>NC_064291.1:15495817-15545682 GCF_019186545.1 Solanum stenotomum | reverse complement strand
CCCCCCCCCCCCCCCCCCCCCGAACTTATTTTTTGATTAATTTTTTACCCCTTTTCGACCTACGTGGCACTATCTTTGAAAAAATTGTCAACACACGCTGGGCCCACAAGATAGTGCCACGTAGGCCGAAAGGGGTAGAAAATTATATATAAAATAAGTTCGAGAGGGGTAATAGGACCTTAGTAAAGGTTAGGTGTGTCTCAGGGATTTTGGGCATAGGCTGGTGGTACTTATGCATTTGTGTCTTACTTACCCGCTTAGTCTATCATTGAGCGAGTTATTATAAAAACACGTTTATAAATAATAGCTATATTTGTGTAGTTGTATTTAATTATTTTAAGTTTATATTTAGTTCCATAATAACTTATTTTAGCAAATTGAATTTGTTTCTACACATCTGATAATAAATTAAAGTCACTAGTTTTTTTTCTTTAAATACTTATGCGAGCAAATGTTAATTAAGTGTGGATGCATATACATTTTTAACACTTAATTATAGTTAAATAATAATTTGCATTTCATTTTATTTATTAATTCTTAAAATATTTAAATAGGAAAAAAACAGACAATTCAAAAAGTATTTATTATTTACCCTTAACTATTTTTTTATAAAGAAAAATGTGTTTATCATGAGTTATCACTCTTGTTTTTTTCCCTTATATAAGTTCTAAGTATGATTCATTTATAATATCAATCTACTTAGGGAAAAGTAATAAATATCCATTTTAGGTAAAAAGTTAAAAATTACTAACAAAATCCTTAATCAAATTTATTTGACTTTCTTCATTTCTCATGTCAATTATAAAGGTTAAACTATGGCGGAGGAGCTTGATCAGAAGCGAAAGATAGCTTCATTGAGGTGTGAAAAAGATTATCTATTGATGAAAGTTGGCATGTTAGAAGCAACTCAAAATTTTACATTAGAAGCGAAGAAACTTGAAATTTGGTTTCTAAAGCAGAAGCTTGATGTAGTAGACGGCACTGTGAAATTCTACAGTGGTGTATTTAGAGCACTGGAAAGGGAAAATATAGACCTAAAGGTGAAGCTTAAGGAACAAAATCAGTTGAGGAAGAAGTTGGTTAAAGAATTACAAGCTGAAGTTTCCGAATTGGAGAATAAACTGAAGATCCATGACGATGAGATTTCTCAAAGTCTCATTGATGAGAACAAACAAGTTAGTGGATAATCTAGTGTAAGTAATAAATATATGCATAATCTATTCTCGTATGAATTTAAACATAATTTATGTTTACTGGATAAATGTAGTAAATATATCCTCACGTATTTAAGCCATGCAAATCTTATTCTCGTATGAATTTTACAGCCATAAAAGTCAGCCTAGTGCATCAATTAAACCTCTCATGGTGCATGGGGTTTGAAAATGGACTGAATCATATGGATCCACAGTGTGTAGCCTTAGGCCTTATTTATTTTCATTAAGATTTAGACGTCTCAATCTAAATACACGTTTGAATGATTAAGATGTTGTGTCTAGATCGGAACACTTAATGGTTAAGATGGCTAGTTTTCAATGTTAGAATACACATAATCTATTTATATTACGTATTAAATATACATTTTAAATTAAAATTAATTAAATATGTATAAATAATTAATAAAATAAAATTATTATTTAATTAAAAATTGGAATACTTATAGTTGCTAGGGATGGTGGAGATAGTTTGTAGTGGTAATGGAGATGGTAAAATTTGTTGGTAGTGATTTGTAATAATTGTGGTGCTAGTTGTAAATGTGGAAGTCTTGGTGTTGTGGTGACTATAATGATGGTGGAAATTGGTAATGGTGTTAGTGGTTGTAATGATGAGGTTGGTTGATGTTAATAATTGGCAGTGTTGATGGCGATGGATGAAGAATATGCGGTGGTTGGTGATGTGTTTGTGATAGTTGGTGAAGGTGCTAGTTGTGATGATAGAGGTAGTTGCTAATATATATTGACCAAAGTGGTGTTAGTGGTTGATAGTAGTAGTGGCGATAGTGATCGAAGAATCTATGGTGGTAGTTTGCGACGGTGTTAGTTGTGATAGTAGAGGTTTTTTAGTAGTAGGAATTGACTATAGTGGTTGATAGTGTTGATGTAGGTGGCAGTGTCTATAGAGATGATAGTGGCGACGACGCTGGTTACAGATATGGTGGTGGTTACAATGGATATAATCATACTGATGAATGAGAAAAGTGTGGTAGCATATGAAATAGTAGTTAGCATGTAACATCTCTAAATTTGAAATAACTAGGAAGAAGCTAATAATTGGAAATAGTCAATTTTGGAAAGAATGAAAATCTAGAAATTTTGTCAAGTTAGAATAAGTTGAGTTTTGCCCAACTTCAAACGGCCATAACTTCTAGCTCAGGATAAGTTAGAGGTACTTCCAGATATGGTAGGAAAGCTCTTGGAATGATATTTCCAACGCCGCTGAGTTTGCGCGATTCTGAGTTCGTGTGAGTGAGTTATGCCCTTTGGAAGTTGGGCTGTTGGAATGAGAAAAGTCCAATCCGGATTTTGAAAGGGTAGTTTGGTCTTTTCCTTGCCCAATTATTTTATTTCGTTTTTGGTAATTAAGTTAGGGGTCTAATTAGAATTAGATCAGTTTACGCCTTTACCAAAATACACTAGGGCTTGGAGAAAAGAGAAAAGAAGAGGAGAAAGGAGAAGAGAAGCAAGATTCGTCAAGATCGTCGAGTTTAGCTTAGTGGATTTCATCGGGGGTGATCCATACAAGGTATCTGAGATCACATAGTGTTGGGTTTGTTCACCCACACGCCCAACTTGATTCAATTTCAGTAAAGTATATTGATTTGAAAGTAAATCCCTTGAATTCTTGATGAAGTTCGTTTGAATCCTTGTGGGTTGTGTTGTTGGAGTTTTCTTGAGATTGATTCACGTTTTTAGTTGTGTTTTCGTGTGGAATCTGATGTTATTAGAGGGTATAGATGATTCCAAGTGTTTGGGAAAAAAACCAATGGAGTTTAGAGGGTTTAGAGCTGAAAAACGAAGAAAAAATTTCGTCGGGCAAATCTAGGCAGTGCCTCTGTGTCGCGAACCTGCTCTCCAGATTTGGGAAAAATCGTTTCGCGGAGCGGAGAGGTCACGATCCATTCTGCCTCAAAAGTTATTTTCGAACCAAAAATTTAAATTCTTCTCCGCGTCGCGGACCCACCCTCAAGCAGTGATTTCTTAATCTTTTCTCATATTTAGCTATCTAAAATCATTCCTATACATCATGAGATCTTTCCTATCACAAATCACAATCCTTAAATCCATAATTCATTTCAAGGAAAGTTAAGAGTCAAGTTAGAAGTTAAGAAGCAAGTCAAGAGAAGTTCTTTAAAGTTTTCAAAAAGTCTTTTCCAAATGTTTTAACTTTGTTTTAATACTTAAAGTTCAATTTGAGTAAAGAGTAAAGTTTGAAGTTCATTTCTTCAAAAGTATATGGGGACTATGTATTCCCAAAGGGTTTAAATGTTTTCACATTTAAACAAGAAAGGAAACCTCGATTTCTAAAGAGCCTTCAAGCCAGTTTTCATAAAAGAGTAATCGCTTTCTAAATGAAGCAAGAGAGGAAACTTTGATTTCTAGGATAGCCTTTGAGCTAAGTTTTTGAGCACTAATCTCAAATCACAGAAAGAAGTATGTTTTAAACATAAGAGCTAATATCATTTTTTGGGAGTAGTATTGAGCATCGATATGGAGGAGAGTTCAAACAACTCAGAGCCCCCATAAACCATGGCTATATCTTCAAAGCAAATACTACAGCAGCCAACTCTAAGTCATGGGTTGGGTAGTTCTTCTCATGAACTTTCAAGTGTTTGGAGGCATAAGCTATAACTTTGCCATTCTACATTAAGACACAACCCAAACCAACTCTAGATGTATCACAGTACACCCAAAACCTTGAGTACCTTCCGGTAAGGTCAAAACTGGGCAATAGTCAACCTCTTCTTCAATTCCTGAAAGCTTTTCTCACAAGCTTCAAACCGTTGAAATTTCACTGTCTTCTGAGTAAACTTCGTTAAAGGGGATGAAATAGATGAGAACCCCTCTACAAACCTTCTATAATAGCCAGCCAAACCCAAGAAACTCCTAATATCAGTTGGAGATGTAGGTTTAGGCCAATTTTGCACTGCTTCAATTTTATGAGTATCAACTTTAATACCATCACCAGAAACTATGTGGCCCAAGAATGCCACAAACTCAAGCCAAAACTCACACTTAGAGAACTTGCGTACAACTCCTTATCTTTCAAAGTCTGAAGAACTATTCTGAGTTGGGTAGCATGATCCTCTTTATTCCTTGAATAGATTAGTATGTCATTAATGAAGTCGATAATAAAATATCTAAATAAGGTTTGAAGACTCTATTCCTAAGGTCCATGAATGTCGCTGGTGCATTAGTTAAACCGAACGATATGACCAAAAACTCATAATGACCATAACGGGTCCTGAATGTTGTATTTGGAATGTCACATTCCCCTACTTTCAACTGATGGTAACCTGATCTGAG
Source organism: Solanum stenotomum (assembly GCF_019186545.1). NCBI lineage: Eukaryota > Viridiplantae > Streptophyta > Magnoliopsida > Solanales > Solanaceae > Solanum > Solanum stenotomum. The sequence goes on along the minus strand of NC_064291.1, from coordinate 15,541,162 downwards.
GTCAATTTTCGAGAAACAAGAAGCACCCTGAAGCTGATCTAAAAGATCATCAATCCTTGGAAGATGATACTTATTCTTGATGGTAACCTTGTTAAACTGACGGTAATCTATACACATCCTAAGGGAACCATCATTCTTCCTCACAGATAAGACTGGAGCACCCCAAGGTGAGACACTTGGTCGAATGAAACCCTTATCTAATAGATCCTTTAACTGCTCTTTCAACTCTTTCAACTCTGCTGGTGCCATTCTGTATGGCAAAATAGAGATAGGACGAGTATCTGAAAGAAGATTTATACCGAAGTCTATCTCTCTCTCAGGAGGGACTCCAGGAAGATCATCAGGAAAGACTTCTGGAAACTCTTTTACTACTGGAACTGACTGAATATGAGGTACCTCAACACTTGAGTCATTAACTCGGACTAAGTGATAGACACACCCCTTAGAAACTAACTTTCTTGCCTTAAGGTACGAAATGAAATGACCCTTAGGCACTGCTGAATTGCTTTTCCACTCTAAGATTGGCTCATTTGGAAACTGAAACTTGACTACTCGAGTTCTACAATCAACTGAGGCATAACAGGCATGAAGCCAGTCAATACCAAGAATGATATCAAAATCTACCATATCTAACATAATAAAATCAGCCATGGTACTCTTGTGATTGACGGAAACAGGACATTCACGATAGACTCTCTCTACTAGAATAGACTCACCAACAAGTGTAGAAACGTTGAATGGTTCCCTAAGTTGCTCAAGAATAACATCAAAGTTCATAGCAACATAAGGAGTTACAAAAGATAAACTCGCTCCTGGGTCCAGCAAAGCATAAACAGTAAACTGGTGATGATTATTCTTCAATAGATTGGACTGATACTGAAGAAGAAGGTGAACCTACTGTCCAACAAGGAACTAAACCTTCTATTCAAGAAGAAGTTGAACCAAGTGCCCAAGAAAATGCAGAGGAAGACATAGACACTGATTCTATTTGTTCTGACCAGTCTATTGACTATGGAAGTGATGTGCATGAGGAGTTGAGGATTGTTAAAAAGAAAGTAGGAGGAGAAACAAGAAGGAAAAAACAAAAGGTTTTTCTAGATGAAGTTGGACTTGATGAAGGGTATGAGGATATTGAAAAAGGCAAAAATAGCTAACAGGGGATGAGCCATACTATGACAGTTATGATTGTGATAGTTTTCACAGTGATGAAGAAGAACCTGTTTCTGATGATGAACTTAAACGAGGGAGTATCAAGGGGAGAAAGAATAATAATAGAGTGATATATGATTCTACTTTGTGATGTTGTAATATGGCAGTGTGGTTTGGTATTTGAAAGTGTAAAGGAATTTAGAGAGGCAGTTACAAAATGTGCTATAAAAAAAGGAGTTGAGTTAGACAAGTATGTGAATGAGAGTACAAGAGTAAGAGTCAAGTGTAAAAGTGGTTGTCCGTGGCTGTTGTATGCAAGCAAGGAAGGGAGGAGTGAAAACTTCACTATCAAGACATATAACCTAAGGCACAGATGTACTAGGACCACCATTAATATTTTGTGTAAATCAAAATTTTATGTAAGTATCTGAAAGATAGGATTATTTCTCAACCTAGTATAAAAGGGTGGGAAATACAATATTTGGTGAGGAAAGAGTTGAATGTTCGTGTAGGCAAGGCAGTTTGTTTAAGAACAAGAAAACATATTTTAAAGGAAATTATGAGGGATCATGTGGAAGAATCTAATAGAATCCTAGACTACAGGGATGTGTTACTCCAAACAAATCTTGGTAGCACTTGTGTTGTGAAGCTTAAAGATTCAGAATACGAAAATGGGATGAAACAATTTCACTCTTTTTATATATGTTTTGATGCTATGAAAAAGGGTTTCCAACATGGATGCAGAAGATGTATAGGGCTGGATGGGTGTTTTCTAAAAGGAATTTGTAAGAGTCAACTTTTGGTAGTTGTTGCTAAGGATGCAAACAACCAAATGTATCCAATAGCATGGGCAGTAATAGGTACTGAAAGCAAGTTGACATGGAAATGGTTTATGACCATTCTGCAAGATGATCTTAATCTAGGAGATGGTTCCGAGCTCACTATCATTAGTGATATGCAAAAGGTAACTGAATTTATTTTTTTTGTTTATCTTTAATTTAATTTGATCAAAATTTAACTATCTTTATTACTTTGCTTTGCAACTATAGGGACTAATAGCTACTGTAGATGAACTATTTCCATAATGTGCACAAAATGTGTGCTAGACACATATTAGCAAATTGTTCACAAAACTTTAGAGTCATAGAGAGAAGGAAGAAATTTTGGGCTTGTGCTAGATCAACATTTGAGGCATAATTTAAGTACAATATAAATGCCCTATCCAAGTTGGGAAAAGGTATAGTTGAAGCCCTTATCAAATACAACAAGGAGAAATGGTGCAAAGCGTTTTCCCAAACTTTTTCAAAATGTGATAGTATAGATAACAACATGGCAGAGAGTTTCAATGCTTGGATCTTGGGACCTAGGACCAAGACTATCGTAACTATGTTGGAAGAAATTAGACTTAAGGTGATGAGTAGGGTGAGTAAGTCAAGAGCATTTGCTGAAACATGGACAGATGGAATATCTCCAATGGCAATGATGGTATTCAATACCAATGTAACAAGATCAATGCAGTGCAACATTGAATGGAATAGTGATGATGGATTTGAAGTGTTAGAACGGGTATATAAGCATACTGTGAACTTGGGTCAATAGAAATGTAGTTGTAGATCTTGGGAATTAAAAGGTATCCCATGTGCATATGGTATAGCAGCAATGCACCACTTGAACATGGATGCATAACAAGAGATTTCATGCTGGTATAGAAAAGAGACATATCTGAAGACATATTCACATTTCATTCAACTAGTCCCGAACATGGAAATGTGGCCTGAAAGAATAAACCCAATGGTTGAACCACCTGAGGCAAGGCAAATTCCTGGTAGGCCACCAAAGAACAAAAGAAGAGAAATTGGTAAAGTGAGAAAAGCTGGGAAGTTGCCAAGAATGGGGACAATAATAACATGTTCAATTTGCAAATGAGCAAATCATAACAAGAGAAATTGTCCAAAAAATCCTAAACCTAAGTCTACACCAACACCCACTCAAGAGGCACATTCACATTAATTTGCTTTTATAAATTAGATTAGGTTACTTATTAATTTAGTCTCTTGTTATATTCTTTTTCTATTCACATTAGTCCACCACTGTGAAATAGAGGGGTAGAGGTCATTATGAAAGAGCAAGCAGCAGCAAGACTGGTACAAGAAGAGGTGCAAGATGTGGTTACAAGAAGAGGCCAAAAGTGGTTGGACAAGGTGTATTTGTTGCTGATACTGGATATACATGTATTAATGTAAATGTCTTATAAAACTATCAAAATTATATTTTTAAATGTGAGACCCAAAATAACTATGTTGTTAATATTGCAGCAAGGATTGTCTAGCAGTAGGAAGGTTAATAGTGGTTTGGTGAGTTCTGCGCATGTGACAGGTGATATTGGTTTTAAACCTACCAAGGGACTGAAGTGGAAAGGCAAATAGGCCATCACTCAAAGAGAACTTCAAGTCCAAAGTGTTATGCGTCGTATTCAAACCAGTTCAACAGCTGCTGGAATTCAAACGAGGGCACAAGCCAAGGGAAAATCACCCCCAAAGAAAACTTCTTAGTTGTGTGGTTCTGTGGTTGTAACAACCAAATTTAAATTAGTGACTGTTTTGTATTTTGTTCTTGTGTGGTTGTTCAACTAAACTTAAAGTAGTGTATGTTTTGTGTTTTGGTGCTTGTGTGGTTGTTCAACCAAACTTAAAGTAGTGACTGTTTTTTGTTTTGGTGGTTAACTTAAGTTATTGTGGTTGTTGGTTGAAACAATGAAACACTATGATGTTTATGTTATGGCTTTATGTTATTATTTCGTGTTTTGTTATCATATTACCAATTACATGTAACTTTAGTTTTATGAAAAAAGGACAAGTCAATTGAACATACACAAAGATATATGTGTGTGTATAGCTTTAATCAGCAGAAACATACATCACTAAAACACCAAACCAAACTAATCCACAAAATGAAAATCATAGAACCAAAAGACCTTGCGTTAATAACAATTGCATTCACAAAAAAAAATTCAACGACACACTAAATAAAAGAACAATATCGCATTACATATCAAACTAATGCCCAAAATCAGTTTCAACATCCTTCTACACTTCAACTGTTTTTCTTGTTTGTTGGTCTTCTTCAACAGACCCAAAATCACAGTATTCGCCTAGCTAGGAAATTCTGGACCATACCAATCGAAAAACTTACAAAGATTTTGAAATAAGGATTGCATTTCATAATATCAAAGTTAAAAAAATTACATAATACGAACTTGGCAAATAAAAAGAAAAAAATATGAAACAATGCATACCCCATAGTGTCTACAACCGAGAAATCTACGTTCGGGATTGTCATTTGTCCATGAAATTTTCAGAATTGGAGAAGTCCCACATAAGCAAACAAGTCTCCTATTATAATTCATGAATTTAGCAATAAAAATTAAAACAGAAAAGAGAGAAAAATTCTGAAATTTGAAAAGGGAGAATAAATAGTTAGAGAATAGAGAGAAAAATCTTTAAAATATGCCAAATATTAAAGAAAATGAAGATTTTACGTTTTTACTGTTGTAGCTTTATGATGTGGAAAAAAATCACTTTCTCACGCGCCTAGTAGAGTGTTGTCAATTTCTACGTCAGGTGGACAATAAAGGTGTACGTGACGGAGGAATAAACAAGTTCAGGGGGTAATTAAAATGGAATTTAGTTTAGGTGTACACTGAATAAAAAGATCCAAGTTCAAAAGGGTAATGAGTACTTTTGCCTTGTATTTATATAAATTGTGGCTTCCATATCTTATTATTTGGGTTTAGACTTTTCCACTCGTTGGGTTGTAGTGGACGCCATCACAGCCTTATTTCAGGTTATGAATGCATGTTGTGGTGTAATGTGATTATACATGTTTGTTATGCTTGTTGAATAGATTGGGTACTACGCCAATACAAGATATTGTTGGTTAGCTTGGGTACCATGCCGGTATAGACTATTATTTGTTGGCTCGAATATACCACGTCTTGTATGATACTACAATATGGTTTGAGGTTCCATGAGAGAATCGGTATGTGCATTACTGATGATGTGAAACATTTTATACATAGATTAGTTCGTGTTTTGTGGTTTCATATCATCTGACTAATAGTCTAAGTGTGACTGATATTTGTTGCTATATTATTTGTTGCCATGTGATGGCTATTTAGTGATGAATATTAGACTGTCTGTGTGATCCTAATAGCACATAGTAGTTTTTGTACTAATTCTTCACTTGTTTCTTTTCTTGTAGAGAGCAATAAATCTTTTAGAGGTTGATTCAAAGCCTCATTTGAGAAACGTGCGATCTGAATCCAAGGGTGAACTACATTTTTTGAGCTTCCATGATTTCTTCTAATTTGGTTGTCCATATTTTTGGACAAAGATATTATTGTTGGACCATACATTTAGCTGTTAGGGTTGTATCCTCAGTTTGACTCTTTTTAAAAGTTTTGGTATTGTGACTTTCCGTTCTTAGAGATATTTTCCGTTGTTGTTTTCAGACGATTGAGTTGAATTTACAGGGACTCAATTTCAATTTCTTAGATGATTCAAACTATTTCCTTTATTTATGATGAATTTGGCTTATGTTAATTGGCGTTGGGTTGTTATCGGGTTAGACTTGGATTCACCTCATGACAGTTCAGGGTCATGACATAAATAGAGACATGGATATTTTATTTCTTGACCTAAATTTTAAACCAAAAACATAAATCTAATTAAAAAAAATATTTTCAACTAGATTGGAGAGTTCTTACCACCCAACCAACATTATGCGGAAAATCAGTTAACAAACCTTTTAATAAATAACAAATGCATTTTTAATGTCAAAATTTAAGAAATCCATAACATTAATGAGTAAAATAATCAAACCAAATGACTAACTCTCATGATCTAGTCTAGACATGTACAACAACTTCTTAATAGAGTAAGACAAGAAACGACAAAATTATGTTATAGTATAAAAAAAGGGGAAATGTAGCACAAAAATATGTTTAACCGCCATAACTCGCATAAAAATATGTTTAACCACTATACCTCACATAAGTGGTTTGTTGTCATATTATGGTATGTATAATGAATAATATATATATATATATATAAGAGATTTAACTGATGTGCATCTAATATATATTATATTAAATATTTGTGTTATGCAGTCATTGGGCCAAGGAGAGAATGTTATACTTCTTTATTAATTTATGTGTGACCTAATTATAATATAAAGCCCATAACTAATTTTTAATGAAAAATAACTTTATTTGTCAAATCAGTCACTTGATGGATGTACCAGATTAACCCTAGACTTTTATAAATTGATCCTCCATTCATTAGGGTTACACATATTCTCTACACTTTTTTATTACTGGTGGCGGCTAGGGCAAGGAGGCAACCAATTTTTCAACTAACGCTCTAGCTAAGTTCTTCTCATCAGGTATGCTTTCTATGAATTTTTTTAGTGATATTATCATTTTTAAGATCCTAATTTGTATATCGAATATATGTGGTACTATGAACTTTGTGCTTGAAGTTTTTGTAAACAAAAAAAAATATCTAAAAGATTTAAGGAAATTTAGGGAAAAACTTTAAGACATCTTTGTAGATAAAAACACTAATGAAATATTTCTTATATTGTTAAGATTATTCACGAAAAAATTTATTTCTAATCAAACAAAACTTTACAAGACTTTCTGAAAAGAAAATTTTATTATTCTAATAAATTTGTGATAGGTGCACCATTAATAATTCTAATCATACTCTTTATTTTCATCACATCATGCTACATAGGAAAAACCCAGCTGCCGATACCTTTATTCAACATAATCAATTAATGACGGAAAAATGCATAAGTACCCCCGCCCTATGCCAAAATTCTTGAGATACATCTAACCTTTACTAAGGTTCTATTACCCCTCGAACTTATTTTTTAATTAATTTTCTACCCCTTTTCGGCCTACATGGCACTATTCTTGAAAAAAATGTCAACATGTGCTGGGCCCACAAGAAAGTGACACGTAGGCCGAAAAGGGGTAGAAAATTATATATAAAATAAGTTCGGGGGGTAATAGGACCTTAGTAAATGTTAGGTGTATCTCAGTGATCTTGGGCATAGGCTGGGATACTTATGCATTTTTATCTTACTTACCCGCTTAGTCTATCATTGAGCGAGTTATTATAAAAGCATGTTTATAAATAATAGCTATATTTGTGTAGTTGTATTTAATCATTTTAAGTTTATATTTAGTTCCAAAACAACTTGTTTTAGCAATTTGAATTTGTTTCTACACATCTGATAATAAATTAAAGTCACTGGTTTTTTTCTTTAAATACTTATGCGAGAAAATGTTAATTAAATGTTGATGCATATACATTTTTAACACTTAATTATAGTTAAATAATAATTTGCATTTCATTTTATTTATTAATTCTTAAAATTTAATTAGGAAAAAACAGACAATTCAAAAAGTATTTATTATTTACCCTTAACTATTTTTTTTTATAAAGAGAAATGTGTTTATCATGAGTTATCACTCTTGTTTTTTTTCCTTATATAAGTTCTAAGTATGATTCATTTATAATATCAATCTACTTAGGGAAAAGTAATAAATATCCACTTTCGGTAAAAAGTTAAAAATTACTAACAAAATCCTTAATAAATTTATTTGACTTTCTTCATTTCTCATGTCAATTATAATGGTTAAACTATGGCGGAAGATCTTGATCAGAAGCGAAAGATAGCTTCATTGAGTCATGAAAAAGATTATCTATTTATGAAAGTTGGCATGTTAGAAGCAACTAAAAAAGTTACATTAGAAGCGAAGAAACTTGAAATTTGGTTTCTAAAGCAGAAGCTTGATGAAGTAGACGGCACTATGAAATTCTACAGTGGTGAAGCTTGAGGAACAAAATCAGTTGAAGAACAAGTTGGTTAAAGAATTGCAAGCTGAAGTTTCCGAATTGGAGAATAAACTGAAGATCCATGACTGATGAGATTTCTCAAAGTCTCATTGATGAGAACAAACAAGTTAGTGGATAATCTAGTGTAAGCATAAATTGATATGCGTGCGTATTTTGTTATTACTTGTTTGAGAAGTATTTGTTGACAATTATTTTTAACTTAAGAGAGTATTTTCAAGAAATTATTTTTTGGAAAAAAAGTTCTTTATTTAAACATAATTTATGTTTACTGGATAAATGTAATAAATATATCCTCACGTATTTAAGCCATGCAGATCTTATTCTCATATGAATTTTACAGCCCTAAAAGGGCAGCCTAGTGCATTAATTAAACCTCTCATGGTGTATGGGGTTTTAAAATGGATTGAATCATATGGATCCACAGTGTGTAGCCTTAGGCCTTATTTATTTTCATTAAGATTTAGACGTCACAATCTAAATTATACACGTTGGAATGATTAAGATGTTGTGTCTAGATCGGAACACTTAATGATTAAGATGGCTAGTTTTCAATGTCAGAATATACATAATCTATTTATATTACGTATTAAATATACATTAAATTAAAATTAATTAAATATGTATAAATAATTAATAAAATTAAATTATTATTTGATTAAAAAATGAAATACTTATAGTTGCTAGGGATGGTGGAGATAGTTTGTAGTGGTAATAGAGATGGTAAAATTTGTAGGTAGTGATTTGTAATGATTCTGGTGCTATTTGTAAATGTGGAAGTCTTGGTGTTGTGGTGACTATAATGATAGTGGAAATTGGTAATGGTGTTTTTGGTTGTAATGATGAGGTTGGTTGATGTTAGTAATTGACTGTGTTGATGGCGATGGATGAAGAATATGCGGTGGTTGGTGATGTGTTTGTGATAGTTGGTGAAGGTGCTAGTTGTGATGATGGAGGTAGTTGGTAATAGATATTGACCAAAGTGATGTTAATGGTTGATAGTAGTAGTGGCGATAGTGATCGAAGAATCTATGGTGGTAGTTTGAGACGGTGTTTGTTGTGATAGTAGAGTTTCTTTAGTAGTAGGAATTGACTATAGTGGTTGATAGTGTTGATGTAGGTGGCAGTGTATATAGAGACGATAATGGCGACGACGCTGGTTAAAGATATGGTGGTGGCTACGATGGATACAATCATACTGATGAATGAGGAAAGTGTGGTAGCATATGAAAATAGTAGTTAGCATGTAACATTTCTAAATTTGAAATAACTAGGAAGAAGCTAATAATAGGATATAGTCATTTTTGGAAAGAATGAAAATCTGGAAATTTGTTAAGTTAGAATAAGTTGAGTTTTGCCCAACTTCCAACGGCCATAACTTCTAACTCTGGGAATGATCTTTTCAACGCCGCTGAGTTTGCGCGATTCTGAGTTCTTATAAGTGAGTTATTCCCTTTGGAAGCTGATCTGTTGGAATAAGAAAAGTGCAATCCGGATTTTGAAAGGGTAGTTTGGTTTTTTCCTTGCCCAATTATTTTATTTCGTTTTTGGTAATTAAATTAGGGTCTAATCAGAATTAGATCAGTTTACGCTTTTACCAAAATACACTAGGGCTTGGATAAAAGAGAAAATAATAGGAGAAAGGAGAAGAGAAGCAAGATTCGTCAAGATCGTCGAGTTTAGCTTGTGGATTTCATCGGGGGTGATCAATACAAGCTATCTAAGATCACATAGCATTGGGTTAGTGCACCCACACGCCCAACTTGATTCAATTTCAGCAAAGTACATTGATTTGAAAGTAAATCCCTTGAATTCTTGATGAAGTTCATTTAGATCCTTCTGGGTTGTGTTGTTGGAGTTTTCTTGAGATTGATTCACGTTTTTAGTTGTGTTTTCGAGTGGAATCTGATGTTATTAGAGGGTATAGATGATTCTAAGTGTTTGGGAAAAGAACCCATGGAGTTTAGATGGTTTAGAGCTGAAAAACGAAGAAGAAATTTCGTTAGGCAAATCTAAGCAGTGTCTCCGCGTCGCGGACCAGCTCCCCAGATTTGGGAAAAATTGTTTCGCAGAGCGGAGTGGTCACGGACCATTCTGCCTCAAAAGTTGTTTTTGAACCAAAAATTTAAATACTTCTCCCTGTCACAAACCCACCCTCAAACAGTGATTTCTTGATTTTTTTCTCATGTTTAGCTATCTAAAATAATTCATAAACATCATAAGATCTTTACTATCACAAATCACAATCCTTGAATCCATAATTCAATTCAAGGAAAGTTAAGACTCAAGTTAAAAGTTAAGAAGCAAGGCAAGAGAAGTTCTTTAAAGTTTTCAAAAAGTCTTTTCAAAATGTTTTAACTTTGTTTTAATACTTAAAGTTCAAGTTGAGTAAAGATTAAAGAGTAAAGTTTGAAATGAAACGAACTAGTAGAGTGTTGTCAATTTCTACGTCAAGTGGACAATAAAGGTGTACGTCGGCGGAATAAACAAGTTCGGGGGGGAGGGTAATTGAAACAGAATTTATTTTAGGTGTTCACTGAATAAAAAGTTTCAAGTTCAAGGAGGTAATGAATAATTTTGCCTTGTATTTTATATAAATTGTATCTTCCATATCTTGTTATTTGGGTTTAGACTTGTCCACTCGTTGGGTTGTAGTGGACGCCATCACAACCTTATTTCAGGTTATGAATGCATGTTGTGGTGTAATGTGATTATACATGTTTGTTATGCTTGTTCATTAGATTGGGTACTACATAAGTACAAGTTATTGTTGGTTCGCTTGGGTACAATGCCGGTATAGACTATTGTTTGTTGGCTCGGATATACCACATCTTGTATGATACTACAATATGGTTTGAGGTTCCATGAGAGAACCGATATGTGTATTACTGATGATGTGAGACATGTTATGCATAGATTAGTTCTAGTTTTGTGGTTTCATATCATCTGACTAACAGTCTAAGTGTGACTGATATTTGTTGCTATATTATTTGTTGCCATGTGATGGCTATTTAGTGATGAATTGTTTATATGTTTATGTTAGACTGTCTGTGTGATCCTAATTGCACATAGTAGTTTTTGTACTGATTCTTCACTTGTTTCTTTTCTTGTAGAGAGCAATAAATTTTTAGAGGTTGATTCAAGATCTCAGTTGAGAAACGTGTGACCTGAATCCAAGGGTGAACTACATCTTTTGAGCTTCCATGAGTTCTTCTAATTTGGTTGTCCATATTTTTTGGACAAAGATATTATTGTTGGACCATATATTTAGCTTTTAGGGTTGTATCCTCAGTTTGACTCTTTTTAAAAGTTTTGGTATTGTGACTTTCCGTTCTTAGAAGTATTTTCCGTTGTTGTTTTCAGACCTTTGAGTTGAATTTATAGGGACTCAATTTCTTATATGATCTAAACTATTTCCTTTATTTATGATGAATTTGGTTTATGTTAATTGGCGTTGGGTTGTTAGCGGGTTAGACTTTGATTCTACAACTATGTGGTTTAGTGTGGATTCACCTCATGACGGTTTATAGTCATGACATAAATAGAGACACGGATATTTTATTTCTTGACCAAAATATTGAACCAAAAACATAAATCTAATTAAAAAAAAATAATTTCAACTAAATTGGAGAGTTCTTACCACCCAACCAACATTATGTGGAAAATCAGTAAACAAATCTTTTAATAAATAACAAATGCATTTTTAATGTCAAAATTTAAGAAACTCATAACATTAATGAGTAAAATAATTAAACCAAATGACTAACTCTCATGATCTAGTCTAGACATGTACAACAACTTCTTAATAGAGTAAGACAAGAAACGACAAAATTATGTTATAGTATAAAAAAAGGGGAAATGTAGCACAAAAATATGTTTAACCGTCATAACTCGCATAAAAATATGTTTAACCACTATAACTCACATAAGTGGTTTGTCGTCATATTATTGTTTGTATAATGAATAATATATATATAAGAGATTTAACTTATGTGCATCTAATATATATTATATTAAATATTTGTGTTATGCAATCATTGGGCCAAGGAGAGAATGTTATACTTCTTTATTAATTTATGTGTGACCCAATTGTAATATAAAACCCATAACTAATATTTAATGAAAAATAACTTTATTTGTCAAATCAGTCACTTGATGGAAGTACCAGATTAACCCTAGACTTTTATAAATTGATCCTCCATTCATTAGGGTTCCACATATTCTTTACACTTTTTTATTACTGGTGGCGGCTAGGGCAAGGAGGCAGCCAATTTTTCAACTAACGCTCTCGCTAAGTTCTTCTCATCAGGTATGTTTTTTATGAATTTTTTTAGTGATATTATTATTTTTAAGACCCTAATTTGTATATCAAATATATGTGGTATGATGAACTTTGTGCTTGAAGTTTTTGTAAACAAAAAACAAAATCTAAAAGATTTAAGGAAAATTAGGGATAAACTTTAAGACATCTTTGTAGATAAAAGCACTAATGAAATATTTCTTATATTGTTAAGATTATTCACGAAAAAATTTATTTCTAATCAAACAAAGCTTTACAAGACTTCCTGAAAAGGAAAACTTATTTTTCTAATAAATTTATGATAGGTGCACCATTAATAATTCTAATCATACTCTTTATTTTTATCACATCATGCTACATAGGAAAAACCCAGCTGCCGATAATTTTATTCAACATAATCAATTAAAGACGGGAAAATGCATAAGTATCCCCAGCCTATTTTCAAAAATCCTGAGACACACCTATCCTTTACTAAGGTCCTATTACCCCGTCGAACTTATTTTTAAAATAATTTTCTACCCCTTTTCGGCCTACGTGGCACTATCCTTGAAAAAATTGTCAACACGCGTTGGGCCCACAAGATAGTGACACATAGGCCAAAAAGGGGTAGAAAATTATATATAAAATAAGTTCGGGAGGTAATAGGACCTTAGTAAAGGTTAGGTGTGTCTCAGCGATTTTGGGCATAGGCTAGGGGTACTTATGCATTTGTATCTTACTTACCCGCTTAGTCTATCATTGAGCGAGTTATTATAAAAGCATGCTTATAAATAATAGCTATATTTGTGTAGTTGTATTTAATCATTTTAAGTTTATATTTAGTTCCAAAATAACTTGATTTAGCAAATTGAATTTGTTTCTACGCATCTGATAATAAATTAAAGTCACTGGTTTTTTTCTTTAATTACTTATGCGAGCAAATGTTAATTAAGTGTTGATGCATATACATTTTTAACACTTAATTATAGTTAAATAATAATTTGCATTTCATTTTATTTATTAGTTCTTAAAATATTTAATTAGGAAAAAATAGACAATTCAAAAAGTATTTATTATTTACCCTTAACTATTTTTTTTTATAAAGAGAAATGTGTTTATCATGAGTTATCACTCTTGTTTTTTTTTCCTTATATAAGTTCTAAGTATGATTCATTTATAATATCAATCTAGTTAGGGAAAAGTACTAAATATCCACTTTAGGTAAAAAGTTAAAAATTACTACCAAAATCCTTAATCAAATTTATTTGACTTTCTTCTTTTCTCATGTCAATTATAAAGGTTAAACTATGGCGGAGGAGCTTGATCAGAAGCGAATTTTTTTTTAAATTAAATGTGGTATTTTATTAATGAACTAGAAAGAGAAAATTACCCCACCATACACCTCCTCGGGCAAAGCCCAATCCCATCACAAGCCCAACTACAAATAACGAGAACAAATAACGAAAACAAATAAACTCTAATCCTCTTTTCCTAAAGTCCAAACCCAACTTAGTTCAGTCAAAAAACTAGGTAGGTTTCCTAAATCAAAAATCCGCATCATTCTCCTTGTCTTTCTTCCTTCGTTTTTGCCACTTTCCCCTAGGATGATGTTCCCTCTTTGGATGAACAGTAGTCTTCGGTTCCTGCTGTTGTGGATCATCAATAAGCTGAGGTTTCCCTGTCCCCTTATCCCTTTATTGGTGAAACTCTTAAGTATGGGCATTTTAGTTTATCACTGTTGATGATCTTTCTTCCCTTCACTTCCATGCTATTAAAGTTTGTATATTTGAAATCTCCATGATCAATGGCTTTATTAGCTAGATAGTCTGCTAGCTTGTTTCCCTCTCTCATTATATGCTGAAAAACATGATGTTTACCCTGCATGCATGATTTGATTTCATTCACCATATCTGAAATTAACCACGGAACAACCTATGTACCTTCTAGTACCTCGCACAATAGCAATGAGTCCGTCTGAATGATTATGTTGTTATACTGTGACTTCTTGCTATGGTTACATGCTTCTAGAATCACTTTAGTTTTCGCAATTGTGTTAGTAGTGTTCTCCAAAGTAGCTCCTTCTGCATAGTGAATGTCTCCTCTGTCATCTCTTAAATAGAAAGCATAGGACCTCAGACCTGGGTTTCCCCGTGAAGCCCTATCTGTGTTGTGTTTTACCCATCCTTCTTGTGGAAATTCCCATAGTATATTCTTGACTTTCATTTTAGGATAGTATGTTTCCATTTCTCTTATCATTCCTGGCCAGTCATTGGATCTTGTCATATTTGGCTTTCTTAACTGCAACATCACGAATAAGCATCTGGTGACATTGTGTATAATTCTTGCCACTGAAATCCTTTTTCCCTCATGCTTCATTTTATTCCTTCTTCTCCACAGCTCCAAATGATAAAGCTGGGCAAAGCCCTATAGTATGGTCTCATAGCGTTTTTAACTTCTGCTCCCCACCACAACATTATAACTTCTCTCAAGTTAAGTCCTTCCGTGCTATAACCTGCAAAAGAACAAAAATATGGCCAAGTCCTGTTAGCAGCAAAGGATCTTAGAAACACATGTGATAGTGTTTCTTGTGCAGGCCTATCACAACACCAACTTTTAGATGGACCTTCCAATCCTCATCTCCTCACTCTATCATCCACCGAAATTTTGAATTTCCATAGTCTCCACATTGTAAAAGCCATTTTAAAAGGTATTCTCTTTGTCCACATCCACTTATAAATTCTATTGGGAACTTGTTTATGTCTGATATACTGCCATGCTGATTTAACCGAGAACATTCCATTTGTTTCCAACATCCAACAAGGTGTATCGTTCCCTACATTATTGTTAGGTGGATGAATATGTTGTCGAATGTGGTTCACCAATTCTTGCGGGAGGATATCATTTAGAATGTCAACATCTCATCTATCCTGTTTGGTTAGGTCAGCCATCTTCTGATAGGTCTCATCCCATTCATAATTCTCCCCCGTAATGGTATAGAGATCCTCTAATCCTGTCCAGTTATCATGTCATACTGAGACTGCCCCGTTCTTCAATTTCCATAGAATTTGATGCTCAACTAGCTCACGTGCTTGAAGCATTTTCTTCCACACCTGTGAGCCTCCACCACCAATTTTCTACATAACTGCATTATCATGAGTGTTCCTACAATATTTGTTTCTCATATAGTCACTCCATAATGATGGCTTAGTTCGAAAGTTCCACCATAGTTTGCAAAACAAAGCCATTGAAATGTCAGTCATGAGCCGAATTCCTAACCCTCCTTCTTTCTCCGGAACACATAGATTGCTCCACTTTGTCCAGTGCCTTCCTTTTCCTCCTATACAACTGGACCAAAAAAATTGGGCCATCATTTTCTGCACCTGCATTAGAACATTATTTGGCGGGTTCATCACTGATAGGCAATGAATAGGAGTGCTCTGTAATACATGTTTAATAAGGATAGATCTACCCCCATAAGATAACAATTTTCCTTTCCAAGCCTGAATCTTTTCCCCAATTCTTTGTATCATCAGATTATAATATGCCTTTTGTTTTCTTTTATAAAAAATTGGGCATCCAAGATATGTGAACGGAAATTCCTTCCTCAGGATACTTGTTGCCACTTCTGCGACTATTGCATCACCTTCTGTTACATTATAATGTAAAAAACTGGCACTCTTCTCTTTATTTACTTTTTGCCCTGATATGTCTTCATACCTTCTTAAAGTCTCTGTAATCAGTTGCATTGTTCTCACTTCCGCTTTGCATAGTATGATCATATCATCTGCAAAGGCTAAGTGATTTAATTGCCTACTTCCTTTTGGCATTCCAAATTTTTTAAAATCCTTTATCTTCATTAGAGCATTGAGCGACCTAGAAATGACTTCAGCTGCCAGAATAAATAGAGCGGGTGAGAGTGGGTCCCCTTGTTTTAGTCCTCTAGAGGATTGAAAGAATCCCTTAGGCTGGCCATTAAGAAGGATCGAGTACCAATTTACGCTGATCATGTCACGACCCGAGCCTACACCCTGGACGTGGCCGGCACTCAAAGACCATTGCTGGTCCCCAAGCGAACCCTCATCCTGGCTGACTACAAGCGGAAAACTGATTCAAGCATACAAAGCTTAAAAACTGAAATAAAAGTTCATAAAACTTAAATAGAAAGCTTTAACTCAAAAGAAAACTCTGAATAGAATAAATTATTCAACTCGCCATAAAATAGACAACTTAAGTCTTTAAAGCATTTAATAAAATAAATGATACATACTTCTCAACTATACTGACCATCTATGAAGCCTCTAACTGATAAAGATGGAAGTCGGGACAAGACCCACGACATCCTAACAACTGATATAACTGAAAGGTAAATGAAATCCTCCGAAAGCAAGGAGGCTCACCATAGCTAACTCGAACTCTTGGATGTATCAACGAAGCTCCTGTTGATGATCCTGAATACCTGTGTCTGCATCATCAAAAGATGCAGGCCAAATGGCTCAGTACGTGGAATGTACGAGCATGTAAGAGGAATTCTAAAACATAAACATAAGCTTGAAACTTGATAGAAATGAAACATACTTACCTTTTCTCAAACTTACTCAACTCAAGGAATACTCAAGGGTACTCAAAACTACTCAAACTTACTCAACTCAGAAGTACTCAAGGATAAGATACTCAACTCCGAGATTAGATACTCAACTCAAGGATATGATATTCGACTCTGGATACTCAACTCTGGATACTCAACTTTGAATACTCAACTAAATATGACTGAACTCATTTCAATATAAAGCAATTTAAAACAAGTGCAATATAAAGAAACAAACTGTTTAAAAACATGCTGTCAAATCTGTGTGTATGCAAGGATACAACATAACTCTGAAATGTATATAAAAATACAATAAACTGATGTATATAAAAATACAATAACTTCTGTGGGAGTTTCTCTAACCGACAACCATCACATAAGAGCTATAGTGATGATACAGCGATCTACCTCACGCTGCCAGCGCATCCTATACCCGGCCAAAGGTATAGGACCTGAACTGCCTAATGGATCCACTAGTCTATTTCGAAAAAGGTTCATCTAAAAAGTATGACCCTTTTCTACCCATGGTGGCTACATGGTTTATGGAGGCTGTGAGTTGTCTAAACTCTCCCCCATATCGGTGCTCAATACTACTCCCAAAAATATACTAGCTCTTATGTTTTAAAAACATACTTCTTTCTGCTGATTTGAGATAATTGCTCAAAAACTTAGCTCAAAGGCTATCTTGGAAATCTCAGTTTCCCTGCTTGCTTCATTTAGAAAGCTATTACTCTTTTCTGAAAACTAGCCCGAAGGCCCTTTGGAAATCTCAGTTTCCGTTCTTATTTAAATGTGAAAACATTTATAAACTCTTTGGGAATACTTAGTCCCCATATACTTTTGAAGAAAAAGACTTCAAACTTTACTCTTTACTCTTTACTGAACTCAAAACTTAAGTCTTAAAACAAAGTTAAAACGTTTGTAAAAGACTTCTTAAAATATGGTTCATACCGAATTATGGACATGAACTACTCAATGCAAGGTTTTCAATAACCATAGATAGAACTCAAATACTTGGAACTCAAGAACTTCAATGATATTACTAATTTCAAGAATGCTCAACTCAGAGGGTTCGTGCGGAATTATAAGCATGAACGACTCAACTCAAAGACTCAAAGATACTTCTCTTCTCAAGACTGCTCGACTTATAGGATTCATGCGGAATTATGGGCATGAACAATTCAACTCAAAGACTTTATGGGTAACATGTAATAGTCCCATGCTTAGAAATATAATCTCAAAGGGGATTAGGAACTCAATACTCAAGACTTAGAACTTGAAGATACTACTCCTCTCAAAGATACTCAACTTCTGGAGTTCATGCGGAATTTATGGGCATGAACGACTTGACTCGTAGGTCTACATAACATTATGAAACTCATGTATGTGACTCTTCTCATTCTCTGACTTACTTCCTCAAAACTTAGTTCAAATCGATAGTTGATCTCAAAGGATTCACAATTGAACTCAAAGGCTTCCTTGAACTCTACTCTTAACTCTCTCTTGAATTTGAATTATGAATTCAAGAGTTATGATTCATGATATGAAGGATCTCAATAACAATATAGCTATTCGATAATTAGGAATATAACTTTTAAAAGAAACGTGAATTCAAGAACTCAAAATCAACTTATCTCAAGAATACTCAAATCTAGGGAAAGTTTCCTAGATTACTCTTTTACTGATCTGAAAGTAGATGTAGGGTGTGAGGACGAACTAGTCCAACACTATGATAGCCTTACATACCTAGAAGAACAAGATTATTGAAGAATCTTGAAGAATCTTTAAGAATCTTGAAGAAGAACTTGATTAGAAGCCTTGAAACCCTAGCTTGAAGGTAAACAATCAAGAAGACCTTTCTTGAGATTCTCGAGTTAGTTTCTTAAAATCTCTATAGCCAAAAATTATGATTTTCATGAGTGAAGATGAAAATCTGATTGTTTTGAGCTTTTTATTAGTCAAGAAATTCGTTGATGGTTTTCTTGGAGGTAAAAAGACAAAAACCGATTATTTTCAATATTTTCCCGTCGGCTAATTCGTAACAGCACTGTATAGGTTACTAAAATAGTCATAACTTTTTACTCAGATATTGGATTGACGTGAAATTGGTGGGGTTGGAAAGTAGATTCAATTACCTTTAATTGGATAGGTTATGGCTCACGTAACTCTTAATATTCTAAGAGATATGGTCGTTTAAAGTTGACCTAAGCAGAATCTTACTTCAAAACTTAATAAACTTCAAGAACTCATCAAGAACTTAAATCCATAAATTTCAAGAACGAAATTACGCTGAATAAATCATGATTGGCGTGTGGGTGAAAGAAACCAGCACTATGGAAGCTTACATACCTCTTAGGGATTAAACCCATGGCAAAAATCCGCAACAAGATGCAAGAATCTTGACGAACGCTTTCATCCTTTCTCTTTTCTCTTCTTCTCTCTTCCTTTCTCTTCTTGAACTCTTAACTAAAACCCTAGGCTAATTTTAGGATAATAAAACTGAACCTAATAGGATTAGACCCTTAAAATATTACTAAAATCGAATTAAATCTGATTGGGTAAGGAAAAGACCAAAATACCCTTCTCTATTTTCGGCTAACCTTCCTTAACTGGACAGCCTATCTTCAAAAGGCCATATCTCACTCATCCGACCTTGAAACATAGCAAACTCCATGGAGTTGGAAAGATAATTCAAAGATCTTCGCTACGGTATCTAGTAGCACACCTAATTCATTTTGAGCTAGGAGTTATGGTCGTTTGAAGTTGACCCAAAACTCATACTTAAGCATAACTTGCAAAATTTCAGATTTTTCTATTTACAATTTAATTCTTTTTGAAACTCAACGTGCTACATCTAGTGACCTTAACACTTAAGAAATTTTAATTCTTCGGTAAAATCTCACTCACTACGATGAACGGTTCGAGTCTTAGTTCGAAAAATTTTCTGGGGTGTTACAGATCAATCTGAATATCATGTCAATGATTCTCTCCCCAAAACCCAATCTTCAAAGTACCTTGGTCAAAAATAGCCACTCCACCCTGTCATAAGCTTTCATCATATCTAACTTAATGACCAAATTGGGTGCCTTTGCTCTCTTCCTTAATTCTGTCACAATTTCTTGCACCAGCAGTACGTTCTCTGCTATGCTTCTTCCCTGAACAAAACCTGATTGTTCTGGGGAAATAATCCTTGGAATTACTCCTTTAAGTCTTTCATGAATAATTCTAGAAAAGATTTTATTCACAAAATTACTTAATGATATAGGTCTTAGATCAGAGAACTTATTGACATCTACTTTCTTAGGGATAAGAACTATATTAGTGTGAGTGATGAATCTTGGCAATTCCACCCCTCCAAAGAAAGCTCTAACCATATTGTATATATCCTTCCCAATGATATCCCATGTATGTTGAAAGAAAGCCCCTGTCATTCCGTGTGGCCCCGCTGCACTATCTTTGTTTAGATCCATCGCTGAAGTCCTGACCTCCTCTATTGTTGGCATGCATTGCAACTCCTCATTCCTCTCCTCAGTAATCATGTTAGGTAATTCATTCAACATCTCATAATATGTATGGTCTGCCTGCTTAGTGAATTGTCTCTTGTAAAAATTTACTGTCGCATCTGCAATTTCCTCTTATTATTCCAGCCAATCCCCTTTATCATTCTAGATTCTAGTGACACTTAATCTCTTTCTTCTCCCTTTTACAATTGTATGGAAGAATTTTGTATTCCTTTCTCCATTCTTAAACCACGCCATCCCAGCTTTTTGCTTCCAGAAATCCTCTTCCCTGTGTAAGTGCCTCTTCAATTCAGCTTGGTATTTGTGTAAATTTTCCCTATTAATTTCAGAGGGATCTGCTTCAAATTGCATCTCCTTTACTTTAACGACTTCCTCAAGAGTAGTAATCTCTTGAAAGATGTTGCCCAATGTCTCCCTGCTCCACTATGCAAGCGCTTTCTTCACCTTTTTTAGTTTATAATTGAATAAACTAAACGGATTTCCTTCAAAGTCCACCTTCCAGTTCTGAATAACCACCTCCTTAAAGGATTTCTCCTTCAGCCATAAGTTTAGAAATTTAAAAGGTTTCACCACATTCGCATTAATGTTCTTGAATGTAATTAATAATGGCGTATGATCTGATCCACTTCTCACCAAATGCTCCACTTCTAGAATAGGGAATGTATTTTTCACTTTGTCATTGTAGAGAACGCGATCCAACCTTTTAAAAATACATGCCGAATCAGTTCGACCGTTCCACCACGTGTACTTTCCTCCTTTGTATCCTTGGTCTTCTTGATTACATACATTAGTACAATGGTTGAAATCCCTGACTTATCCTATAGTAACAGGTCGACCCCCTAGCATTTCCTCTTCTCTACTAATCACGTTGAAATCCCCTCCGATCAGCCATGGCACTCATATACTATCTACTAGATCCTCCATTGATTCACATAGTTGCAATCTTTCTCCTTGAGTACATTTAGCATATACCAGTGATATTATTACCTCATTGTCAAATCCTTGATTATGAAATTTGAGAGTTAGCATTTGTTCCTCATCTCTAACAATTTCATAATCAATAAATTCATCTATGAAGACCCAGATTTTTCCATTCGTATTCACTTCAGCATGTTTCATCCCTAGCTTTCGTCTGAATTCTTCCAGATTTTGACTATCTTCAAATGGTTCCATTAATCCCACAAAATAAAATTGATATCTTTTATGCATATTCACTAGTCTAGTGAACGCCTTTTGAGTATTCACTAATCTTATATTCCAAATAAGAGCTCTCATAGATATTTTGAATTCTTGATAATCATTCTTTTAGACCTTGATGATGACTGATCTGCATTTAGTTCACTTCCTTTGTTCTTCAGTTTTGTGTGGGATTCCTTCAACTTTCCAGTTTGCTGCGGTGACAAATCCCCCTCTATGGTAACCTTTGCAATATTATGACTCAAATCATCTTTGTTTCTAATTATCTCAGTAATATCTTGTGCTTCTTCCCGACTGTCTTTCACCATTGCTAGTGGGAGGACTTCATCATTGTTGGCTTCATATATTACCAAAGTCCCTTCCGTGTCCATCTCAGTTTTCCCCTCTTCTTCTTGCATACTATGTTTTTCTTGTGATGCCTGCTTTATGTTCTTCTTTCGATCCTTCTCTATCTCCCTGTTTTCTTTCCCCCATTGGTTTGATTGTGCTCGTTCTACTATCTCTGTTACTTCTTTTTCTTTTTGCACTGTGCTTGTCTTAACGAAGTTTTTCTCCACCCATTCTTTAGTACTTTCTTCCTTATTTTTGGTTTCTTCCTCTTCTCTCTTCTGCTAGTGTATTTCTCCTTCCAAAGTTTCCAATGTATCAAAGGAATTCTCAACTTGCACTTCATTCACCCCTTCTATGTGACCATATTTATCCCTTTTGTATTTATTTCTTCTTCTTACCATCCACTCTTGTTTATGCTGCCTCTGCCCCACCACTTTTCCACTTGTCAATACTCTATATGGTTCTCCATCAGCTCCTGTTTTTGTTATTGTGTGATCTCCTTCCTCTTCTTTCTTGTTTTCATCATTACTTGTAATATCATATAGTTCTGGATTCAAAACCCAACGATTGTGTTCATCATGGCCTTATAGGCAACATTCCTTACAATATTTGGGCATATAATCATATTGTACCTTAATCCACTTATACTTAATGGCTCATGTATGATCATCCTCCTCTGTAATCCTCACCCTTTGTGGCAATTTAGCTGTCAGATCCACTTCAACTTTGATCCTAGCACAACTAGGTCTCGTTTGATTCTTCGTTGCCATATCTACAGTTAGAGGTATGCCCACTGCTGTAGCTATTGAGAAGATTGCTTCCTTTGCAAAGAAATTAGGGGTAGATCTGGGATTGAAATCCATGCCACTCCTATTGATGTTTCCACATTCGGTTCGAACCACGGATCCCACTTCAGGGTTCTCATCTGCCAATAATTTTCTCTGGCCTTCACATATAAGGCTGCTGTTGATAATAATTGGACATAGTCCTCCAAACTAGTGAGTCGTATCAAAAGATTCCTCGAGTCCAATACTCCTATTGTACATTCACTCTTGATTCCACATTGCCCTGGTATTGTCTTTCTCAGTTCCACAATATCTGGTTTGCCATAAGAAAATTTGCCAATAATGGCATACTGTAATTTTTCCTGTATGATAAGAGATCTCACCTCTGAGGCTTTCCATGTGATGTTTGGTTCCCCATGTAACATAATCACTGGTTTGGGGGGAACTTTCATCTTTGTTGCTTTCATTGGCTTAGTTTTGAGAATTTGGGCATATTGAATGGTGTTTTGATCTCCTACGATAGCTCTTTGCGGGATTGGGTTGTCTTGCGTGGGTAAGGGTGGGAATTCCTCCGGTGGATTACTTCCACCGGTAGTGGCAGCCGTCATGTCATCTTTTTCCCTCCGTTTCTTATATGATCAAGATTATTTTGATCAGAAGTGAAATATAGCTTCATTGAGGCGTGAAAAAGATTATCTATTGATGAAAGTTGGCATGTTAGAAGCAACTCAAAAATTTACATTAGAAGCGAAGAAACTTGAAATTTGGTTTCTAAAGCAGAAGCTTGATGAAGTAGACGGCACTATGAAATTCTATAGTGGTGTATTTAGAGCACTGGAAAGGGAAAATATAGACCTAAAGGTGAAGCTTGAGGAACAAAATCAGTTGAAGAACAAGTTGGTTAAAGAATTGCAAGCTGAAGTTTCCAAATTGGAGAATAAACTGAAGATCCATGACGATGAGATTTCTCAAAGTCTCATTGATGAGAACAAACAAGTTAGTGGATAATCTAGTGTAAACATAAATTGATATGCGTGCGTATTTTGTTATTACTTGTTTGAGGAGTTTGGTTGACTATAATTTTTATCTTAAGAGAGTATTTCATTGAACTAAATTATTGAATGAATATGTAATTGAGTTTTTTGATTGAATTTAAATTATTGGAAAAACAAGAAAAGGGTAAACATAAAATACAAGGCAACTCATTATTATTTCTTACATATTTGAATGAATAAATTCTTGGGGGTTGTCCATTCCTTTCTTTTGAAAGAATATTTTCAAGAAATTATTTTTTGGAAAAAAAGTTCTTTATTTAAACATAATCTATGTTTACTGGATAAATGTAATAAATATATCCTCACGTATTTAAGCCATGCATTCTCGTATGAATTTTACAGCGATAAAAGTGCAGCCTAGTGCATTAATTAAACCTCTCATGGTGTATGGGGTTTGAAAATGGATTGAATCATATGGATCCACAGTGTGTAGCCTTAAGCCTTATTTATTTTCATTAAGATTTAGACGTCTCAATCTAAATACACGCTTGAATGATTAAGATGTTGTGTCTAGATCGGAACACTTAATGATTAAAATGGTTAGTTTTCAATGTCAGAATATACATAATCTATTTATATTACGTATTAAATATATATTTTAAATTAAAATTAATTAAATATGTATAAATAATCAATAAAATAAAATTATTATTTGATTAAAAAATGAAATACTTATAGTTGCTAGCGATGGTGGAGATGGTTTGTAGTGGTGATGGAGATGGTAAAATTTGTTGGTAGTGATTTGTAATGATTATGGTGCTAGTTGCAAATGTGGAAGTCTTGGTGTTGTGGTGACTATAATGATGGTGGAAATTGGTAATGGTGTTTGTGGTTGTAATGATGAGGTTGGTTGATGTTAGTAACTGGCAGTGTTGATAGCGATGGGTGAAGGATATGCGGTGGTTGGTGATGTGTTTGTGATAGTTGGTGAAGGTGCTAGTTGTGATGATGGAGGTAGTTGGTAATATATATTGACCAAAGTGATGTTAGTGGTTGATAGTAGTAGTGGCGATTGTGATCGGAGAATCTATGGCGGTAGTTTGCAATGGTGTTAGTTGTGATAGTAGAGTTTCTTTAGTAGTAGGAATTGACTATAGTGGTTGATAGTGTTGATACAGGTGGCAGTGTCTATAGAGACGATAGTGGCGACAACGCTGGTTGCAGATATGGTGGTGGTTAAATGGATATAATCATACTGATGAATGAGGAAAGTGTGGTAGCATATGAAAATAGTAGTTAGCATGTAACATCATTAAATTTGAAATAACTAGGAAGAAGCTAATAATTGGAAATAGTCATTTTTGGAAATAATGAAAATCTGGAAATTTTGTTAAGTTAGAATAAGTTGAGTTTTGTCCAACTTCAAACGACAATAACTTCTAGCTCAGGATGAGTTAGAGGTACTTCCAGATATGATAGGAAATCTCTTGGAATTATATTTCCAACACCGCTGAGTTTGTGCGATTCTGAGTTCGTATTAGTGAGTTATCCCCTTTGGAAGTTGGGCTGTTGGAATAAGAAAAGTCCAATCCGGATTTTGAAAGGGTAGTTTGGTCTTTTCCTTGCCCAATTATTTTATTTCATTTTTGGTAATTAAGTTAGGGTCTAATCAGAATTAGATCAGTTTACGCTTTTACCAAAATACACTAGGGCTTTGAGAAAAGTGAAAAGAAAAGAAGAAAGGGGATCGAAGAGAAGCAAGATTCGTCAAGATCGTCGAGTTTAGCTTGTGGATTTCGTCGGGGGTGATCCATACAAGGTATCTGAGATCACATAGCGTTGGGTTAGTTCACCCATACGCCCAACTTGATTCAATTTCAGCAAAGTATATTGATTTGAAAGTAAATCCCTTGAATTCTTGATGAAGTTCATTTGAATCCTTGTGGGTTGTGTTGTTAGAGTTTTCTTGAGATTGATTCACGTTTTTAGTTGTGTTTTCGAGTGGAATCTGATGTTATTAGAGGGTATAGATGATTCTAAGTGTTTGGGAAAAGAACCAATGGACTTTAGAGGGTTTAGAGCTGAAAAACGAAGAAGAAATTTCGTCGGGCAAATCTGGGCAGTGCCTCCGCATCGCGGACCTGCTCCCCAGATTTGGGAAAAATTGTTTCGCAGAGCGGAGTGGTCACGGACCGTTCTGCGTCAAAAGTTGTTTTCGAACAAAAAATTTTAATACTTCTCCGCGTCACGGACCCACCTTCAAACAGTGATTTCTTGATATTTTCTCATGTTTAGCTATATAAAATCATTCCTAAACATCATGAGATCTTTACTATCACAAATCACAATCCTTGAATCCATAATTCAATTCAAGGAAAGTTAAGAGTCAAGTTAAAAGTTAAGAAGCAAGTCAAGAGAAGTTCTATAAAGTTTTCAAAAAGACTTTTCCAAATGTTTTAACTTTGTTTTAATACTTAAAGTTCAAGTTGAATAATGATTAAAGAGTAAAGTTTGAAATGAAACGACCTAGTAGAGTGTTGTCAATTTCTATGTTAGGTGGACAATAAAGGTTTGCGTGACGGATGAATAAACAAGTTCGGGGGGTAATTAAAACAGAATTTATTTTAGGTGTACACTGAATAAAAAGCTTCAAATTCAAGGGGTAATGAGTACTTTTGCCTTGTATTTATATAAATTGTGTCTTCCATATCTAGTTATTTGGGTTTAGACTTGTCCACTCTTTGGGTTGTAGTGGACGCCATCACAACCTTCTTTCAGGTTATGAAATGCATGATGTGGTGTAATGTGATTATACATGTTTGTTATGCTTGTTCATTAGATTGGGTACTATGCCAGTACAAGATATTGTTGGTTCGCTTGGGTACCATGCTGGTATAGACTACTGTTTGTTGGCTCGAATATACCACATCTTGTATGATACTACAATATGGTTTGAGGTTCCATGAGAGAACCAATATGTGCATTGCTGATGATGTGAGACATGTTATGCATATATTAGTTCTAGTTTTGTGGTTTCATATCATCTGACTAATAGTCTAAGTGTGACTGATATTTGTTGCTATATTATTTGTTGCCATGTGATGGCTATTTAGTGATGAATTGTTGATATGTTTATGTTAGATTGTCTGTGTGATCCTAATAGAACATAGTAGTTTTTGTACCGATTCTTTACTTGTTTCTTTTCTTGTAGAGAGCAATAAATCTTTTAGAGGTTGATTCAAGACCTCAGATGAGAAACGTGTGATCTGAATTCAATGGTGAACTACATCTTTTGAGCTTCCATGAGTTCTTCTAATTTGGTTGTCCATATTTTTGGACAAAGATATTATTGTTGGACCATATATTTAGCTTTTAGGGTTGTATCCTCAGTTTTACTCTTTTTAAAAGTTTTGGTATTGTGACTTTCCGTTCTTAGAGGTATTTTCCGTTGTTGTTTTCAGACCATTAAGCTGAATTTACAGGGACTCAATTTCTTAGATGATCTAAACTATTTCCTTTATTTATGATGAATTTGGCTTATGTTAATTGGCGTTGGGTTGTTTTCGGGTTAGACTTTGATTCTACCACTATGTGGTTTAGTGTGGATTCACCTCATGACGGTTCAGGGTCATGACATAAATAGAGACATGGATATTTTATTTCTTGACCCAAATTTTGAACCAAAAACATAAATCTAATTTTTTTTAAAAAAAATCAACTAGATTGGAGAGTTCTTACCACCCAACCAACATTATGCGGAAAATCAGTTAACAGACCTTTTAATAAATAATAAATGCATTTTTAATGTCAAAATTTAAGAAATCCATAACATTAATGAGTAAAATAACCAAACCAAATGACTAACTCTCATGATCTAGTCTAGACATGTACAACAACTTCTTAATAGAATAAGACAAGAAACGACAAAATTATGTTATAATATAAAAAAAGGGGAAATGTAGCACAAAAATATGTTTAACCGCCATAACTCGCATAAAAATATGTTTAACCACTATAACTCGCATTAGTGGTTTGTCGTCATATTATGGTATGTATAATGAATAATATATATATATATATATAAGAGATTTAACTGATGTGCATCTAATATATATTATATTAAATATTTGTGTTATGCAGTCATTGGGCCAAGGAGAGAATGTTATACTTCTTTATTAATTTATGTGTGACCCAATTATATTATAAAGCCCATAACTAATTTTTAATGAAAAATAACTTTATTTGTCAGATCAGTCACTTGATGGACATACCAGATTAACGCTAGACTTTTATAAATTGATTCGCCATTCATTAGTGTTACACATATTCTCTACAATTTTTTATTACTGATGGCGGCTAGGACAAGGAGGCACCCAATTTTTCAACTAACGCTCTCACTTAGTTCTTCTCATCAGGTATGCTTTCTATGAATTTTTTTTAGTGATATTATCATTTTTAAGACCCTAATTTGTATATCAAATATTTGTGGTACTATGAACTTTGTGCTTGAAGTTTTTGTAAACAAAAAAAAAATCGAAAAGATTTAACGAAAATTAGGGAAAAACTTTAAGACATCTTTGTAGATAAAAACACTAATGAAATATTTCTTATATTGTTATGATTATTCACGAAAAAATTTATTTCTAATCAAACAAAGCTTTACAAGACTTCCTGAAAAGAAAATTTTATTTTTCTGATAAATTTATGATAGGTGCACCACTAATAATTCTAATCATACTCTTTATTTTTATCACATCATGCTACATAGGAAAAACTTTGCTGCCGATAATTTTATTCAACATAATCAATTAATGACGGAAAAATGCATAAGTACCCCCAGCCTATCCCCAAAATTCCTGAGACACACCTAACCTTTACTAAGGTCCTATTACCCCGTCAAACTTATTTTTTAAATAATTTTCTACCCCTTTTCTGCCTACGTGGCACTATCCTTGAAAAAATTGTCAACACGCGTTGGGCCCACAAGATAGTGACACGTAGGCCGAAAAGGGGTAGAAAATTATATATAAAATAAGTTTGGAAGGTAATAGAACCTTAGTAAAGTTTAGGTGTGTCTCAGCAATTCTGGGAATAGGCTGGGGGTACTTATGCATTTATATCTTACTTACCCGCTTAGTCTATCATTGAGCGAGTTATTATAAAAGCATGCTTATAAATAATAGCTATATTTGTGTAGTTGTATTTAATCATTTTAAGTTTATATTTAGTTCCAAAATAACTTGATTTAGCAAATTGAATTTGTTTCTACGCATCTGATAATAAATTAAAGTCACTGGTTTTTTTCTTTAATTACTTATGCGAGCAAATGTTAATTAAGTGTTGATGCATATACATTTTTAACACTTAATTATAGTTAAATAATAATTTGCATTTCATTTTATTTATTAGTTCTTAAAATATTTAATTAGGAAAAAATAGACAATTCAAAAAGTATTTATTATTTACCCTTAACTATTTTTTTTTATAAAGAGAAATGTGTTTATCATGAGTTATCACTCTTGTTTTTTTTTCCTTATATAAGTTCTAAGTATGATTCATTTATAATAACAATCTAATTAGGGAAAAGTAATAAATATCTACTTTAGGTAAAAAGTTAAAAATTACTAACAAAATCCTTAATCAAATATATTTGACTTTCTTCTTTTCTCATGTCAATTATAAAGGTTAAACTATGGCGGAGGAGCTTGATCAGAAGCGAAAGATAGCTTCATTGAGGCGTGAAAAAGATTATCTATTGATGAAAGCTGGCATGTTAGAAGCAACTCAAAAATTTACATTAGAAGCGAAGAAACTTGAAATTTGGTTTCTAAAGCAGAAGCTTGATGAAGTAGTCGGCACTGTGAAATTCTACAGTGGTGTATTTAGAGCACTGGAAAGGGAAAATATAGACCTAAAGGTGAAGCTTGAGGAACAAAATCAGTTGAAGAACAAGTTGGTTTAAGAATTGCAAATCTTATTCTCGTATGAATTTTACAGCCATAAAAGGGCAGCCTAGTGCATTAATTAAACCTCTCATGGTGTATGGGGTTTGAAAATGGACTGAATCCTATGGATCCACAGTGTGTAGCCTTCGGCCTTATTTATTTTCATTAAGATTTTGACGTCTCAATCTAAATACATGTTTGAATGATTAAGATGTTGTGTCTAGATCGAAACACTTAATGATGAAGATGGCTAGTTTTCAATGTCAGAATATACATAATCTATTTATATTACATATTAAATATACATTTTAAATTAAAATTAATTAAATATGTATAAATAATTAATAAAATAAAATTATTATTTGATTAAAAAATGAAATACTTATAGTTGCTAGGGATGGTGGAGATGGTTTGTAGTGGTAATGGAGATGGTAAAATTTGTTGGTAGTGATTTGTAATGATTGTGGTGCTAGTTGCAAATGTGGAAGTCTTGGTGTTGTGGTGACTATAATGATGGTGGAAATTGGTAATGGTGTTGGTGGTTGTAATGATGAGGTTGGTTGATGTTAGTAATTGACTGTGTTGATGGCGATGGATGAAGAATATGCTGTGGTTGGTGATGTGTTTGTGATAATTAGCAGTGATTTCTTGATCTTTTATCATGTTTAGCTATCTAAAATCATTCCTAAATATCATACGACCTTTACTATTACAAATCACAATCCTTGAATCCATAATTCAATTCAAGGAAAGTTAAGAGTCAAGTTAGAAGTTAAGAAGCAAGTCAAGAGAAGTTTTTTGAAGTTTTCAAAAAGTCTTTTCCAAATGTTTTAACTTTGTTTTAATACTTAAAGTTCAAGTTGAGTAAAGATTAAATAGTAAAGTTTGAAGTTCATTTATTCAAAAGTATATGGGGACTATGTATTCCCAAAGGTTTTAAATGTTTTCACATTTAAACAAGAAAGGAAACCTCAATTTCTCAAGAGTCTTCGAGCTAGTTTTCAGAAAAGACTAATCGCTTTCTAAATGAAGCAAGAGAGGTAACTTTGATTTCCAGGATAGCCTTTAAGCTAAGTTTTTGAGCACTAATCTCAAATCACATAAAGAAGTATGTTTTAAACATAAGAGCTAATATCATTTTTTGGGAGTAGTATTGAGCACTGATATGGGGGAGAGTTCAAACAACTCACAACCCCCATAAACCAAGTAGCCATCATGGGTAGAAAAGGGTCATACATTTTAGATGATTCTTTTAGTGCTTTTTAGCAGAGACTAGTGGTTCCACTTAGTAGTTCAGGTTCTATACCCTCGGCAAGGTATAGGACGGCCCTGGCAGCGTGAGGCAAAATAGTGTATCATCACAATAGCTCTTACATGATGGTTGTCGGTTAGAGAAACTCCCACAAAAGTAATTGTATTCTTATATACACAGTTTATTGTATTTTTACATCCATTTCAGAATTATATTTATCTTTGCATACACACAGAGTTGACATCATGTTTTAAACAGTTTTCTTTATATTGCACTTGTTTTAAACTGTTTTATATTGAAATGAGTTCAGTTATGTTGAGTTAAGTTGAGCCAGGTAAGTTCTTCAGATTCTTTTCAAGCATATGTTGTGTTTAGAATTCCAACTCGCATACTCGTACATTCAATGTATTGATGCCAGTTGTCCTGCATCTTATTATGATGCAGACATAGGTAACTAGGGTTGTTATCCAACACATTTATGATCTAGTGAGCACTCCAGAGTCAGTTGGTGAGCCTCTTTACATTCCGGTGGACTCCTTTTATTGCTTTTAGTTACTTTGTTAGTTCATTAGGATGTCGTGGGGTTTGTCCCGACATCCATCTCAGTTGTTTTAGAGACTTCATAGACAGTCAAATGTTAGTTCTTTAGTTTATTCATTGTCATTTCAGTTAAGTTGAGACCTGAGTTGCCACTTTGGCAGTGAATGATATTTATTACATTCTAAGTTATACTTTCAGCAGTTCAATTTACTTGCTTTAGAAGTATTTATCTTGAGTAAAGTCTTCCGTTGAGTAAGTAAGCCAGGCCAAGGGTTCACTTGGGGCCAGCAATGTTTCTCGAGTGTCGGCCACGTTCAGGGTGTAGGCTCGGGGTGTGACATAGCAATAGTTGTGGTTGTGATTACTAAGATAGTCAATAAAGTGATGGTGAATAATAGCCACTACAATACCTCTTAATGATATTAAGACTATGTCCTACATTTATGTCCTAGATTTTTAATGAATAATACATACTCAGACCAAATGCAATTAGTGGTCGTATGTCTAAACAATTTAGATTCAGACCTCCATTAAGTGCGAACAAATAAGGCCTTACACCGCCTCAATCATAATGTACTAAAAAATAAAAAGTTACAATAAACTAAGTTAGTGTTTGACCATAGATTTGAGAGTAGATTTTGAAAAATTATTTTAAAATATATGTTAGGCCATGTAATTTGCTAAAATTTTGAAAAAGTAGTCTTCAAATATTTTCAAATACTCATAAAACACTATTTTTCTTTACCTAAATAAAATGCATGTCCTAACATAACTTTAAATTTCAAAAATCACAACTTCAAAACTCAAATTTTCAATTTCAACGTCAATGATCAAATGTGAGTTATACATAATTATTTATATATGTTCAAATGATTAATGTTCTTATATANTACTCAGACCAAATGCACTTAGTGGCCGTATGTCTAAACAATTTAAATTCAGACCTCCATTAAGTGCAATCAAATAAGGCCTTACACCGCCTCAATCATAATGTACTAAAAAATAAAAAGTTACGACAAACTAAGTTAGAGTTTGACCATAGATTTGAGAGTAGATTTTGAAATTTTATTTTAAAATATATGTTAGGCCATGTAATTTGCTAAAATTTTGAAAAAGTAGTCTTCAAATATTTTCAAATACTCATAAAACACTATTTTTATTTACCTAAATAAAATGCATGTCCTAACATAACTTCAAATTTCAAAAATCACAACTTCAAAACTCAAATATTCAATTTCAATGTCAATGATCAAATGTGAGTTATACATAATTATTTATATATGTTCAAATGATTAATGTTCTTATATAGGGGGGAGGGGGGGAAGCCTTAAGTGACATGTCTTAGTAAACACGCACCTCGACATATGAAACAACCATTGCTTCCTCCATCACCGTCATTGTAACCACTTCCACCTCCACCATAAATGAAAAATAAATATGTTCTTTATTTTTAGTTGTTACAAAAAATGAACTTGTTTCTTTTTTATGTAAAGATACAATTATGTATCTAAATTGTAACGACCTGACCGATTGTTATGAATAGGCCTATAGGGATGAAATTTGGGTTAGAAAAATTTCCGGGTAGTAACATGAAAATTCTTGGCTAGGCCACCCTTAGATAAGATTTGGGCTATGTGAGGTCTAGGGTCATTTGGGAAAGGATGGGGTCCTTTATTATGATTTGCTTGATGTATACTTTAGCCAAGCTATTAAGGAATCCCAAGGTCTTTCAGAATATAATTCGGGTAAGTAGAACTCCTGAAATTGAACTTGGCATGAAAGGTATAAGTTGGGACGTCAAATGAAGAGTTTATGTTGTAAAAAGGACCTTTTTCTGGGGTTGAGGTTTTTAAACTTTCGTCAATCTTGCTATAGAGACCGACCTCCTGCTATAGCGGTGCCAAGACCAGTGCATCGAGGTAAGTTGTCTCTATAGCGGCATCACTATAGCGAGGGAGGAGTCTCTATAGCAAAAGAATCATAATTTTATGTAGAAAACTGCCCAAAACCTCTATTTTCTACCATATCAATTCTTGAAGCAGAGATGGGCAATTTTGTGCAGCCAACATAAATTTTCCAATGAAAATCGTCGGTAAAGGTGAGAATTTGACTCACCGATCTTGTCAATTGTTTCTTAAGACTTAGAAACTAGCTGGTTAACGTTGGGGAAGAGGTTTTAGCATGAACTCACGGTGGGAAGGAGCCCTAAATTGGGGAAGATGATCATATTTTGGTCAGGGTTGGAATTTGTTAGTAATTTGGGTAAATTAATAAGTCATTTGTGACTGATTGAATGTTATATTGTTTATTTTAGACCAAGAACAAGCCAAGACATTTCGCAAGAGGAAATCTGGGGCTATCTAGAGTTTTTAAGGGGCTTAATTTGAGGTAAGTGATAGTTCTATGCTTATGGGATATGTGTATTTGCATGTTTAATGCTTGTAATGTCATATTATACAATATGTGATAGTAAGCATTTGACATAAACTTGTGATATAACATGTGGGTTCAAATAGTCTTGTTCATTGTGCTATGTGTGGATGCATTATAATCATCCTCGGGGTCATTTATGTGTTTTATGCATGCACTTCCTATTTCGCCCCTCCCTGTATTTATCTATAGCATGTGTGTGGTGATGGGTAGGGTGGCACGCTCTTCGAAGTGTTTGGTTGAGTTTGGTGCGACTTTTGAATTTTGGAAGCTTAAGTACTTGGAAGAGTTGACTTCAGTCAACATCCAGAGATTCTGACGTCGGATCGAAATTCCGTCAATTCCATCAGTGGGCTTCAAGACTTCATTATTCTTACTACTCGCTCTAAGTATTCCACTCGTTGGATCGGGAACACTAAATATTGAGATGGAATCTTCCGCTAATAGGTCGTAGCTTAGTCTATTCAATCCATTCCTGAAGTAGATGGCACTGTTCAAGAAAGCTCACCATTTTTTGCCCTTAAGTATTAGTGGGGTTGCCTGAAAATAGAACTGATTTCACTTCAAAACCTGACAACCAGGTTTGGAAGAAGCAAACCATATGGGTTTTTGATGATTTCTCCGGTTAGGGAACACCTTAGATATTCCTTTAGTGGATCCCACGTTAGCCCCAGACGTTGGTCTATAACTAGAAAAGCAAATGCTTGAGCTTGAGAAGCTTTTTGTTCAGCAGGCCTCTAGAATTCACTAGGATAAGCGATTACAACGTTCTTTTTTTACAGAGATTTTTGGTGAAAACTTCAATCTTGAAGCATGGGAGCTTCTTAAGATGTGCATGAACAACTATAGGCATGACTTGTCGTTGAGACTTCTGCCCCAAGTTAAGGGATTTGATGACTTGTGAACTAAAGCTCACAATGTTGATTATAACCTTTAGTTTTGACTCTTTCAACAATTCAATCTTCTATCTGTTGAAGAAGAAGGAAGTTGACGATTAGAACATGTCAAAGGAACTTGTCCAACAAAGCTGACTGACGTGTCTGTAGCAAGTGTTGATAAAGAAGGAAGCTGACGATTGGAACATGTCAAAGGAACAAGTCCAACGAAGCTGACTGGCGAGTTTACAGCACTGCTGTAGAATTAGAGTCGCACTAGGATTAGACTACTTATATTAATTAGGATTATATTACGACTAGAATTATATTATGATTAGGATAATATTACGACTAGGATTAGATTATTTATAATTGCATTATTATTAGGGAAAATGCATAAGTACCCCCCCAGCCTATGCCCGAAATCTCAAAGACACACCTAACCTTTACTAAGGTCCTATTACCCCCCTGAACTTAATTTAACTATAATATTCTACCACTTTTCGGCCTACGTGGCACTATCCTTGAAAAAAAAGTCAACATGCGCTGGGCCCACAAGATAGTGCCACGTAGGCCAAAAAGGGGTAGAATATTACATATAAAATAAGTTCGGGGGGGTAATAGGACCTTAGTAAAGGTTAGGTGTGTCTCTGGGATTTCGGGTATAGGCTGGGGGGGTACTTATGCATTTTCTCTTATTATTATAGTAGTAATAGGTATTGTAGTAGGACTCTAAGTATAGTTAACTTAGGACTCTTCAATTTTCTCCCTATATAAGGAGGTTGTAACACAACATTATTTTAATCAATACAATCCTTGATTTCTCTAATCCTAGACGTGAGATTTCTACATGGTATCAGAGCATAAAAGCCCTTCCGCTCTCTAAGTATTGATCCAAAAAGAAAAAACCACACGTTGCAATGACCACTTCTACCAAAAATATGTCGACCTCCTTACTTTACAAACTCATTGTCACCTGCTCCATTAAACTTAAGCCAACAAACTATCTCATAAAAAGGACACACATATCCCAATTGATTCATACCACAGAGAATGAACCAAGTAAAAGTAGTTGTTCCACTAGACAAACTGTTGGGAAAGTTGTAGCGATTGAGAATGATGCAAAAGATAGTGGCTCCATTGATGATTGGAAGGAGAAAGATGTCTTGCTATGGAGTTGGATCTCAAGCACCTTGACCGAAGAAAGCATGCACCTAATTGTGGGATGCTCAATTGCCAAGGAGATGTGGGAGTGCTTGGAAAAAGTTTATATTCAAGCAACAAAAATAATTAAATTTGCTAGAGGTTTAGGTCTCAAATACAAGACCTTTGTCATATTAGGTAAGACACCATATTCCACTCTTAATCAATTTGTTTATGCTCTCACGACTTTTGATATAAGGGAAGATGAAGAAATGGTGCCACAACAACCCTGAATCACCTTCACCTTCTCCATGGCTTGGTGAACTAAATCTGGTCCTATCAACCCTGCTTCACCAACTTCAAACCATCCAATAGGAGATCTGCATCTTCTCCCATGCATAAAGAGCTTCATAAGGAGCCATTTGGATGCCAGAGTGATAACTGTTGTTGTAATCAAATTCAACGAGAGGTAGGTGATCATCCCAATTCCTTTTGAAATCAATCACACAAGCCCTCAACATATCCTCTAAGGTCTAAATAGTGCGCTCTACTTGCCCATCAGTCTGAGGATGAAAGATAGTACTTAAGTTCACTTTCGAACCCAAACCTTTCGAAAAGATTTCTAGAACTGTGTAGTAAATTGTGCACCTCTATCTGAAATAATGGAGATTGGGAATCCATGAAGTCTTACCACTTCTTGAATATATAACCTGGCATAATCTTCTATTGAATGGTTGGTCTTTACTGGCAGAAAATGAGCTGATTTTGTCATTCTGTCGACAATCACCCAAATAGAATCATGTTGTATGTAAGACCTTGGTAAACCTGTGATGAAGTCCATATTAATCATTTCCCACTTCCATTCTGGAAGTTCTATATTTTGCGCCAAACCACCGAGCCTTCGGTGCTCAACTTTCACTTGCTGGCAATTTGGACACTTAGCAACAAACTCTGCAATGCCCTTCTTCATGCCATTCCACCAATACACTTCTCTCAAATCGTAATACATCTTTGTGGAACCCGGATGAATGTAATATCTGGAGCTACGAGCTTCCTCCATGATCCTCTCTTAGAGTTCATCCACCAAAGGTATGCACAATCTACCTTGATATCTCAATACACCATCTCCCCCTTGTTCAAAAGCTAATACTCTTTCCTTATGAGCATTTGACTTTAATTCTAGCAAAATGGAATCTTGGTCTTGCTTTTCTTTCACTTCTGACACTAGTGACGATTCAGCACCATTCGTCACCACTATTCCTCCTTTTGTGGAATCCATAAGTCGGACTCCTAAGTTGTGCAAGCCTATGCACATCTTTTGCTAACTCTCTCTTTTATTTCTCAACATGGGTGGTACTACCCATAGACAACCTGTACAAGGCATCAGCAACAACATTAGCCTTACATGGGTGATAAAGAATACTCATTTCATAGTCCTTGAGTAACTCTAACCACCTTTGAGATTAAGCTCTTTCTGAGTGAACATATATTGAAGACTCTTGTGATCAGTGAATACATCAGCATGAACACCATACAAATAGTGATGTCATATCTTTAAAGCGAATACTACATCAGCCAACTCTAAGTCATGGGTTGGGTAGTTCTTCTCATGAACTTTCAACTGTCTGGAGGCATAAGTTATAACTTTGTCATTCTGCATTAAGACACAACCCAAACTAACTCTAGATGCATCACAGTACACCACAAAACCTAGAGTACCTTCCGATAAGTTCAAAACTGGGGCAGTAGTCGACCTCTTCTTCAATTCCTGAAAGTTTTTCTCACAAGCTTCAGACCATTGAAAATTCACTGTCTTCTTATTAACTTCATTAAAGGGGATGAAATAGATGAGAACCCCTCTACAAACCTTCTATAATAGCCAGCCAAACCCAAGAAACTCCTAATATCAGTTGGAGATGTGGGTCTAGGCCAATTTTGCACTACTTCAATTTTCTAAGTATCAACTTTAATCCCATCACCAGAAACTATGTGGCCTTGGGCTACAGACTCAAGCCAAAACTCACACTTAGAGAACTTGGCGTACAACTCCTTATATTTCATAGTCTGAAGAACTATTGTGAGATGGCTATCATGATTATCTTCATTCCTTGAATAGATTAGTATGTCATCAATGAAGACGATAACAAACATATCTAAATAAGGTTTGAAGACTCTATTCATAAGGTCCATGAATGCTGCTGGTGCATTATTTAAACCGAATGACATGACCAAAAACTCATAATAACCATAACGGGTACTGAATGTTGTCTTTGAAATGTTGTATTCCCTTACTTTCAACTGATGGTAACATGATCTGAGGTCAATTTTTGAGAAACATGAAGCACTCTGAGCTGATCAAAAAGATCACAAATCCTCAAAAGAGGATACTTATTCTTGATGGTAACCTTGTTCAACTGACGGTAATCTATACACATCCTAAAGGAACCATCCTTCTTCCTCACAAACAAGATCGGAGAACCCTAAGGTGAGACACTTGGTCGAATGAAACCCTTATCTAATAGATCCTTTAACTGCTCTTTCAACTCTGCTGGTGCCATTTTGTATGGCGGAATAGAGATAGGACGAGTATCTGGAATAAGATCTATACCGAAGTTTATCTCTCTCTCAGGAGGGACTCCGAGAAGATCATCAAGAAAGACTTCTAGAAACTCTTGTACTACAGGAATTGACTGAATAGGAGGTACCTCAACACTTGAGTCATTAACTTGGATAAAGTGATAGACACACCCCTTAGAAACTAACTTTCTTGCCTTAAGGCACGAAATGAAATGACCCTTAGGCACTGATGAACTGCTTTTCCACTCTAAGACTGGCTCATTTGGAAACTGAAACTTGACTCTCGAGTTCTACAATCAACTGAGGCATAACAGGCATGAAGCCAGTCCATACCAAGAATGACATCAAAATCTACCATGTCTAACTGAATTAAATCAGCCATGGTACTCTTGTGATTGACGGAAATAAGACAATCACAATAGACTCTCTTTGCTAGAATAGACTCACCAACAGGTGTAGAAACGTTGAATGGTTCACTAAGTTGCATAGGTATAACATCAAATTTCATAGCAACATAAGGAGTTACAAAAGATACACTCGCTTCTGGGTCCAGAAAAGCATATACTGTAAAGTCAAAGACTTGAATCATACCAGTGACAACATTTTGTGAATTCTCTTGCTCTTGGCGACTGTTGATAGCATACAAGTGGTTTGTTCCTCCGCTAGTACCGAAAGTAGACCCTCTAGGTGCAGCTCTGTCTAGTGGAGCAACTAAAGAAGACTGGGCTCTATTACCCGCATTACCATTTCCCTGTTTGTTCTTTGGACACTCTCGCATGAAATGCCCAGTTTGACCACACTTGAAACAACCAGTGGAGCCCTCATGACAAATACCTGAGTGGTTCCTACCACACTTGGCGCAGGCAAGAAGCTTACTACCCCCTTGAGCCACACTTCCCTGAGAATAGGCAGGCTTTGCTCTAGAATTCTAACCATAGTACTCACCCTTGTGCTTAGGTGCAGGTGCACTAGCAAATGATGGAACATGTCCCTTCTGTTTCTGTTAGAGAGATGATCGGTTGGCATTACTTTTTTGCTCGTTCCCTATCTTAGCCCTCTTGCTCTTGAGCTCCTCTCTATTTCTCAGTTTCTCTTCCTCTACCTTCTGCACAAAGACCATCAACCTTGAAATATCCATGTCTCCAATAAGCATTCAGCCTGACCTTCTTTTCTTGACAGACGACCCATCCCAGCAACAAACAAGCTCATTCTACTCCTCATGTCCTTAACCATCTATGGAGCATATCGGGATAGTTAGGTGAACTTCAACCCATATTCATGAACGCTAAGAGAATCCTGCATAAGTGTTAAAAATTCCAATCCTTGGCCTCTTTCAATTCTCGGGGAAAGAAACGCCCCAAGAAAGCCTCTTTAAAATATGCCCAACTTGTAGGTGGTGCATCCTCAGCTCTACCCCATTTCCATTGATTAAACCAAGTCCTAGCAACATTTTTCAATTGATATACAGCTAGCTCAACTCGTTCAGCTTTAGCAATATCCATAACCTCGAAAACCTTCTTCAGTTCCTCAGTGAAGTTATCTGGATCCTCAGTAGTGCTCGAACCAATGAAACTTGGAGGATTCATCCTCAAGAACTCACGAATCCTCGAAGTGTCAGCCTCTTCTTGTCGATCTCCTCTTTGTTGACCAATCTGGTTAGTCACAGCTTGACTTAACATCCGAATAGCCTCACAAAACTCGGCATTGGTGACTTCGCCTTGCGGTTGCACTTCAGGTGCATTTGGAACTCTTGCTCTTGTGGTTCAACATTTCGTCTCGCAAGATGACCTCTGACAGCTCTTTGTGAAGGCATGATTATCTAAAAACACGCTCAAGCACGAATTAGAAGAAACTTTTTAGAGATGAACTCTAACGCATGAAAAAAGTGTGAAAGAAGTGAGATAGTTCCTAAACGTTGCAGCCTCCCAATTATAGATGTAGTGTCGTTCACACCGATAACTAGGACTCTACAGACACGTCTTCAAAGACTGCCTAGGACTCTTGAACACTGGGCTCTAATACCAAGTTTGTCACTCCCCGATCCTACACCCTGGGCGGTACTGGCACTCAAAGAACATAATTGGCCCCAAGCGAACCCTTGGCCTGCTTACTTAACTCAGCGAAGGACTTAAACTCAACAAAGACAAGTTCATATAATAAACTGGAAGGTTATAAAGGAACATTCAACTGGCAATTAAGGCAAACTCAAGTATCAACATGGAATAATGACAATGAAAAGATTTAAGAACTAACATCTAACTGTCTATGAAGCCTCTAATAACAACTAAGATGGATGTTGGGACAAACCCCATAACATCCTAATGAACTAAACTAGAAAATAATGAAATGGATCCTCCGAAATGCAATGGGGCTCACCGACTGACTCTGAACTGCTCATTAGATCAACGGTGAGCTGGAATGCCGATCGTAATTACATGTGTCTGCATCATAAGACGATGCAGGCCAACTGGCATCAGTACATTGAATGTACAAGTATGTGAGTTGGAATGCTAAAACAACATAGGTTGGATAGAGAATTTGAAATAAACACTTACCTTGGCTCTTCTAAACTCATGAATACTTAACTGAACTCATTTCAATATAAAGAAATTTAAAACAAGTGCAATATAAAGAAAAGTTGTTTTAAAAATATGATGACAACTCTGTGTGTATGCAAAGATACATATTATTCTGAGATGTATGT
Source organism: Solanum stenotomum (assembly GCF_019186545.1). NCBI lineage: Eukaryota > Viridiplantae > Streptophyta > Magnoliopsida > Solanales > Solanaceae > Solanum > Solanum stenotomum. The sequence goes on along the minus strand of NC_064291.1, from coordinate 15,499,932 downwards.
AAAAATACCATAAACTGATGTATATAATAGTACAATAACTTTTGTGGGAGTTTCTCTAATTGACAACCATCACATAAGAGCTATAGTGATGATACAGCGATATACCTCACGCTGCCAGCGCATCCTATACCTGGCCAAAGGTATAGGACCTGAATTACTAAGTGGATCCACTAGTCTATTGTTAAAAGGGTTCATCTAAAAAGTATGACCCTTTTTCTACCCATAGTGGCTACATGGTTTATAGGGGGCTGTGAGTTGTCTGAACTCTCCCCCATATCGGTGCTTAATACTACTCCCAAAATATATTAGCTCTTTATATTTTAAAAACATACTTCTTCTGTGATTTGAGATTAGTGCTCAAAAACATAGCTCAAAGGTTATCTTGGAAATCTCAGTTTCCCTGCTTGCTTCATTTAGAAAGCTATTACTCTTTTCTAAAAGCAAGCCCGAAGGCTCTTCGGAAATCTTAGTTTCTGCTCTTATTTAAAATGTGAAAACATTTTAAATATCTTTAGAAATACATAGTCCCCATATACTTCTTTGAAGAAAAGAACTTCAACTTTACTCTTTACTGAACTCAAACTTAAGTCTTAAAACAAAGTTAAAACATTTGTGAAAGACTTTTGTAAACTTTAAGAACTTATCTTAACTTGACTCCTGACTTCTCTTGACTTTGACCTTAACTGCTCTTGACTTGACTCTTAATTGATCCTTGAATTGAATTATTGATTCAAGGATTAAGATGTATGACCGGAAAGATCTCATGTTGTTTAGGAATGATTTTAGATAGCTAAACGTGAGAAAAGACCGAAACTCAAGATTTGCAGATGGGTCCGCGATGCGGGGACATAATTAAATTTTGGTTCCAAAAATGTCTTTTGAGGCAGAACACCTCGTGTCAGCTCCGCAATGCAAAGCTAAGATGTTCAAATCTGGGCACTAGGCGCGCGACGCGCGGCTACCTTCTAATTTCGTCCGACGAAATTTCTTCTTTGTTTTCCAACCCCAATTCACCCAAACTCGATTCTTTTTGTCAAATTACTTTTAGATACAGATACCCAACAATGTACCTAAGAACCTAACTCTAAACGACTATATAATGCGACATAATGAACTCAGGAACTTCCCAACTCAGTCAAATTCAAGAACAATATATGAATTCAAGAATAGGTATCAAGATTATCGATATTCAAATGCCTTTAGGACGAATCCAAACTGAAATAAATATGCTTGGCACGTCAGAGAACGATCCCAATGTTATGAGAGCCTCACATACCTAATAGAAGTAAATCCTTGGCGAAACACTAAGTTCCTTGATCGATCTTGATGAATTTGCCCTTTTCTCCTTCTTCTTTTCTCTTCTCCTTTTTCCTTAGCCCTAGCGTGAAATCCCAAGTTCTAAAACTGACTAAGTTCTGAATTGACCCATATTAATAAACTCCTAAAATTGGATTGAAATAATAGGGCAGTGAAAAGCCTAAAATACCCCTTATATTTCCGGATTGGACATTTTCCTTAATCGAACAACCCAACTTCCAAAGGGCATAACTTGCTCATACAAACTCGGAATCGCGCAAACTTGGAGGCGTTGGAAAGATCATTCCAAGAGCTTCCCAATCATATCTGGAACTATACCTAACTCATCCTGAGCTAGTAGTTATGGCCATTTGAAGTTGACCAAAAACTCAACTTTAACTTACTTACAATTTTCTAGATTTCCTTATACTTTCTAACAATCAATATTTTCATATTTTAAACTCTTTATAGTCGTTCCTAGGTGCGAGATGTTACAACTAGCTTGAGGGGAAGTGTTGAAGAAGAAGGAAGCTGACGATTGGAACATGTCAAAGAAACAGGTTCAACGAAGCTGACTGATGTGTCTGTAGCAAGTGTTGATGAAGAAGGAAGCTGACGATTGGAACATGTCAAAGGAACAGGTCCAACGAAGCTGACTGACGAGTTTACGGCACTGCTGTAGAATTAGAGTTGCACTAGGATTAGACTACTTATATTAATTAGGATTATATTACGACTAGAATTGTATCATGATTAGGATTATATTACGACTAGGATTAGATTATTTATCATTGCATTATTATTAGGTATTGAAGTAGGACTCTAAGTATAGTTAACTTAGGACTCTACAATTCTCTCCTTATATAAGGAGGTTGTAACTCAACATTATTTTCATCAATACAATCCTTGATTTCTCTAATTAATCCTAGACGTGAGATTTCTACACTATCACCAAAGAAAAGGTCATTATTATCTAATTTACTTTGATTTCGATAAACTAACTACCTTTTGCTACAAAAACAAAAATATGAAGTGAAGTAAAGGCGAGTTACAAAAAACATAAAGGAAAGGTTCGCTTCAGGATCATTTGAATAATGTGAAGATACAGGCAAAGCACCTGAAGCCGAATCAGAATATTCCGCCGAAGCTGTTGAAGGGTCATTTTTGTCTAGTGTGATGATCGGTTTGGGTTTGGAGGCTTCCGCTTGAAAATGGTTCGATTAGGTCAAAATGCTGGGATACTTCTGAGACAACAATGTCAAGTTGTACCAACGCTTTTCTTTATAAGAAACTATTGAGCCTGTAACCTATTATGATTGAAGAAGCTTTTGAACCTCTTAAACACTATTCATGTTTAATACTACAAGCTTTTTGTGAAATGCCAACTAATCTAACTTTTCCTGTTATGCTTCTTGCTTTCCCAGCTAATAAGAATGCAAAATGTTGGGCTCGTGCTCAACAGGGGCATCACTATCTAGTACAATACTATATGAAAAGTCCAACAGAAGAATAGCAAAAATTAAGGAAGCCACAAAAACAAATGAAGAAGAAAAGAAAAAAAAATGAATTAAGAAGGGGAAAAAAGATAGATACTATCTATGCTGTGAAGATTATGCGTAGGGTAAATGCACAAATGTTTACGTGTATGCTGGAAAACTGATACATTGAAGGTATAATATCGATATACATTTGAAATCACTCATTTACATGTTATTTAAATAAAGTAATCATAATTTGAAATATAAATCACCCATTTTCATGTTATTGGAACGATAATTTGGAATATGAATAGACTTGAAAGGAGTTGGAAAAAAAAATTATGTGACATTTTTCGTTTAAAATGTATTCAGTCTGTCCTAATTTATGTGCTATTTTTCATTTTTTTAAAGTCAAACAGTTTAGGTTTGATAGGAGATTTGCACATGAAATATTCAATTTTTTTGAAAAAAATAAATAAAATTTATTTTGCACTTTTCGTTTAAAATCTACTCAATTTACGTGGCATTATTTTTCATTTTTCGAAAGTCAAACAGTTTAGGTAGGGCTGGGCATTCGGTATTTCAGTTCGGTCTTGGTTTTTTTTCCCGGTTTTTTCGGTTTTCGGTTCTTGTACAACGTGTATCGAACACCAAACCGAAATATTCGATTCAGTTCGGTTTTTATTATTTCGGTTCGGGTTTTGTTATTTCGGTTCGGTTTTTTGTTATGGGCCTGCTTAGTGGACTTTTTAAAATTTTGTAATTTTTTTGTTTATTTTATTTATGTTTATTTCTTTTTGCTTATTTTACTCTGTTTTTCAAATTATTGTATGATTCAAAATAATAAATTGTCATTAACATTAAAATTTAGCCTTGTTATAACATTGAAATTTACAGGTCGTTGTTGTGCTACGGTTGCCCCGCTGGTCGATTGTCAACTGCTGCGTGCTGCTGGTCGCCGGAACGATCGACGTTGCAATAGTCTGTGTCACGCCCCGAGCTATCCCCAAGACGCGGACACGGGACCTAGGACCACAAGTGATCCCAAGCTAACCCTGCTGGCATGATCATGAGCATACTAAAGATAATAAACTGATGCGGAAGCTAAATCATAAATAAATCTGAAAAGATGGGGAATACCCATATACTATAACTGAATATATCAAATCTGAGAGTTTAATACAAAGAAGTTATCAAACTCAAATACTAAGCTGAATCTAACTATGTCTGAAATAAGCCTCTAAACTGACTAGAAATGTTGGGACATGCCCCAACTAGATCTAGCAAAACTGAAACTAAAGACTAAAAATACTGAAAAGAAACTCATGACTATTGTCCTCG
>NC_064291.1:15401108-15494121 GCF_019186545.1 Solanum stenotomum | reverse complement strand
TACACATAGCTAAGGTTGTTAAACATCTAATACATTAATCTTGATTGTAATTGCTACCGAAAGATGTTACAGATATTGTAGTAAACCTTATAGATGGGAAATAAATTACAACTAAGAAACACTTGCTTATACTGATAAAATGGGAGCAAGTACATCATATGATGGCGTAGCAAATGGGATTCACATATCAACGTTTGAAAAAATTCAATCCACTGGATATCAGTTTCCATGTCAGTGAATGGATTACCATGGTCTGTTAAAAAATATGTTGTATGTGAAGTTTTAAAATGCACAAATAGCTAAGAGTTAAAATGGTATATCAAACCCATATTGTTGTATTTTAATTAGAATCTTATTATGTCATTTATTGATTGTGAGTATTTGATTGGGATCTATTTTGCTTCAATCAGAACTCAGTCTCATTAGTATAGATTGTTGTTAAGAAAATAATTTTGTTATTTAATGATTGTTTCCTTAGCTTTCTTATTTTTGAAGAATGGTAATTACCCTTCTTTTCTTAAAAAACTATGCTTACTATATTCTTTTGCTTAGAGTTTTTTGTTTTGAAGAATGGTAATCACCCCTTTCATTTTAAACTATGCTTACTATATAATTAGTAGTGATGTTTTCTCATTACAAAAATTATTTTATATCTTTTTACAGGTTTTGAAGACTTGAATATATAGTGGGAGATGGAGCTTTTAAAGACTTCATACAAGTTGACTAAATAGATATTATTTTGATAGAGCTATTAGGAAAAAAATACATTGTTTTCTATGTATCCGTACAGTGACACTAATGCAATGTTACTCATTTAATATTATAGTATATGAAAGTAGTATGTTATTAACAATGTTGTCTTTATGCATTTGATTTTATATATTTAGAAAATAGAATTTAAAAGACCATTTCCATTTAGAGACCAAAGATTATGGTGCATAAATATAGAATAGCGACCAGAACTTCGGTCTTCAAAGAATCTTTAGGACCAGCTGAAAGTAGTTTTAAGGACCACTAATATGGTCCCTAAAATTCATTTAAGGACCAGGATTCTATATGTCGCTAATAGTCTTTAACGACCAGTTAAAAAATCTCGTCCCTAAAGGCTTTTAGCGGCGAAGCCTATAGGGACGAGTGGCGACCAGATTCTACTCGTCTCTATTGACTTTTAGGGACCGGAATTAGACTTTTAGGGACCATTTTTTCCGTCCCTATTAGCTATTTTTCTTGTAGTGCCTATCACCAAGCAAGACCCAACAAGAAATATCAACCAATATTTGCCAAATCACACCCCAAGAATGGGGGTTTTTAGCCACACATCAAGACACAAGAAATTACACCTAACATGATAATGAAATCAATTGGGTATAAAAAATTAAACCTTGAATTAAGCAAAAGAAGATGAATAGAGAAGACCCATTTCCAACTTGGGGAAGATGAACTCCTTTCTTCAAGATTCCACAAAACCCTCTCCAAATTTGAGAGAAAATATAAGATAAAGTATGTTCTAAGGTGAAAAATAATAGTTCCACACAAAGTGAAAATTATAATAATTGTTCCACACTAAGTCGTATTTATAGATTTCACAGATTTTGCTGCGAGGATTGTTCGGCGACGTTAGTCGAGTCACCCTTCTTCAGTTTCATCGCTTTTTCATGCTTGCCTTCAGCGTCTTCACGTTCTGGACCATTGGGCAGTATAGTACTGCTTTGTGTAACTATTCAGCGACACGCCAACTGCTCCTTTCATCACCTTTTGATCCACTTCCTTTAGGACTCCGTGTACTGGAACATAGGGAGAAGTGAGTTCCTTCGGTGATTCGTCAAGAGGACTTGGCGATCCTTAGGTCTTCATTTCTTCGTTCTTTTCAGCCCTTTTTGCTCCGTTTTGCGCCTAAGTGTCCATGTTTCCAGTATAACTTCTAATACCTGAAACTTAATAGTTTTCATTAGATATTGAGGCAAAATAAGCATTCAAAGACTCTATTTCCATTAAAATAAAGCCCTAAATGAGTCCAATTTGTGGACTCATCAACAACCGACCTCCCTCGAAAGCCTTTTATTTTGGCGCTCATAGGGAGGAACATATTTATCCTTCTCCCCATCTCTCTCTTTCCAAGTGGGGTTATGATCCCTCCACTCTCGATCACGATCCTTCCAACCTTCATCCATGTTCCAACCTTGGTTACCACCGTGCCTCAGGTAGTTTGAACAATAACCACAACCTTAGTTGGCTAGGAAGTTCACCTTTTCGTTGTACAAAGCCTCAAACTTGAACTCATCAGGATTAACACACCTGACACCCACTACATTGAAACTTCGAGAACCATCTCCCACGACATTTTTGGACAAAATGTCAATTTGTGTCATGATCTTGACCATGTTCTGATCCCTCTCATGGTCTTTCTCCATCTACTCCCTGGTCAGTTTAAACGTGAGAGGGGAGATCTGATCTTCACGGGTATACCAAGCTCGGTTTATCGTGGTCATGCCATCAAAGAGCTGAGCTGCTATCACATAAGGTTGCTATATTAAACCTCCTGGATAAAGTTGGTCAGCAACACCTTTATTTACGAATTAAGACTTCGATAAAAATACTACAGCAACACGTTGTCAGGCAAGCCATGAGTTGAGCATTAAAGCACCAACTTCTTGAATCGTAGCCAAGTTTAATGAATTCGCTCGCTCTCCAGATGCTTAAAGCTCTGAATGATTTCCTGAAGAGTCATCATGATCGAAGGAGGGAAAAATCGCACTTGAAATGTGGTGACCAGCTCTTCCCACAAAGTGATTGATTTACGTGGCAATTCATCCATCCACTTACATGCTTCTCCCATCAAAGAGAATGGAAAGAACCTCAATCGGACCGACTCTTGGGATATATTATTGAAGGAGAATGGTCCGCAAACGTCAACAAAGTTTCTAATGTGCTCATGGGGATCCTCATGAGCCATCCCACCAAACAACCCTTTCAATTGCAAGAGTTGCAACATAGTACTTGTGATATGGAACATCGCGTTCCCTTCCACCGGAGGCAAGCAAATGGCACCAATTCCACCTATTCGATGAGGGTCATTAGCATTAAGCTCATTGACATCGTTGAGGTTTCTGATGTCATCTTGGTGGCCCATTTGGCTACCATTGCTCCCATTCACACTCATACTCTTTGTTTCAAAACACGTACAAGCAAACCATAACTAAAAGTAAGTAGATTCAACTATGATTAACAAGAACATAATTCAACTTAACTAAAGAATCTTAAACAACACAACTCCCCGACAGCGACACCATTTTGATTAACGTCTCAAGGACACTTCATCTAATTCTAAGTGTCAACGATCGCTAGTCAGTATAATAAGTCAGTATAATAACCCAAGTAAATGAGTTGGGGTCGAATCCCACAGGGAGTGGTATGTGTTTAAGATTCAGGAGTAATGTACGAATATGTTCAAGTCAATCATTGGAATAAATATTTACAAATAAAAACATAATTAAAATTAGGGGTGACACGAATGTCAAATAACAGGGGGTTCTGGTTTTAACTATCAGCTACAACAACAACAAATAACACGAACTAACGATAATGAGATGGGTTTTAGGGATGTGATCGGATTATAGGCTAAGGTAGACAAGTGGGTGATTGCAACTGCTAGTAAATAGTTGTAAATCACTGCATAAGCTAGACTTTAGTGGTGATAAACTTTCTCTCGAACAATTTACCTAGAATCAAGTTGATTTCTATCGAACACCAACAAGCATGCAAATAAGAACAGCCTACGCTTTAGCCCATTCACTCTCTCGAGCTGAATGTGTGGAAAAAGGTTTAGGATTCACTCTCTCGAGTTGAACCCATGACAACCCAATACCCAAAGACCATCAATTCAGTAATCTTGGTTTTCAAACCTCTCTCTTGCAAGCCAAAAACATGAAGGTAGAGTTGCATTTGCAACTACAACTCTTTAGATTAAACCACAATTACTGAGCGAAATCACTCTTAAACAACATTTAAACTAACAATTAGCAATACGTACAAGCTAAATCAACCCATAATCACACCCCAAGAATTGAGATTTTAACTCGACATCATAAAAATATAGAAATCGTTACCAAATTGTGTTTCCACAAACTGGGTAAGATTAATTTCATCTTTATAAAGGTCAAAGTTGAAGAATCTCAAAGACCCATTTTCAATTTCTCAATAATGGAAAAGTTCAATTCTTTAAAGCTAAGGAAAAGTTTAGTCTCAATACTCAGAGTTCAAAACTGAAATTCTAAAAATTAAATCGAAGATTATGATAAAAGGTCCTAAGATTAATGTTTGAAAATGTTTTTATAGTAGCCAAAAATATGTTGCGAAGTACCATTCGGCGCAGTAAGTCGGGCTCGACGATCAACTCTGTGATCCGCCCTTTGGCCAAGTTCATCCCCTTTATGCTTTGGCCTTCAGCATCCTCAAATTCTGTAACTTCGGGCGATCCAACACTGCATCACAGAACCACTCGGCGACACGCTGACTGCTCTTTTCTATCGTCAAATTTATTTTCTCCTTCAGGGCTTGGCACACTGGAACATTAGGCAAGGTAATGACCATTCGGTGACTCACCAAAGGGACTCGACGATCATCAGGTCTTCATTTCTTCGCTCTTTCAGCTCGCTTCGTTCCTTTTTGCAAGTTAGTGTCCATTCTTTGTCCCTCGATCCAATTACTTGGAAATCAAGGTTTTTACATCAGTTATTGGCACAAAACAAGCATTTGAGGACACTAAATCTATTCAAATAAAGCCCTAAATGAGTACAAACTGCGTACTTATCATAGCACACAACTCAACAACAACACTCTGACAATTAGATATCCTCAACAACAAACTCAATATTCATCAATCACAAGTTCCATAGAAAGGTACTCACAAGATCAACAACACACAAAATCAAGTTCACAAATGATAAAGATGTGCAATGCAATGAAATGCAATATCAAGTATAATGATGCATATCTGACCTAATGATACATACCCATTGTCTCACAGTTCGGGACCCGTGGGGAACATATTTGTTCATGCATCCATCACGGTGTGCGATACGTCCCTTGATATATAGTAACCATCACGAAACGTGATTCGTCCCTCGATATATAGTATTCATCATGGCGCGAGACACGTCGCTTGAAATGGTACATCCTCTTATCACAACCACGTCTCCAGAGCCAATGCAAATGACATGTTCACACAAATAATGAGGTGATGACCATTTTCACAACAATGCACAATTCACAACAACACAATCGTGATACAACATCAACAATGAATTAATAAGCCTTTCAAACCATTCTCAATACGTCACACACCAATAATTAATCATACTGCCTTTTATTACCCCTTTTTCGTCATTAAAATTATTCAATATGGACAAGTCAACCCATCACCAAGTGCCATTACTCCCCAACACATACCACAAGGAAATACATGATTCTATACACTTAACAAGTGTTTAGAAATCCACTTGCCTCAAATAGTTGAACGATCACTACTAGTCTTGAGTCTTCCTCTTTCATGGACTTCCAAATCAATGCAATCTATTAGAATAAATAATCATAATAATATTTTGAAACTAACAACACCCATATATCTAGCTTATAACCAAGAACTCACCCAAACCTATAATCAATTTCGTAAATCTTTATACCACTTAACATATGACCTCTTTCAATTTTCTCCATATTTCAAGCCTATGGTTAAGTTCCAATATCTACAAATATTATAATTCTAATGGTATTCACATAATACCATACACATAATATTTAATTACATATCTCAATATATCATAAATACTTAATCTATAAGGTAATAATTAAATAAAAACATAAGTCAAAAATCACTGGTGGCGACATTTAAATAACATGCTATTCTTTCTTCTCAATTCATTAATATTTCTTACTATTATTTTTTCTCTCAAATCCAACAATATTATTATTATAATAACATGCTATACCTCTATACACAAACATAAAAACTAAGACTTGACTAAACTTTCGCTTATTCCTCGAGTTCTCCTTTCTCTTTCACAAATCATTAAAATAATAATTAAAATTTGATATCTACTAATACATTCAAATTCACAGGTTGGGACAATTACCTGAAGTATTCGGCCCTCAGTTGAGGCTGCGCAGGTAAGCTTCTGTTATTCTCCCTTTCTCTCTTTTCTTTTCTAAATTAATTATGTACTAAAGTGAAAAACCCTAGTAACTCATTTTAATACATAGGCAAAAAATAAAGTTATAAACTTGACCCATTAACCACTAATTAAATTAAAAGAAATTATTTAATAAATACCTTTCAATTAAGTAACTGTAGTTATCGAATAGTTCAAAATTTTCAACCAACTTCACCGACTTATCATAAATGACTCGGGACAACTATCGGGAGGGGTAAAAATGATAATTTCATAAAAGTTTTCAAAAATGACCTTGCGGGTCATTACATGTTTATTGAAAGATAAAATATCAATATTTATTTTTAGGAATTCAAATCTCTCATCCAAGGATTGGATGAATTTAGTAAGGTATAACAAAGAGTATATTGATCGTGTAGAATCTTTTCTATATTTTACTTACTCTTATGGAGATCCGCAAGGTGAGGAATCTTAGTATACATGTCTAAAATGTTTGTACTATTCATTGGACTCAAAGTAATATAGTGTATAATCATCTAATATACTATGAAATTTTTAAAGGTTATACTAGATGGATCAATCACGGGGAATGGGGTATCAAGTAAAATGTTGATGATGATATGGATTATTCACGTGATAACATTGACAGGTTGTTGAATGATTAATTTAGAGATGTTGCACAGGCCGAAGTAGTTTATAATGGTCTAAATGAGTATAACAAGAAATTCTATAACTTAGTTGAAGAGGCAAGCCAAGAATTATATCTTGATTGTAAAGGATTCTGAAAATTATCATTCACATTTAGTTTATATTTGTTTAAGTGTCTACACAGATTGAGCAATGAATCATTCACTTCTCTTTCAGAGTTATTAAAAGAAGAAATGAATTAAACGAGAGAAGAAATGCGACATTTATTTAGTCAATTGTTGCAAAACAACCCTGGATTGAATGTTAAAGATGTACTAGGGTGTTTTAGATCTAACCTTGCTTCACATGTTGATGCAAGTATCACACATGCTGCACGAGGCCAAAATCTTCAAAATTCTTCAGGGTCAACTCATGATTCGGCTCGTCAAAAGGTATTTTGTATTTCACATTCACAAGAAACTTAAATACCTTTCTATTTATGAGTTTAAACAAGTTTTATAACTGTTTATTTTTTGTGAACAATAAGTTAGCTAATTAGTATCCTCAAGGTTATATTATGTGATTGTGAATCTGTGATAATTGGCTAATCAACCCTTTCTGTTTCTTTGAAAGTCCTTTTTTTTCTCTATGATAGTGGCAAGTTGACTAATTATTTCTCGAAGTTGATTTAGTTAATGAGACTAAGGTGTATGTATAAATATATCCAGTTATACTTGTGCTCATTTTTTTATGATTCACTCATTTCCTTTTGTAAAAAGAGACACCAAGATTCCATTCCTTGTTGATGCCAGTTACATGTTGATGCCAGTAACATGTAGCTGTATGGTTTCTGAGGTTGTTTTGTTTTGATTGCCTTCCTTCTCAAGAAAGGTTTAAATTCATTCTTCATATACTTATCAACTCTTTTGTCTTTGATAATTTTTTTATTGTTCTTCCTTTTGAGCTTTGATTTAATCATCATTGGCTTTGTTTCTACAATGGTTCATCAGATGACCTTGCATTTTGCAGAAGAGACAATAATATGGGACCTTGTCATATTCAACGTCTATTTATTTGCCATCATATGTACCATCGATCTTTTGAAACTTGACCATATCTTTTCAAGTCTTGGCATTAAAAGATCAATTTCAATTATAATTTTGGCACATTACTTCTAGATTTAGAGTAGGTAGCTTGATCTGGAGCAACAGCCATACCAATGTCACTCACAATTAAGGTGTATGTGTAAATAGTGAAGCAAGACTTCATTATCAATTGTCAAAGACAATACTAAATAACACCCAATAAACATGTTTGAGGAAATTTAACGTCCAACTATACTTGTTAATTTAGTCTCTTTGGGTCCTACTTGCGTCAATCTAATGTTTTGAATCGGTAAATTTCCTATTAAAACTGAGTTCATGTGACCTGGAGAGGTATGGTAGATTGATCGGTACTGGAACTCCATATCGTTTAATTAGAAGTTGTACTATTTTTGTTTCATATGGTGTGCAAAGTTTACCTACCATACAAGCCTCTATTACATCTAGTATAGTTCTTTCGGAGCATGAGCATTCTTCAGTTTGAACATGGTTTCTTTCTAATGTCTTGCCACTGATACTGATTACACATGAAATATGAAATCTGAGTACACTCAATTTGTTGAACTGGGATTCTATCTAATATTAATTTATTTTTGAATGTGAAGGTAAATGCGAGTGTTGGAATTTGAATGGCAAGACTGATGATAGAGTTTTTGAAGTATTATTAAAGTTTTAATACATTTGATCTTTTGGATTTCATTGCAATTACACCTCTTTAAAATACTATTTTTTATGTATGTGTAGTACAAGACATTAGTTTTTGATGTAATTGCAAATCCATACATTGGAATTATGTATTAGTTAAATTAGTGCCACAAATTATTTGTAAATTCTGTATGATGTGATTAGTGAATACACCCAAAAATAAGTTTTGTAAATAAATAATTTATAACCAACACTGCCTCACTATAAAAGTATAGCCATAGAAACGTCAATTGTGTAGCTTATTAATTATAAATCGTACTATGTACATTAGCAAATGCAACACTTTAATGTGTTGTTGTAGAGAAGCTATAAAATGCTACACTTTTAAAAATGTGGCCAATAAATAAGAAAAGGCCACACATAAAAGTGTGGTTGTATGAAACAGAAGTGTATATGTATGAAGTATTGCAAAGCGTGGCTTTTTTACCTAATTGGCCACACTTTTAAAGCATTGCTGATTAGGCAATACTGGAAAGCATAACCTAAAGTCAAAGGTTATGCTTCTTTAGGCCACTCCTGCAAAATCATTGGCTTAACTCAAGAAGTGTGGCGGTTGATCAAAGGCAACACTTTTTGATAGTTTTGGCCACACTTTGTTAGGGTGCCAAAAAACCTAAAATGTTGTACTGAAAGGGTAGTAGAGAGAACACCTAAAACAGAAACTATGATAGCCTCAATGACTGACATTTTACCTCACACTATATAAATATGCATGGTATGCTTGTTTAATTATTGTCGGGAATACAAAAGTGGTAAATACACTAATAAACCATAAGCAATTTTATGCGAGGAAATTCAGCATACATACTGAATAGCACAAGGAGTAGTGTAAAAAATTTCTTAGTTATTGAAGCTATATAGTAATAGTAATGTGTGTCATATAAAATTTCAAATTATGACATATAGAATGGGCTTTGAATAAATAAACAAAAAATTTCCATTTCATTTGAACATTGGACCATTACTTTAACACCTTGGACTTTGAAAATGGCTAAATAGTGGTTCATGCAAGTCACACAACAATTTTAAGTTTTGGGTCATCTTATAATATAAAGAATTAGGTAGCCTATGAACAATAAAATTAAAGGTCATTGAATACTCTTTCCGCCGCGGTCAAGTTTGCTTAATTTCGAGCTCAGAGTAAAAGGTTATACCCGTTTTGGTGAAGCCTCTCTGTTAAGGCACCTCAATCGTTTTTATAGGGGTAGTTTGATCTATTCCCATCCTTTCTAAGACTAGCAACATTTTTCTCCACCCAATTAAGAGTGTAATCAATTTTAAACCATATTTTCACATTCTTTAACCCTTAGAGAAATTAGAGCTAGATTACAAGAGGAAAAAAAGCTAGGTTTCAATCGTTCTTCAAGATTCCATTGATTTTCGCCAAGAACCTTTGTTCTTTTCAGGTTTGTAAGGCTTCACATAGAGTTGGACTTGTTTGCTCTCAGATACTACATCTCAATTTAGTCAAGAAAGGTTTCATCTAAAAGATCCATTCGTAGTTCTTGATATTGAATTTGGTTCTTTAACAATTGAGGATTTGATTCCTTCATTTTGTAAATCTTATAGTGGTGTCCATGTCTTGTATCACATGAACCCTATTAATTTAATAAATTCATGTTCTCCAAAAGAATTGTATGAAAATTCTCATGTATTAGTTTTGTATATGAGAAACGAGAAGAGTTTAGGAACAATTTCCCAATTCTAAACTAATTTGGGGTCCTAATTTAATCTTGAAACCTCGTTGGGGTACTAGGGAGGGGCCTGGGGTGGCACACCAAGGCTGAACTTCAGTAGTTTAGGGCTTGGGGTGGCGTGCCAGCAGTGCGCCCATGCTTGACTTCTGAAGTTCAAGGTCTGGCTCCCTACGCCAGGGGTTCGCCGGGCCAACCTCTCCTTGTTTCCTCTAACGCGTGTTCCTTTAACTTGTGGCAATGTTTCCCTTCTCTATATTAGCTCCTATAAGCTTCATTTACCTTTGAAAATTTCGGCAATATCCTAATCACATGTCTTAATGCACGTTCAAAACAACGAGTTTAAGAGAAAAGTTCAAGAGCTTTTATTGAGTTGATTCATTCATGTCTATATTTCAGCATGAACCGTATTATTTGAGTATTCATATATATATATTTTATATACAAACTTATAAAGGAATTTATGACATGCAATAACTACTCTATGACATGTGGTCATATGATGTGTTGTCTATACACACATAATCATGTGGTCGAGTTTTCCTTAAAATGAGTAACATATAAGAGAATAACTCATGAATCACGTAAGCATTTATGTTCTTATCTTACGAAACATAAAACATATATATCACTAGTTTGTGTAGCATATATACAAGTCTCACTAAACAAATAAGTAAGCCTTCATTGATTAACAATTGAGTTTTGATACACTTACAAATATTTTGTAATAAAATGACAAATAAGACTTGGTGAATAATGCAAAAAAAAACTTGATAGTCCAACAAATAAAATTACTTCCAAATATATAAAACTAAACCTCATACTAGGGATCATAGTTATTCTCCTATGGATATAATTACTTAGCTTATACATTGTTTTCTATTTATCTTATTATCTCCAAAAACAATTTCATGTGGCATAATCATTCAAATAATACTATTATACGAAGTTAAATTATAACAAATACTTATCAATGATATTGTCCGCACATAACATTTACGATATAAGTTTTTAGAAAATAAATCAATAGCTATTAGAGAACATAAGATAGCTCGGGTAGAGCTATGAAGGTTTCTTTGTCCCTATGCGCATTAATACAAGACAATAAACAGACATCAAATACATAACATGAAACCTATAGAACTCTTAAAGAGTGATTTTTATTATTTGTCTTCCATTAAGAAATCAATAGAGACAATTTATATTTAACAACTGAGAAGATAACTCATCAAGTACTTTCTTTTACGTAAAATTATGAGCTACAAGTACTTATCGATCTAATCTACCTAGAATAATATGATATGATGATTATATATGTTTTTTCTTAACTATTTTGTAAACAAATTTTACAAATGCTTAGGAATATCGATCATTATTAACAACTCAAATATAAAAGATGAAGAAATATGCAAATATCTATAATCATAATGTGATAAAATAATCATGACAAGTATTTCTTTCGACTTTTATGAAGAATTCTTATGAAGCGAAATTCATGTAGTGGACAATACAGATGTACCAAAGCTCCATTTAACATATATCATGTTATCAAATTCTATATAATTGGCTATCAAAGAGTTATTGGAAAAGGGTGAAATATACCCCTATACTATTGGAAATAGTTAAAATATATCCTTCGTTATACTTTCAATTAAAATATACCCCTTCCGTTATACTTTGGTACAAATATACCCATAATTTTAACCGAAGGACAGTTGTCAACTAAGGAATCAAATAACCTACCTCCAATTTTAAATGCCCAATTCCCTTTAGAAACCCATCCATTTAAATACACAATTTGAACCAAACCCATTTCATAATCATCTTTTGTAACACCTTGGATTAAAAAAGGAGAAAAATTCATTTTTTCCACAGACCTAGTACCAGCCCCGATAGAGCTACTTATGTCCTATGGACTGACACGCGAACTGTAGGTCAGTGGCGTGGTTGGCGAGTCCATGTTTCTAAAGGTGTCAAGTTTCAGTACTCTTTCGACGGTTCACCTGGATGGCCCGTCACTCAATGCTCAAACCATAGATAGGCCTCGTAGGTGAGTCCAAGTTTTAGAGAAATTTCAGGGTCAATATTCGAGATACACTTTAACACCTTAGATTCAAAAAGTGTAGAATTTGCATCTTTTGAAAGAGTTTGGTGCCAGGATCGATGGACGCCACAGACGGTCCGTCGTTTGAGACTCGTACTGTAGGTCAGGTCCGTGGATTGGCCAGTCAGTTTTCCAAAAATGTTGAGATTCAGTACCTTGTTGATGGTTCACCAGGATGGCCCGTCATACATTCCACGAGTTGTAGGCAGGGTCCGTAAATGTGTCCTAGACTTAGAGAAACTTCAGGATCAAAAGTCAAGATCCACGGCCAGGATCAGCGCACCATCATTGGACCCACGATCCATCAATGATGTCCATCAATAGAGGCCCAGATCATAGCCTCTGATCCAAATGACACCCTAACAGGACGGTCTGTGGGTTGACCAACGAGCCGTCGTTGGTGTCGGCAGTTAACTTTTTAGGGGCTTTTAGATCTTGTCCTAATTACTATAGCCTAATACTATGTCATTTTACCATTCACTAAAACCCGTGTAAGTGTTTTAACCCCAAATTTATCCAATTAAGATCATTCTCTCAAATTTCTAAAAGAAGAACAAGTATTCCTCTCAAAAATTCTCTGTCTAGAAATTAAAGAAGGAAGCTAGGGTTTAAAAGTCAAACCTCCAATTCTACCATTGAAGGTATGATTTTGGCATTGAGGTATGATAGTTTTCATTCATGGAGCCCTTTCATCTATGGAGTTTCCAAATTCTCCAATTTATAAAGTTAGAATTCACCAATTGAATTAGGGTTTTCTTCCATGCCATGGGTTCTTTTACATATTTATTTAATTGGTTGTTTTATGATCTATCAAGCATGAATTGATAGAATTACTTGATTTTATGAAGAATTTCCATGAGCCCATGTCCAACTCATGTTTTCTAGATATTGATGAACGAAGGTGGGTTCTGAACTATGAAAAGTAAAATATGGAATTATACATGTTCTTATGAAGTTGATCTAAATGTTCTAAGGATGCTTTGAGAGTAAAGTATAAATGATGTTGTTACTGTTGTATTATTGAAAGGATTTCTCATAAACACATAAAAGAATGCATGTGAAAGGCTTTCTCACATAAAAAGGGTTCTTAGGGTTGAAAGGTTTTCTCACCTAAAATGCACTAATGATAAGGAGCTATTTCAATGTTGAGGCAAGGGGCGATTACCCATGGTTTCTAATTGAAAGATAGGAGGCAGTTGCCAAGGTCACATGATGAAAAGACGAGGAGATTACCCATATTCCTTTAAGAGCTAAGATGAATATAACTAAGAGTTGTAGTATGGAAGTCAAGCTTAGTACCGAGGGGACAAGTGGCTATTACCCATGTCCTATATACTATGTGCCAACATAGGATTGTCTAGATAGACATTACCTAGTGGATCCACATAAGCTAGAAGTTCACGGTCCTTACCTTGGCAAGTTGGACAACCCTTTTCGGTGTGGGAGACACCAAATTTGATGTTGATAACTCACGTGGTCTTATATTTCGGTTAAGGCTACTTCCCACAAGCAAGCTATGATGAACCAAGGTTACTTCAAGGAAGTATCTCATACATGTTTAAGATGACAACAATGTGAATTAACCATGTTTTATGACTCATGTTTTCTAATCCCTTTATCTCATATTTTAGCTTGGTCATTGTATTCTATGAAATGTTAGTTTTAAGCATGTTTCAAATATTTTATGCATGGCCAACATACTTGTTACATATTTTGTACTAACGCATACTCTTGCCTATATTTCCCCAAATATAGGGTCTCCAGTTTTGTGGCTAGAGTTCTTTGAGGAGTTTCTGAGAATTGGTGAGTCCTCATGCTTAGAGGATGGACATTTATTGTTTTCAATCTTCCATTACTTTAAGTTTGGAACATGATGTACGGGCTACGCCCAAATTCGTTCTTATGTACTAGATGGCTTTGAGACAATGTTTAGTATCCCGCTTCAGTTATATAAACTCATTTATATTGCAACTATCTTTAAATCTTTTATATTTCTATTATCTTGTATGAATAAAGCTAAGTGTCTTGTATGGGGCCTCCAGGTGTCTTATACACCATGTTATGCCTAGGGTCTACCTTGGGTCGTCAGAAACTTGGTATGAGAGCACAAGATTTAGGGAGGTCCTAGGAAAGTCTCATAACCAACGTCGAGTAAAGTCTTGTTCATGGGTATGATGAGTGCCACTCTTATGAATGAGAGACTACAAAATGTTTAGGAAACTTCACTTCATTCATTACTCTAAAGTCGTGTGATAGAGTTCAACTCTATAATGTCTCTCTTCTAATCGTTATTCAATGCTCTACAAGATACGATTACTCGATGAGCTTATACTATAAGGAATGTGGGAGAGAATGTGGAACGAAAAGCTACTCCTCAAGTTCCCCAAGCTCCTCAAGTCCAGTCTATCCTCTGGCAGAGCAACTGACCAATGTGGAGTTTAGGGTTGTTTTTCAGTTTTTGGCTCAAGCCGTAATGGCCAAGCCAATAGGGATGTTGTAGCTCCCGTGAACACAAATGTGGGTACATCGACATCTAGAGTGAGGGATTTCACTAGGATGAATCCTCCGGAGTTTGATGGTTCTAAGGTTGAGGAAGACCCTTAAGAATACATTGATGAGATCTACAAGGTGTTGATGATCATGGGAGTGACGCCGGTGGAAAAGGTAGGGTTGGCCGCTTATCAACTAAAGGGTGTTTCTCAAATATGGTTCAACCAATGGGAAGAAGGAAGGACGAAAAATGCGGGTCCTCTTGATTGGGTAAAGTTCAAAGTTTCTTTCCTTGATAGGTTTTTTCTGCTTGAGATGAGGAAGGCAAAGTTACTTGAGTACATCAGCCTTCGTCAAGGAAATATGAGTGCAAAGGAATATTCTTTAAGGTTCACACAATTGTCTCGATATGCTCCCACCATGATTGTTGATCTAGGACAAGGATGATTAAGCTCATTTCGGGTGTTTCTGAAAGGGTGGTTAAAGAATGTCGTACATACATTCTCATTAATGACATGGGTATCTCTTGTCTCATGATTCATGCTAAACAGATCGAAGAGGAGAAACTTACAGAAGGTCTAAGGAGACAAAGAAGGGTAGAACCGATGATTGTAACTTTTCACATTCAAGGTCTGATGGATATGGTCGTTCTAAGTTTCGACAAAAGTTTTCCTATCAAGGTTCCTCAAATTCTCTGTCTAATTTCAACAAATATAGGGTGCATAACCCTAATCCTCAAGCAGTGGATGGTGGTGGATCCTTATTGTCCAGTTGTGCTAAGTGTGGAAGAAAGTATGAGGGTAATTGTCTAGCCGGTTCTAATGCTTGCTTTGGTTGTGGCAAGATGAATCACAAAATAAGGGATTGTCCCTCCGTTTGTATGAATGAGGAAGATAATCATCGAAGGGCTCAACCTAATCCTTAATCCGGTCCTAGCGGGAATCAAAAGCAAAATAGATTCTATGCACTCCAGACTCGTGGTGAACAAGAGGGTTCTCCCGATGCGGTTACCCATATGTTGAAATTATTCCAACTTGATTTTTATACTTTATATGACCCTGATGCTACCTTGTCTTTTGTGATGTCATATGTGGCAATGAGGTTTGATATTCTTGCAGATGAGTTATTAGATCTTTTTTAGTCTCTACTCCTTTTGGTGATTCTATTGTGGAAAAATGGGTCTATAGAAATTGTCCCGTATCCTTGTCCCATAGAGTCACTCATGTTGATCTTGTAGAGCTTGATATGTTAGATTTTGATGTTGTCCTTGGTATGCATTGGTTTCATTCATGCTATGCCTCTATTGATTGTACAACTCATGTAGTCAAGTTTCAATTTCCCAATGAACCCATCCTAAAGTATAAATGGGGAAATTATATGCCTAAGGGTCAATTTGTTTCTTGTCGTAAAGCCAGAAATATTATTTCTAAGGGTTGCATTTACCATCTAGTTAGGGTGAGAGATATAGATTCCGACAGCCCTACTTTTCACTCGGTCCCAGTTGTGAATAAGTTTCTGGAAGTGTTCCTAGATGATCTACCAAATGTTCCTCCTAAGAGGGAGATAGACTTCGGCATTGATGTTGTCCAAAATACGCAACCTATCTCTATTCCTCCTTATCGGATGGCTCCGGTAGAACTTAAAGAATTTAAGGAGCAATTGAAAGATTTGTTCGATAAGGGTTTCATCCGATCGAGTATCTCTCCATGGGGTGCTCCGATTTAGTTTGTGAGAAAGAAGGATGGTTCACTCCGTATGTGTATTGACTATCGACAACTGAACAATGTTACTGTCACGCCGAGAGTTACCCCCGAGACGTGGACACGGGACCTAGGACCACAAGTGATCCCAAGCTAACCCTACTAGCATGATCATGAGCATACTAAATATAATATGCATAATAGAAACTATGCAGAAGCTATAATCATAAATAAAATGAAAAGATGGGGAATACCCATATACTATAACTGAGATAAATGACAACCGATGAGTTTAATACAAAGAAGATATTAACTCAGTACTAATCTGAATCTAACTATGTCTGAAATAAGCCGCTAAACTGACTAGAAATGTTGGGACATGCCCTAACCAGGTCTAGCGAAACTGAAACTAAAGATTAAAAGCAATAAAGATAAACACGTCACTAGTCCTCGGAGAATGAGGACTCACCACTGATGTTGCTGAACTGAAGATCAGGAATCGATCTAAGCGTGATCTGGATGCTGAGATCCTAAACCTACATCACGAGAAGATGTAGCGCACGTATGTGTCAGTACTTGAAAGGTACTGAGCATGCAGGATAGAGTAAAGTTGAAATAACATATAACTGAACAAAGCAATAAAGCAATGATATAATCTGAACATGTTATAATACTGAAAATACTGAATACTGAGATAACTGATGCAATGACCAAATTTATAACATGCTGAGACTGAATACTGACTGTAATAAAATGTGGTCAATGCAATATAGTCTGACTGAACAGTGGGAGCTACTAATAACCGACATAAAACCACATGAGCTAAATGTGTTGTCCGATGTATACACCCAATCGAGAGGGCCTAATATACCATGCCAGAGGTATAGAGGCATGCTGGTGTGATCACTAAATTGATGTTGCCCACAAAGGGGACTTACACCTACGTGGCTCGTAGTTTTGGGACTATTTGGGTACGCTGAACCCTAGTCTAACTCGGTATTATACTACTCCCAATGAATTAAGTGTTTAACTGGTTATGACTAAATTTTTGTAAAATATTGGATAGCTCAAAACTAAACATGCACACTGAGAATGCAACAATTAATCTGATAATGATGCATTAATAACTGAAGCACGTATAACTGAATAACTGAGATATCTGACCTAGCATGTGTAATTCAAGAATTAAAGAAATACATAGCTAGGATTTTGAAATTCATGCAAGAAACGAAGTACTAGCATGATAATCTGATTTGAAACATTTAAATAACTAATTCACGATGATCTGTTGAAATTCGAGAAACCCTAGGTTTGTTCATAATCATGGAATCAAGAATCTGACTGAATTCTAGGGACCTAATGGGCGAAAGGAATCCACTAGTGAAATCCCACATACCCGGTGATGAATTTCACAGAGAAATCCTTTGATTTCTGGGCTGGAACTGAAGAAAACTTTTTGCGTTCTTGGAGTACGGTTCTTGACCTTATTCTCCTCTCTTGCTTCTTATTTTCTAAGTTTTGATTTATGATTTGACTTAGATAAGTTCTAGTTATGTTTCTAGGCTTAAATTGATTAAAACCTCATGATTTAGGGTCTAAACTACGTATCTTAGGGGTCTAACGAAATAGGAAAAGAACAAAAGACCCCTGACTTAATTGTTGTCGGAATGATCGACGGGCGGGATCTACGGGCCGTAGGTCAATCAATGGTCCGTCGATTGGAGTCGTCGGTCGAGTCTACCCGACAGGGCTTCACTAAAATGAGCATAACCTTTTACTCGGAGGTCGGATTTTAGCAAACTCGGTGGCGTTGGAAAGAAGATTCAATTATCTATCATATCTTTTGTCATGGGACACATAATTCCTTTTCGGCTAAAAGTTATGACCATCTGAATTTGACCCATCAACAATTTTCAGCAAATTAGCTGGTGACCCTCATCTACGATCAGACCTACGGACTGTGGATCGTATGACAGTCTGTGCTAGTCGACCGTAGTTGATGTTAGAGGATGGGTAAATGAGTCTTGATCTACCGACACAGACCACGGAGCGTGGTCTGACCTACGAATCGTGTGTCTTTATGCGAGTCGAGACTTAGCCAATTTTCTAAGCTGGGTTTGGGGAGGGGTTGCAGTGGTGACCCACGAACCACCAGCATGGGTCGTGGTCTGACCTACGGTCCGTGGATGGCAACCGTGGGTTGCACCTGCAACTTCTCAAAATCTGCATTTTTGGTGTATTTTAGATACGGAGTGTTACAATATCTCCCCTTTGTGACCATTCGTCCTCAAATGAAGACTAAACTAGCTGAAATGGTGGGAGAGAGCTGCAATCCCTACCACTAAACACTGAGAACTGAATTTCTGACTGAAATGAGTTCTAATAATGTTCAAATACGCTGAAAATGCAAGTACAAATTGAGGGAATATGATTCTAAGACTGAATTTATGCATGAATGACTCAAAAATTGAAGAAGAACTATTACCTCAAGCTGGAATGGAATCAGAAGGAAAGAGGTGACGATACTTGGACTTCATAGCTGCTTCTGCTTCTCAAGTAGCTGCCTCTACGGACTGACTCCACCACAAAACCTTGACTGAACCGACCTCTTTATTTCTCAACCTTCTAACCTGACGATCGAGAATCTCAACTGGTACATACTCATATGAAAGACTATCTTTCACTGCCACACTCTCTAATGGCACTATGGATGCTGGACCACCCACGGAGTTCTTCAAAATATAACTGTGAAAGACCGGATGTACTGCGGCTAGTTCTGTTGGTAACTCTAACTCATAAGCCACTTTACCAATCCTTTTCAGAATCTTGTAAGGGCCTACATATCTAGGACTGAGCTTCCCTTTCTTGCCAAATCTCATCACTTCTTTCATAGGTGACACTTTCAAGAAAACTCAATCATCTATGTCAAACTTTAATTTCCTTCTCATTACATCTGCATAGGACTTCTATCTTAAGTCTATTTCTGACGAGCTAAACTTTTTCCCATAGCTTCATAAACTAAATCTGGCCCAACAAAGGCTGCTTCACCTACTCATCCGCCTAAGGAACACATAGTCAACCCTGATAGCGAATTACACCGTCTTCCCCTTGGGAGAAAATCTAAACTCTCTGTTGGTGGACTGCACCCTTAAGTTGAAGCAAGATTGAATCATTGTCTTGCTTTTCCTTAACCTCAACTACCAATGAAGGTTCTGACCCATTATGAACTGTTTCACTACTATCTTAAATGCTCATAAGGTGAACATCCAAGGGAGCAAGCTTGTGAACATCCTTCACTAGCTCTTTTCTTTCTTCGTCAACATTTGCTACACTACCCATAGATAATCTGCTAAGAGCATTTGCTACTATATTCGCCTTGCCCGGATGGTAATGCACGCTTATATCATAATCTTTGAGGAACTCAAGCCACCTTCTCCGGCAAAGATTCAACTCTTTCTGGGTGAATACAAACTGGAGGCTCCTATGGTCTGTGAACACATCTACATGAACACCATACAAGTAGTGTCTCCAAATCTAGAGTGCAAACACCACTGCTGCAAGCTTGAGGTCATGAGTCAGATAATTCTTCTTATGCACCTTAAGTTGTCTAGAAGCATAAGTTATAACCTTACCTCGCTGCATCAACACAGAACCCATGCCGACCCTGGATGCATCATAATAGATCACATAACTATCTGAACCCTCTGGTAGAGTCAAGACAGGAGTTGTAGTCAACCTAGTTTTCAGTTCTGCGAAGCTTTTCTTACAATCATCTGACAATCGAAACTTGACCATCTTCTGAGTCAACCTAGTCAATGGTGAGGCTATGGATGAAGATCCTTCCACAAACAGTCTGTTATAGCCCGCTAAACCTAAGAAACTTCTTATATCTGTAGAAGAGGTAGGCTTGGGCCATTGTTTCACTACTTCTATCTTCTGGGAATCTACTCAAATCCCTTTACTAGACACAATATGCCCAAGGAAAGCAACTTATTGTAACCAAAACTCGCACTTGTTAATTTTTGCAAATAACTGGTGATCTTTAAGAATTTGCAGAGCAACTCTCAAATGACTCTCATGTTCTTCGTCATTCCTAGAGTAAATGAGGATATCATCAATAAAGACGATGACAAACAAGTCTAAGTACTGCTTGAACATTTTGTTCTTCAAATCCATGAAAGTTGCAGGAGCATTGGTTAGTTCAAATGACATAACTACAAATTTGTAATGACCATACCGAGTTCTGAAGGATGTCTTCGGAATGTCACTATCTCTAACTCTAAGCTGATGATAACCTGATCTGAGGTCTATCTTTGATAAATGACTAGCACCCTGAAGTTGGTCGAACAATTCATCAATCCTGGGGATGGGATACTTATTCTTGATTGTGACCTTGTTCAACTGCCTATAGTCAATGCACATTCTGAGAGAACCATCTTTCTTCTTTACGAACAACACTAGTGCACCCCATGGCGAAATATTAGGTCTGATGAAACCCTTATCTAGAAGGTGTTTCAACTACTCTTTCAATTCCTTAAGCTCAGCTGCAGCCATTCTGTAAGGAGGAATAAAAATAGGCTGGGTATCTGGAAGGACATCAATTCTAAAGCCAATTTCCCTTTCGAGAGGAACTCCGGGAAGATCTTCTGGAAACACTTCTGGAAACTTATTAACCACAGGAACTGACTAAGAGTTAGGGTTTCAAAGTTAGAATTCTTGACCCAAACTAGATGGTAGAGACGCCCCTTAGAAATCATCTTTCTGGCCTTAAGGTAAGAAATGAATCGACCCATAGGCGCTAATCCACAACCCTTCCATTCTAAGATTAGTTCGTCTGGAAACTGAAAATGAACAATGCTAGTTCTATAATCGACTGAGGCATAATAGGAATGTAATCAATACATCCCTAGAATGACATCGAAGTCTACCATTTCTAACTCTACAAGATCTGCTGAGGTGACTTTCTGAAAGATTGTGACAAAACAATTTCTGTATACCTGTCTAGCTATTACTGGGTCACAAACTGGAGTAGAGACTGAGAAGGATTCTGAAAGAGTTTCTCGACTAACATTGAAGTTCACTGCTATTTAAGGAGTTACAAAAGACAAAGTAGTCCCTGTTGTCTTTCCACTGAGTGAACCATATGTGAGCCACATCCTTAAGCTGGTAGGATGCCAACTCAACCCTACCATTACCAGTCACTTGCATCACTCCAAATATTTTCTTAACCTCATTAAAGAAATTTTGTGGGTCTTGACCAACTTGTGACCCTAAAACTCAGGAGGATTCATCCTTAAAAAAATCTCGAACACTAGCTGCCACTGATCCACCATTTCTATTAGTAGTAACTGGAACCTACTGATTGTTCTTGTTGGTCATACTCTGAGCCAATAGTTGTATCACATTCTGAAACTCTTCATTGTTAACCTTATAGTCTAGGACTAGAGGAATTACGTTAGCATTCCATACATTAGCATTCCATGCGTAAGCTCTACCAGGAGGCATGATCTTAAATGCATAACGATGGATTAGAAAAGAGATCATACCAACGCACGATAAGAATAACAAAGAGAGTGAAGTTTCTTAAAACACCTCGTAGCCTCCCTCTCATTAGATGTGGTGCACTTCACACCCATGAAAAGGACTCCACATAGTGCATCTTTTCTGACATCCTAGGACACTTAAACCTAATGCTCTGATACCAAGTTTGTCATGCCCCGAGCTACACCCGAGACCTGGACACGGGATCTAGGACCACAAGTGATCCCAAGCTAACCCTGCTAGCATGATCATGAGCATACTAAATATAATCTGAATAATAGAAACTGTGCTGAAGCTATAATCATAAATAAAATGAAAAAGATGGGGAATACCTGTATACTATAATTGAGATAAATGACAACTAATAAGTTTAATACAAAGAGGATAATAACTCAATACTAAGCCGAATCTAACTATGTCTGAAATAAGCCTCTAAACTGACTAGAAATATTAGGAAATGACCCAAGTAGGTCTAGAAAAACTAAAACTAAAGACTAAAAACGATAAAGATAAACATGTCACTAGTCCTCAGAGAATAAGGACTCACCACTAATGCTGCTGAACTAAAGATTGAGAATTGATCGAAGCGTGATCTAGATGCTGAGAACTTGAACCTACATCACGAGAAGATGTAGCGCACGTATGCGTCAGTACTTGAAAGGTACTGAGCATGCCAGATAGAGTAAAGCTGAAATAACAAAATAACTAAACAAAGCAATAAAGTAATGAAATAATTTGTTAATGATGCATTAATAATTGAGGCATGTATAACTGAATAACTGAGATATCTGACCTAGCATGTGTAATTCAAGAACTATAGAAATACATAGCTAGGGTTTTGAAATTCATGCAAGAAATGAAGTACTAACATAATAATCTGATTTGGAACATTTAAATAACTAATTCTTGATGATCTGTTGATATTCTAGAAACCCTAGGTCAGTTTATAATCATGGAATCAAGAATCGGACGGAATTCTAGGGACCTAATGGGCGAAAGGAACCAACTAGTGAAATCCCACATACCCGGTGATGAATTTCACAGAGAAATCCTTTGATTTCTGGGCTAGAACTGACGAAAACTTTATGCGTTCTTGGAGTACGGTTCTTGACCTTATTCTCCTCTCTTGCTTCTTATTTTCTAAGTTTTGATTTATGATTTGACTTAGATAAGTCTTAGTTATGTTTCTAGGCTTAAACTGACTAAAACCTCATGATTTAGGGTCTAAACGACGTATCTTAGGGGTCCAACAAAATAGGAAAAGACCAAAAGACCCCTGACTTAATTGTTGTCGAAGTGATCGACGGACAGTACCTACGGTCCGTAGGTCAATCGATGGTCCGTTGATTGGAGTCGTCGGTCGAGTCTACCCAACAAGGCTTCACTAAAAGGAGCATAACGCTTTACTCGGAGGTCAGATTTTAGCAAAATCGATGGCATTGGAAAGAGGATTCAATTATCTATCATATCGTCAGTCCTGGGGACAGATAATTTCTTTTGTGCTAAAAGTTATGATCATCTGAAGTTAACTCATCCACAATTTTCAGCTAACTGGATGTTGACCCTCATCTATGGTCAGACCTACGGACCGTGGATCCAATGACGGTCCGTGCTAGTTGACTATAGTTCGTGTCAGAAGTAGGGTAAAGGAGTCTTGATCCACAGACACAGACCACGGACCGTGGTCTTACCTACAGACCGTGGGTTTGTCCGTGAATCGAGACATAGCAAATTTTATGATCTGGGTTTGGGGAGGGGTTGTAGTGGTAACCCACAGACCACCAGGACAGGCCAAGGTTTGACATATCGTCCGTGGATGGCAACCGTGGGTTGCACCTGCAACTTCTCAAAATCTGCATTTTTGGTCTATTTCAGATACAGGGTGTAACAGTTACTATTAAGAAAAAATATTTTCTCCCAATTTGTTTGACCAACTTTAAGAAGAAAGTTACTTTTCTAAGATTGACCTTCGGTTGGGTTATCACCAATTGAGGGTGAAAGAAGATGACATTCCGAAGACGGCTTCTCAAAATAGGTATGGTCATTATGAGTTCTAGGTGATGTTCTTCGGGTTGACTTATGCTTCGATGGCATTTATGGAATTGATGAATAAGGTGTTTAGACAATACCTTGACATGTTTGTGATTATGTTCATTGATGACATACTGATCTATTGAAGAAGTGAGGGCGAGAATACTAAGCATTTGAGGATTGTGTTGCAAGTTCTCATAGACCAACAACTTTTTCTGAAGTTTAGTAAATGTGAGTTTTAACAAAGGTCTGTGGCTTTTCTTAGTCATATCGTTTCTAACACGGGTATTGAGGTGGATCCTAAGAAGATGGGTGCAATCAAGAGTCGGCCTAGGCCTCTATCCCCTTCGAATATTAGGAGTTTCCTGGGATTAGCCGGTTACTATTAGATGGTTTTTTTGAAGGGTTCCCTTCAATTTCCTCTCCTTTGATTGCCTTGACTCAAAAGAAGGTTAAGTTCATATGGTCCGATGTATGTGAAAAGAGTTTCCAAGTTGAAGGATAGACGTACTTCCGCTCTGGTGTTGATTTTACCAGAAAGGACCGATGGTTTTGTGGTTTATTGTGATGCATCAAGAATAGTGTTAGGTTGTGTCCTTAAGTAAAATAGGAAAGTCATTGCCTATGCTTCAAGATAACTCAAGATTCATAAGAAGAATTATCCTACCCATTACCTTGAACTAGCGGCGGTTGTGTTTTCTCTTACGATTTTGAGGCATTACTTGTATGGTGTCCATGTGGATGTTTTTACCGACCAAAACAGCTTGCAATATGTGTTTTATTAGAAGGATTTGAATCTACACCAAAGAAGGTTGTTAGAATTATTGAAGGACTATGACATGAGTGTTCTCTACCATCCTGGTAAGGCGAATGTGGTGACGGATGCTCTAAGTCAATTATCAATAGGTAGTGTTGCTCATATAGAGGATGATAAGAAAGTGTTGGTTCGAGATGTTCATAGAATGGCTTAGTTAGGTGTTCGACTAGTTGACTCTACCAAGGGTGGTGTTATGGTTCACAATGGTTTAGAATAATCATTTGTGGCGGATGTGAAAGCTAAACAAGGTCATGATCTAACTTTGGTTGAATTAAAAGAAGCGGTGTTCAAATACTTTGTTAAGACTTTCTCCAAAGGGGGATATGGCATGCTTCGATATCAAGGTCGTTCGTGTGTTCCTAATGTCGACGACTTGAGAAAACAGATGTTATTGGAAGCCCATAGTTCTTGATATTCTATTCACCCAGGAGCCATCAGGATGTACCGTGACTTGCAGGAGGTCTATTGGTTGAATGGGATGAAGAAGGATATTGTGGGAATTATGGTTAAGTGTCCTAATTGCTAACAAGTGAAAGTTGATCATCAAAAGCAGTGAGGTTTGTCTCAAGATATTAGTATTCCTACATTGAAGTGGGAAGATGTGAATATGGACTTCATTGTTAGTTTACCACGCACCCGGCGACAACTTGACTCGATTTGGGTTATTGTAGATTTAATGACGAAATTAGCTCATTTCATTCCTGTCAAAGTGTCCTATTCAGTGGAAGAATATGCTAAGCTGTATTTGAGAGAAATGGTGAGGTTGCATAGTACCCTTATCCATCATCTCCGATCGCGGCATCCAATTCACCTCTAAGTATTGGAAATCTTTCCAAAAGTGTCTTGGCACTCGTGTTAATCTTAGTACGACTTTTCATCCATAAACCGATGGGCAAGCGGAGTGTAAATTCAAAACTATGGAAGATATTTTGAGAGCATGTGTGATTTACTCCAAGGGTAATTGGGATGACCACTTGCCTTTGATAAAGTATGCTTACAATAATAGCTATCACCCAAGTATTGTTATGCCTCCATTTGAGGCCCTTTATGGTAGAAGGTGTAGGTCTCCTATAGGATGGTTTAAAGTGGGTGAAGTTTCCTTGATAGGTCTCGAATTATTACATGAGGCTATGGAGAAACTTTGACTAATTAAAGAAAGGTAAAAAATGGCTCAAAGTCGACAAAAGTCTTATGTCGATGTGAGGAGAAGAGATCTTGAGTTTGAAGTAAATGATTGGGTCTACTTGAAATTTTCACCCTGAAGGGTGTGATGAGGTTTGGTAAAAACAAGACGCTTAGTCCCCAATATATGGGCCCATATCAAATTTTGAGGCAAATTGGTAAGGTTGCTTATGAACTTGAAATTCCTAATGATTTGGCAATGATGTACCTAGTTTTCCACGTCTCCTTGTTGAAGAAATGTGTTGGATATTAAACATCTACAGTTCCCTTAGAAGGTTTGGGAGTTAAGGATAATCTCTCTATGAGAAGGCTCCGGTCAAGCTTTTAGACTAGCAAGTTAAGAAGTTGCTTCCGTGAAAGTTCTTTGGAGAAATCCGTTAGTTGAGGGTGTTACTTGGGAGACCGAGTCCAATATGATGTCTCGCTATCCTCACATTTTTACTTCCAATCCTACTCAAGCTTGACGTATTTAGCTCCTCATGGTTTATTCTTTGGGTGTCATGTGTCGTAAGTGTTTCCATGATTTCCTTACTATGCATTATTCATAAAAGGCTTAAATTTTGAGGAAATGAGTCTACTTGATTAATTAGACATGTTTATTTGCATTTGATTATGAGTTGCATATAGATTCATGATTTGATGTTTGGAATATGCTTTAGCTTGGAGTTGATGTTTCCTTCTCGAATATGTACATTTATGTAATTGCATGCATGATGGGCTATTAGATTTAGTTTCTACCTTCCTTATGATGTCGTAAATATAATTCGAGGACGAATGACCCCAAGGAGGAGATAATGTAACACCTCATATTCAAAAAGGGTAGAATTTGCAGCTTTTGAAAGAGTCTAGTGCCAGGATCGACGAATGCCACCGATGTCTGTAGTTTGACATACGTACTGTAGGTCAGGTTTGTGGATTGGCATGTTAGTTTTCCAAAAAAGTTGAGTTTCAGTACCTTATTGATGGTTCACCTGGATGGCCTATCATTTATACCAGAAGCCTTAGGTAGGGTCAGCAGGTCAGTCCCAGACTTGAAGAAAATTTAGGATCAAAAGTCAAGATCAACGGTCAGGATCAACACACTGTCATTGGACCCATGGTTCTTGGATGAGGTTCGTCGATCGAGGCCTCAAATCCTAGCCTCTGATCCAAACAACGCCCTGACCAGACGGTCCATGGGTTCACCAATGTACCGTCGGCCTAGCCGTCGTTGGTGTCGACAGTTAAGTTTTAAGGGGCTTGTGGGTATTTTTTATTTATTATAGCCTAATACTATGTCATTTTACCCTTCAGAAAAACCCCTATATAAGTGCTT
This sequence comes from Solanum stenotomum, assembly GCF_019186545.1. Classification (NCBI taxonomy): domain Eukaryota; kingdom Viridiplantae; phylum Streptophyta; class Magnoliopsida; order Solanales; family Solanaceae; genus Solanum; species Solanum stenotomum. Next base: position 15,466,645 of record NC_064291.1, on the reverse strand, counting down.
TAACCCCAAATTTCTCCAATTAAGGTCGTTCCCTCAAATTTCTAAAAAAGGAAGTCTTCTTCTCAAATAATTCTCTCTCTAGAAGTTGAAGAAGGAAGCTAGGGTTTACAAGTCAAGCCTCCAATTCCACCATTGAAGGCAAGCTTTTGGCATTGGGGTATCATATTTTTCATCCATGGAGCCCTTTCTTCCATGGAGTTCCCAAATTCTCCAATTTATAAAGTCAGAATTCCCCGATTGAGTTAGGGTCTTCTTCCATGTCACGGGTTCTTTTACATATTGACTTAATTGGTTGTTTTATGATCCATCAAACATGAATTGATATAATTACTTGATTTTATGATGAACTTCCATGAGCCCATATCCAGCCCATGTTTCCTAGATATTGATGATCTAAGGTGTGTTTTGAACTACGAAAAGTGAATTATGGAACTATGTATGTTATTATGAAGTTAAAGTAAATGTTTTAAGGATGCTTTGAAAGTGAAGTATCAATGATGTTGTTATTTTTTTGGTGTTGAAAGGATTTCTCATAAACACATAAAAGCATGCATGCAAAAGGCTTTCTCACATAAAAAGGGTTCTTAGGGGTGAAAGGCTATCCCACCAAAAATGAACCAATGATAAGCAGCTATTTTAATGTTGAGGCAAGAGGCGATTACCCATGGACTATAATTGAAAGACAAGAGGCGATTACCCTTGTTCCTTTAAGAGCCAAGGAGAATATGATTAAGTGTTATTCCGTGAAAGTCAAGCTTAGTACGAAATGGACAAGTGGCGATTACTCGTGTCCCATAAACCGTGTGCCAACATAGGATTGTCTAGATAGACATTAGTTAGTGGATCCACATAAGCTAGAAGTTCATGATCATTACATGGGCAAGTAGGACAACCCTTTTCGGTGTGGGAGACACCAGATTCCATGTTGATAGCTCACGTGGTTTTATATGTTGGTTAAGGCTACTTCCAAGAAGGAAGCTATGGTGAACCAAAGTTACTTCAAGGAAATATCTCATACATGTTTAAGATGATAACTATATGCATTGACCATGTTTTATGACTCATGTTTTCTAATCCGTTTATCTCATGTTTTTGCTTGGTCATTGTATACTTATGAATATGTTCCTTTTAAGCATGTTTTCAAATATTTTATGCATGGCTATCATACATGGTACATATTTTGTACTAACTCATACTCTTGCCTACATTTCCACAAATGTAGGGTATGCTAGTTAGGGTTCCCTATTTCGTGGCTAGCGTTCTTTGAGGAGACTTCGAGCATTGGTGAGTCCTCATGCTTCGAGGATGGACATTTATTGTTTTCAGTCCTTCATTACTTTCATTTTGGAACAACATGTACGGGTTACGCCCAGATGCATTCTTATGTGTTAGATGGCTTTGAGACAATGCTTAGACTTCCTCTTTAGTTTTATAAACTCTTTTATATTGGAACTGTCTTTAAATCTTTTATATTTCTATTATCTTGTATGAAGAAAGCTAAGTTGCTTGTATGGGGCCTCTCCAGGGCTTATACGCCATAGTACGCCTAGAAGGGCTACCTTGGGTCGTGACACCCACAAATGATACCCATGACTCATCAATGGAACCACGGTCCCTAGGTCGGTTGCGTTAGTCGAGGTCCAAAGACTAAGGTCTCAGAACCCATCAATGGTCGACCAGGACAGTCCGTAGGTCCCAATTGTTTTAGGCTAATACTGTGTCATTTTACCCTTACGTAGAAGTCCTATAAAAATGTTTTTTAACCCAAAAATTCCCCAATTTAAATCATTCTCTAAAATTTGTAAAAAGAAGAACAAGTCTTCCTCTATAAATAATTCTCTTTGTAGAAAGCTTGAAGAAGAAGTAGTGAACCCAGCATTTCAAGGATCAAGCTAGAAATTCTCCAAATACTTAAAGCCTTTTTTAGCCAAGGTATGATAGTCTTCATTCATGGAGCCCTTTTCTCCATGAAGTCCCCAAACTCTCCAATTTGAATAGACAGAATTCCCCAATTGAGTTAGGGTTTTCTTCCATGTCAGGGGTCCTTTTGAATATTGATTTATTGTTTGTTTTATGATCTATCAAGTATTAATTGAGATATTTATACGATTGAAAGTGGGTTTTTGTAACACCACGGAAACTAGTAGGCCAAACTAGAGCCAAACATTAAGGTTAGAGTCATGAAGTTGGCCTAGACCCAAGGCAAACTGGCAGAGGCCAAGGCTTCCCAAGCCTTGCCAAAGCACTGCCCATGACCACGAGGTCCTTCACGACCAGTGGTGGTCACCGCGCCTCGTGGTGCCACTCATAGTGGTGAGGCAGTAGGGTCTCCAATGCTGCCCCAAATTGGCTCCTCCACACGATCCACTTCACAGCTCGTGAAGCTTTAGATGGCTTGTGGGCCTTGGTCATGCCTTGGTAGTGTGAGGATGGAAAGGAAGTGGCTTAGCCACTGCCTCAAGTCCATGAGAGGGAGCGCTGCTCATGGTCATAACCACGGCTCGTGGAGCCCCTCGTGGCACCTGAGCATATCACTTTAAGTGAGGGGTGTTTTGGGTAATTCCGATTTAAGTCTTATTAAAGTGAAGTCATTTTGACTTAGTTTTTTACACCTAAATAAGTCATTTTTAAGTCAAAGTCACCTAAAATAAGTCATATTTTCCAATCACCCAAATAATATCCAAAAGTTCATCTCCTTTGAAAAAATTCTCTCTCTAGAACTTCAAGGAATAAGAAGAAGGCAGTTGGAGCTAGGGTTCAAGGAGCAAGTTTTTGTTCTCAAATTCATTGGATTTCATTGCTAAGGTATGGTAGCTCTTCATATATAGATAAAATTCATCCATGGAGCCCCTTCAAAACCCCAATTTCAAAGATAGAAATTCTCCAAAAGCTAGGGTTTGTTTCCAAGTCATGGGTTCCTTTAAAAAACGATTCCAATTCTTGAATTACTTTATATTATGATTGAATTGATGATTTATTATGGTTTTTATTGTGAAATCCCCAAGAACCCATGAAATCTCCATATTCCCAATTGATGATCTTGTGATGTGGGTGTGTTGGTGAAAGAATGATATTATGATATTATGCTTGTAGTAATTGAGTTATTATCCATGTATAATGTAGTGAATTCTAGATGTGTTGTTTGATATGAGTTATGACCCTTTTAAATAAAAAATTATGATATTATACATGATTTATTTAGTTTAGTATATGCTTTAAGAACACTTTGAGAGTGAAGTGAATATGATTATGATCTAGTTGTTGTGTTGTTGAAAGGGTACTGCATAATTATGTATGAATGTTATTTGATATGAAAGGTTTACTCACAATATGATGTTTCTAAGGTTGAAAGGCTTTCTCACCTATTGAATCTATATATAGACATGTACGGTGAAAGGTTATTCTCACGCGTGATCTAATGAGCTATCTTATGAATTAAGTTGGATTGAGTGTCAAGACATTCTTCCATGAATATGAACTTAAGTCAAGACTTAATATGTACTCTATGGGAATTAATGCTTAGCACCGAGTGGATATTGAAGAAGAGATGGAAGGTTTTACGCTAGTTGAGTCCAACTTCCCAATGGGACCTTTTACACTAGTTGAGTCTGGGTTCCCAAAGTATGTATATCATGAGATGGAAGCCTTCTACCTTCGTTGAGTCTAGGTTTATAGTAGCAATCTCCTTATCCAGTAAACTATGTGCCCCCATAGGTTATTTAGCTAGTGGATCCACCTAAGCTAAGAGTGTGGTTCTACCTTAGGTAAGTAGGACAACCCCTTTTCGGTGTGGGGTAGACACTGGATTCCAAGTTAATCTCACATGGTCTATACCAGAGAAGGCTTTATTCCTCACTATGACAACAATATGAACAAGAAAATGAATTATCAACTATGGTTACTCAAGAAACATTACTTAGCATGGGTGGGATTTATGGGGTCTTATTCATGCATTGCACAAGTATGCTTTGAGGGTATTTCTGATATGTTTCTCTTATGTTATGATGATCTATGTAATGAATATGCTTATGAGTAATGCTTTCCCACTATCTTCAAAATGATGTTTTAACTTGGTAAATGGCATGCATTCAAATGAAATGTCCCTTTTAGCATGTTTTCAATGTTTAATGAATGGCTATCATACTTAGTTCATTTTTGTACTAACGCCTACTTTTCCTACATTTTCCCCAAGTGTAGGGTCCGGTTCTCAAGGTGATCATCGTTGTGGATAAATTTTGAATTTTCTTATTCTCCTAGCTTGTTGGTGAGTCCTCATGATTCGAGGATGGATATTATCTCATTGTAGTTTATTTCGTGTATTTCCTTTGCAGACTATGTTGTATGGGCTTTGTCCCTTTTCAATTCGAATACTGTAATAGATGGCTATGTTGAGACAAGTCTAGACTTTCATTTTTCTTTATAAAAATTTTGGACTTGAAATGTGTTTTACTCTTATTGTTCTAATGCTTTATGTTATGATATGCTAAGTGGCTTACATTGTGCCTTTAGGGGTTCTATGTGCCTTGTTACATCTAGGGGGTACCTTGGGTCGTGATAGTTTTCATTTATGAAAACAGAATCATGCATGTTGCATGTTCCCATGAAATTGATGAAAAAGGTTTTAAGGATGCTTTGAGAGTGAAGCATCAATGTTGTTGTTATTGTTGTGTTGTGAAAGGATTTCTCATAAACACATAAACGCATGCATGTGGAAGGTTTTATCACATAAAGGATTCTAAGGTTGAATGATCTTCTAACCTAAAATGAATCAAAGTTAAGAAGCTATTCTAATGAAACCCATCTTGGATTGGTAGTCTTAATTGTACTTTTCCATGGATGACATATGGTATAACTTTGAATGGAAAGATGACGTGCCCTTCCATGGATGATAGAGATAAGTTAATAAAATTAATATTCCGTGGTATTTATGCTTAGCACCGATAGGATATTGAGATTAAAGCTCTCCCATTAATAGAGGTCGGGTTCTAGTAGCAATCTCCTTATCCCTTACTTATGTGCCCCCATAGTATGGTTGTCTTAGATAGACATTAGCTAGTGGATACACAATAGCTAGAAGTTCATGGTCTTACCTTAGTAAGTAGGATACCCCATTTCGGTGTGGGGGCAGACACTTGAATCTGTGTTGATAGATCACATGGTCTTATATGTTGGTTAAAGGTAAATTTCCCACAATAACGAATTAAGGTTACCTCTAGAAGTATCTCACAATAATTTTAAAGATGTTAGCTTACATTGACCATGTTTTATGACTTATGTTTCTTAATTTTTTAAATTATGTTTTAGTTTGGTCATTGCATCTCATGAAAAGCTCTGTTAAGCATGATTTTTATACGATTTATGCGTGGCTATCATACTTAGTGCATTTTTGTACTAACGGATACTCTTGCCTCCACTGTTTTCTCCAATGTAGGATCTGATGTTACAGGTTCTCATTCTTATAACTAGGAGTCACCTTCAACATTTGTTTCTTTGTCGTTACTTTTAGTTGAGACCTTGATTTATGGGCTACGTCCCGATTCTCTTTTTATGTACTAGATGTCATGTTGAGATGATGTTTAGTCTTCCGCTTTATTTTCATAAAGTCTTTTATGTTGAAATGTCTTCTAAATCTTATATTTCTATTATCTTGTATGAAGAAAGCTAAGTGGCTTGTATAGGGCCTTTCAAGGTCCTATATGCCATGTTACGCCTAGGGGCTACCTTGGGTCGTGAAAAACATGGTAATTAGAGCACAAGGATTAGAAAGGTCCTATGAAGTCTAATAAGCAACGTCGAGTATAGTATTGTTCATGAGTGTTAAATACGCCACACTTATGAATGAGAGGGTCTAAGATGATTAGGAAACTCCACTTCTTTCATTACTCTAAAGTCGTGTGATAGATTTCAATTCTATAATGCCTGTCTCCTAATCCTTATCCGATTCACTATAGGATATGGCTACCCGAAAAGCTAATGCTACAAGGAATGCGGGAGAGAATATGGAACGAAGACCTCCTCCTAAAGCTCCTCCAGTTCCGGTTGACCTTGTGGCCAAGCAAGTGACTAATGCGGAGTTTAGGGCTGCTTTTCAAGTGTTGGCTCAAGTCATGATGGCCCAAGCCAATAGAGAGATTGTAGTTTCCCTGAACCCAAATGTGGATATGACGGTATCTAGAGTGAGGGATTTCACTAGGATGAATCCTCCGGAGTATCATGGCTCTAAGGTTGAGGAAGATTCTCAAGAATTCATTGATGAGGTTTACAAGGTGTTGATGATCATGGGAGTGATGTCGATGGAAAAAGCGGAGTTGGCCACTTATTAACTTTAGGGTGTTTCTCAAATATGGTTCAACCGAAGGAAACAAGGAAGAATGTAAAATGTAGGTCCTCTTGATTGGTAAACGTTCAAACTCGCTTTCCTCGATAGGTACTTTCTCCTTAAGATGAGGGAGACAAAGGTACTTGAGTTTATCAACCTTCTTCAAGGAAACATGAGTGTGAAGGGATATACTTTGAAGTTCATACAACTATTTTGATATTCTCCCACCATGGTTGCCAATCCTAGGGCAATGATGAGTAAGTTCGTTTCGGGTGTGTCAAAAATGATTGTTCAATAATGCTATACTGCCATGCTCATTAGTTACATGATCATTTCTCGTCTCATGCTCCATGCTCAACAAATTGAAGAGGAGAAACTTAAGGAAAGGTCTAGGGAGACAAAAAAGGCAAGAATCGATGATGGTAACTTTTCACACTGAATGTCCGAGGGACATGGTCGTTCTAAGTTTCGACAAAGGTTCTCCATGAAAGGTTCCTCCAATGCTCTGTCTAAGTTCATCAATGATGAGGTGTCTAACCCTAAGTATCAAGGAGGGGATGGAAGCATATTATCATTGTCTACATGTGCTAGATGTGGGAGGAAGCATGAGGGCAAGTGCTTAGCCGGCATCGATGATTGCTTCGGTTCTAGAAAAAGTGGTCACAAAGTGAGGGATTACTCAATTCTTATAGAAAGGGAGAGAAGGTAAATAAGCTCCACCTAGTTATTCGGGTTCAAGTGCTCCAAAGAAAAACCATTAAAATCAATACTCAACTACAACAGCTCCAGCACTCAGTTTTTTCACTAATATATTTCTTGCTCATTCTGATGATAAAATCCATCCACAAGCTTGCCTTGATCTTTGTTGCCCTAATTTTCTAATGCTACTAAATTTGTTGCCCATGAACCACTGATGAAAACAAACAACAACTCCAATTAAGCATCATAACACATTTAAGTTCAGTTTCTCATGTTTCCCAATATCTATAATCAATATTGACCCACTGCTTGAAATGTTTAAAGTACTTGCTAAATCAAACTTAATATTTTAAATTCTAACTTGAAGCTATTACCAACTATTTTAATCTTTTAAGAGATGGAATGACTTCAAAGGCAAGAGGTTCTGCAACAAATATTTTTGGTGAAAAAAATGACCCGCCATATTGTGGTCTTGAAGTTTCTGTAGCGATTAAATACTGATTTTAATGAAAATATCAAGTGGATAAGATGACTATGAAAACAGGTTAGAAATATGTTAAATGGGTGGGTTTCTAAAAGGAATTGGGTATTTAAAATTTGGTGTGGGTTATTTGATTTCTAAGTTGACAAGTGACCTTTCATTAAAATTAGAGGTATATTTGTACCAAAGTATAACGGGAGTGATATATTTGAACCGAAAGTATACCAAATGGTATATTTAAACTATTTCCAATAGTACAGGGGTATATTTGACCCTTTTCCTTATAGTTAATGATCAAAGAATTTATAAATGTAGATAAGAAATTTGTGGTACCAATAATGTGTAAATCATTAACTTAAGAAAGACACTTAGCATGTAAACTAATGAACCTACATAAACAGTGTTATATATATTCTTACGTCATGAAACACATAGCACATATAATTTTACAAAATGAAATATCTTGTAACATATCCATATATCGATTTTTGATGATTTACTCCTATAGACATTCAATTACATGAGGATTTACAAACATTCTATGGGATCATCATAGTCGTGATTTATACTCTATCTATGGGATCATCATAGTCCTACATGTCTAAAATGTAGGTCAATATAAAAAATGTATGCATTTTCTATATGTTACTAGCGATATGTAAGAATTGGTTGATACAGTAAATTTCTCATGGAAAAATCACTTATATAAATACAAAAATAGTAAAACAAACGATCTCGTAAATCGAGCAAGAAAATAGCATATAACATACACATACACTTATTTCTAACCCCGTCGATAACTTTGACTCTAAATTTTAATCGTATCATATAAATATACATATATAATAATATAAATCATTAGATATACATTCTTAAGAAAATAATACTAATAATAATTGAAGATACTTATGCCTGCACTGAATACCTATAAAATGACCCCCATAAGTCATTGTCTAGTCATGATATTCAAATAAATGTATTTTGTAAAAGTCATCAATGTAACCCGGGGTTATGAGTTGGAAACTATCTTTGCAAAACTTACATTTGGCCTTTTCTTCAAACTAGTTTTTCAGCATGTGCGTTGCACGTGATTACCAATTCAGAAAATATATGGCATATTAAATAATATTGCTTATTTAAGCGAAGATTTGAATAATAAGTTTTGCAATAAAATAATATTGCAGATTTTTTTGTGAATGTTCTTTTGTTTTGAACATCAAGAAAACAAATCATGACAAATATCTAACTCTTAAGAAGTCTAATAATTTTGAAAATAGTTATTCAGAATTATATAGTTACATCACAAGAGAAATTGTTAACAAAAACAACTATATTTAGACTACATAATGTTAACTTCATATATTGGAACATTACATATTAATGTACATATTAAGTAACAAAATAATTATAATATCATCAAAATTATTTTCCTCAAGTAGTCGTGGTTATGGAATATACCTTCTTAGGATAGAACGATTTACTTCATTAGAATAGTGGTACCTCATATTTCGCTAAACATCGAACTCACTCAATGACAATAAATCACACGAAATTTTTTAAAATGCAAGAAGAAGAAGAGTAGAAGATTAAAAAAAATTGTGGTTGAAAAATGAGAGGAAGCCCCTCTATTTATAGTAAACAAAGGATAGTATGAAAAAATGTTTTTTGTGTCTTATCTAAAAAGTCATGACCTTTTCGAGAAGTCACAACCCTTTAGAAAAGTCACAACTTATTGAAAAAGTCACAACTCACCGAAAAATAACAACCCTTTGAAAAAAGTCAAAACTTATCGAAAAAGTCACAACTCATCGAAAAAGTCACAACTGTTTGGAAAAGTCATAACTCATCGAAAAATCACAACCCTTTGAAAAAAGTCACAACTCATCGAAAAAGTCACAACCTAAGTTAAGGATATTATAGTAATTTAACATTCAAGTTAGGAGTTCATGCTTTTAAGGTAATATAGATAGATATAATGTTGCATTGAATAAACATAATTATACAACACTTAAGCAAATATTAAATTAGAAGTAACTTCTTATGACTTAGTTCTAACGCACGATCTAAATAATTAAAGAAAATTAAATATTTCTAAATGTATGGTAGACTCCTGATTATAAGTGGGATACACAACACACCCATAAGCAACATTATACTACACGACTTTTGAACTCTCTTAGACACGACCTGCTCTAATACCAACTTTGTCACGCCCCAAACTAGGGAAGGCACAACTGACACTCAGTACATTAGTCGACCAATCTAGGTACTGTAACATAGTGAAGAGAAAATAATGAGGACCAAAAATGTCATCCCAATAAAATGCTGAAACAAAGTAACTATACCGACGAGGTCACAAAAACTTCAATGACATAATGAAACGGCTGATAAGGTCAACATAAATGGTAAATAATAATGAAGCCAATGGGCCTACAACTGAAATCATATATACAATAAGCCGAGGAGGCTACAAACTGGAAGCTAAAAGGAACAAACAAAATGTGTCCACAAGTCTCTACAAACATTATAACTAAACTAGTTGGGGAAAGGCCCCACCAATACAAAAAAGTTATATGCAAAACTTGAGTATGCAAAATCTACAAACAACCAATAGCTCCAGGAAGAATGGAGCTTGTTAATCCTCAGCTAAGACAACACCCCTATTACAAGGCCGATCAAGACTTATGGTTGAACCTGCAACATGAAATGCAGCATCCCTAGGCAATGAGACGTCAGTACGAATAGTAATATTCTGGTATGTAAGTTAGAAAGTAGAACCATAAAAAGTTGTGATAAAAAGGGTAATATAGAGACCACCTAAAACTGAAACTCTAATAGCCTCCATGATGAAATTTTACCTCATACTAAATAAATATGCATGTTATGCTCGGGTAATTGTATGTAGTGAATACATATCTATAGATGCAAATGCATTGAATACCCAACCATATCCTAACAATGGTGTTCTTTTTGGTAGTTAACTTGTAGCATATTCGCCAACTTGTGGCCATATGTGTCCAATACATATAAATATAGATAATAGGCTAAATACCTCCAAATTATAGCTCGAGAGAAGAATGCATAGCATGTCATCTCATGGATTCGTAATGCATATATGTTACAATAATTATGTTTCCAATCATGGCCTGTTAGTACTCTTGTTCTGAAAATCTAATAATCACTTTCGAGCTCTAGGCTCAAGTATAATAGAACACACGCCAAAACCTCCCACCTTAGATACTATCCCATGCTCAAAGAACTCTCTTGATCTGTTTATTATCCACATCCGGTGATAGAAATCAATCAGTTGTTACCTCACTACCGGGTTAGACTCGCTGGTGAACGAACTGCACCATTGGCTCTCCAAGACTATCATCAACATTATCCTATAGGGCCTCTTCATTTGACTCTGCCTCCTTCTCTGGTTGAGGCTCGGTGGTCACTGGCTAGGTCGCATCCTTAGATTTTCATTCACTTTCAGAGTCGCGTATTCCTCCTTGAGAATCACAAACTTCCTCATTAGACTGTGAAGGATTATGCTGTGTAGTAGTCCTAGCTATCCGAGATCTAGTAGCTCAGGGAGAATGATCTTCGATCTTCGTGTTAATTGCACTTTGGAGCTACTAGAGCTTTATGTGTGTCAGTTGTGCGGTCTTTTGTCGTGGTCCCTTTGTACTTGAAGAGAAACGAATAGGTTAGTACGGATTTATATCTAATTATGCACTAACGGGTACTCAAACTTACCCTATAGGTATACAGTATGACGCCTTTACCTAAAGAATGACATCACCGAATCTATCATTGGGAAGTGCCACGCAATGAAATACATGAAGACTAAAAGTAATAAAAGATAGAAATTTTTTTTGTCAATTTTATTTTTTTTCTACGGGGCACTATACAATCAATGGTGGGTACCACGGCTCACCTGGGCCACCGTGAACATGATACAGTGCTAACCCCTTCACCTGTGCGATATCATAGAGGGTTTCACGGTTCGTGGTAAGCACCATGGCCCGTTATGTCCCTCGTGAAGAATTTCCAGTACTTGTGAATCACCCAACTGTTGTTCACGAAGGGTTTCACAGGTCATGCTTCCCTGCACGGTCCATGAAGCCTCTCGTGTGCTTTACACTTGGGAAACTTTTTGTCCCTTTTCAACCCAATTCAATTAGCCCACTCCTACCAATCATAAACTACTGGTAAAACGATCTTTTCTAGAATTTATATAGCATGAGCACAACAAATCAATTCAACCCACACAAAATATTCATCAAATTTGCATCAAGTTCAGCAATTTGTACCATAGCCACAATGAATCAACTCCTATTTCTATATTCCATCTTATGTTGATCTATCTATCTATATATCTTAAGAGCATGAACTCATAACTTGAATGTTAAAATACAATAATATCCTAACTTAGGTTGTGACTTTTTCGATGAGTTGTGACTTTTCCTATAAGTTATGACTTTTTTCAAAGGGTTGTGATTTTTTGATGAGTTGTAACTTTTTTAAAAGGTTGTGATTTTTCAATAAGTTGTTACTTTTTCAATAAGTTGGGATTTTTTTAAAGGGTTGTTACTTCTCGGAAAAGTAATGACTTTTCAGATAAGACACAAAAAACATTTGTTCATACTACCCTTTGTTGACCATAAATAGAGGGGCTTCCTCTCAATTTTCCACCACATTTTTTTTAATCTTCTACTCTTCTTCTTCTTGCATTTTAATTTTTTTTGTGTGATTTATTGTCATTGAGTGATTTCGAAGTTTAGCGGAATATGAGGTACCACTATTCTGATGTAATAAATCGTTCTATCCTAAGAGGGTATATTCCATAACCTCGAGTACTTGAGAAAAATAATTTTGATGATATATTAATTATTTTTTTGCTTAATAAATACATTAGCATGTAATGTTCCAATATACAAAGTTAACATGATGTAGTCTAAATCATTTGTTTTTGTTAACAATTTCTCATGTGATGTAGATATATGCTTTTGAATATCTCTTTCCAAAATTTAGAGAATTATCACAATTTGTTTTTTATGCTCAAGACAAAAGATTGACTTTATTCATCAATGCTACTTTTGTGATTTCGACTATCAGGAAGTTTGCTTCAAAATAGTTGTTACTATATAAGCATTACCCTTTTGTTTTACTTATTTACTATTTCTTAAAATTTCAGTATTTTGGACGAAGAAAAGTTCATATGACTTGTAATAACGCTAATTGAAGTTTGTATTAGTTTAATTTTTATTATTTATTTAATAGCTAAATTTATGAGATAAATATTTTCATTAATGCAAATATATATTTATATTTGGGTAGGTATTTGTATTTAAATTACAGTAATGTATATGTCACAAATGTATTATCAAATTAACAAGATCTTCTAACTTCAAAAGATAGTATTTTAAAATAGTCCGAGTTCTTTTTTTTAAAAAAAATCTCACAACAAATGTGAAAATATGTGAATATATAAAATGTAGTTGTTCTCTTCACATGTTCATATGACATCTAAATAATTTAACATGGAATACACATGCAAAGCACTTCTGGTTAATTAACAAGAAAAGTAAAAGACAAATAATGTTTATAATTTAATATTAGTGAGATAAGACTAACTACATGATTGACCCTCAACAAATTGAAATAAATATATATATTATTGCATTTAACTAATAAAATTTTTCATTGATCATCTCCATAAGCTTGCGTGAATAAAAGATATATATGATGATCCACATTGAAAATACACAAAAAATATGTAATATTATTTTTTGCTATGCTTATTATTCAAATCTTCGCTTTAATAGAAATACTATTTACACTAACATATATTTTTTGAAATTAGTAATCACGTGCAATGCACGTGTTAAAAAACTAGTATAAACAAGTGTGTAGTATTTAACTAAGAAATTCGGACTCAAATTCACAACTACATGCATCATTCATCCTAAATCCATCAAAAAACACAAATACCCACACACACACAAAAATCAAAGAATTCAACAATTAATTGCATTCCCATAATATATAAACCCTACAAACCTATTCATCAAGTAATAATACAAAAATTTGAACAAAAAATAGTAGTTCTAACTTGATTATAGATAATATCTAACTTATATCAAGTAGGTAGATATGCTTACTTCAAATATGCTCAAGTTTTTGCACAAGAATGAGAAGATAAACTTGATTCTAGGGTATCCTTGCAATGTAGACTTAGGACTTAGATTTTTCTTTTATTTGAAGTTATAGAAGCTGAAAAACGGTTAGAATGTCTAGGGGCGGGGGGGGGGGGGGGGGNTACAAATGGAGAGAAAGTGAAAGAACCCAACTCTTGGTGCTTTGGATGTATTTAATACCAATAATTGGCTTTTCGGGTCTCGCAGATCGGGTCAAGGCATCACTGCCAACTTACTCATAAAGGACCGTGACGGTGCTCGTGAAGAGCACCAAGCCTCATGTGGGTTATCGTCGACCTTACTTTGGAAGAAAAACTTATCAGTAGGTTCATGAGATGGTAGATGGTCTGTTTTTAGGTCAAATGGACCGTAAACCCTTTAGTGAACCATTTTATGCTTTTTCCAGTAGGCTTCTGTTAGGGGATTGTTGACTTTACGGGCCACGAAGAGCATCATAGTATATGGTATGACTAGTATGAAACTACTAAATTATATGTATACTTGTTCAAAATGATTGAGTTTTATGAAAAAGTGTCACCTAAAATCTTGTGATTTTTCATGAAAAGATATGTCTGAAATATAACTATTTGTATAGTCATGTATATTGGTGAATAGTCATTTGTCATGTTTTGTAAAAGAAGCATTTGAACTATATTTCCTTTATTGGACCCGATAAAACATTGTTCATGGGTAGTTCTATAACAATCAAATTGAAAACTATGGAAAGGTCTTTCCGAAAAGGACATTTGACAAGGTGATGACTCTAAACAATGTTTGTATCACACAAAATTGTAAGAAATAGGAATAACTATTTGTAATAAAGAACTATCTCACAGAGAGCTTTCCAAACTCAACATTTTTATTTGTTCTTACTTGCTTGAGTCAAACTGTTTGTGATATGAACGCTTGGGACATGTCAATTACAAAACCCTGTAAGGAAAACTGATCAACTTAGAAGTTTTGTCTAACTTTGAGTGCAATAAATAAAAATGTCAAGTTTGTGTGAAATCTTAGTATGCTAGGCATTCTTATCAATCTGTTAAAAGGAATTCTAATCCTTTAGAGTTGATTTACACTGACATTTGTGATATGAAGTCAACACCATCTCTTGGTGGGCTCATAACTTTTATTGATAATTGCATTAGATACAATTATGTCTATTTTCTTAATGGTAAGGATGAAGCAATAGAAACGTGTAGACAATATAATATTGAAGTTGAAAATCAATTGGGAAAATGATAAGAAGTGATAGGGATGGAGACTATAAATCTCCTTTTGCAGAAATATGTTTCAAAAGTGGAATTATCCCCCAAATTGCTTCCCTATTCACATCAATCTAATGGAAAACCGAACGTTGAAAGAAATGATGGATGCATTACTTATAAGTTCAGGTTTACCACAAAACTTGTGTGGAGAAACTATCCTTACCTTAAAAGAGAACAACAAAAAGTTTTGCCTTTCCAAAAAGAAAGCAATTTCGTTTGTTCAGGACACAATCTATTCCATATGAGAAATGGAAAGGAAGGAAATCCAACTTGAAATATTTCAAAGTGTGGGGGTGTCTAGCCAAAGTCTAAGTTCATATTCCTAAAAGGATTAAAATAGGACCTAAGACCGTGGACTGTAAAATTTGACTTGAGTAGTCTAGTGTAGGGTCTAAAAGACCTTGGAAAGAACAGAAGAAAAATGTTCTTAATAAAGAGATTCAGACGTGTAGTAAATGTCAAAGGACATCTACTACCTTTGGATATGATTTAACATTTCCTATGTCTTATGTGGACTCATCCTTTTGAAAAGATGGTGTCAATAGCGACAATGGTTCAATCTTGAGCAATCCTATTGGAAGTTGGTTGATCTTCCTCCAGGAAATAAACCTTTGGGTTCAAAGTGAATCCACAGAAGGAAAACCAAAGTTGATGGAACTGTTGACAAATATAAAGCAAGATTTTTGTCAAAGGCTTTAGACAAAAACAAGGACTTGATCTTTTCGACACATACTCGCCAGTAACTAGAATTACATTCATTCGGATGTTTCTATTATTAGTTGCGGTATATTACCTCAAAATTCATCAAATTAATGTGAAAACAACTCTCTCAAATGGAGATTTGGAGAAAGAAAGTTACACGGAACAACCTGAGGGTTTTGTGGTTCCTGGTAAAGAAAAGAAAGTGTACGAACTTGTTAAGTCACTTTATGGACTAAAATGAACACCCAAACAATCACATAAGAAATTTGACCAAACCATGTTGGGAAATGGATTTAAGAATGATGGAAGTGATAAATGTGTTTACATTAAAATCACAAGGTCATTTTTTGTTTGTACATTGGTGAAATGTTGATCATTAGTAGAGACACTAATGACATAAATGCTATTACACGTATGATAGAAAGCAAGTTTAGTATGAAAGTTCTTGGAGTTGCTGATGTGATCTTAGGTATTTGAATCCTTAGAACTCCACAATGTTTAGCATTGTCACGGTCTCATTGCATTTAAAAGGTACTTAACTAGTTCAAATATTGGGATTTCAATATTGTCAAGACTCCAATAAATGTGAGCTTTGCATTTCAAATAAGTGAAGGCGATAGTGGCTCACAATTGGATTGTGCTAGAGTATTGGGAAGTATGATGTATATCAAGAAGTGTACGCGATCAGATATAGTATGTGCTATTAGTAAACTGTGTCGGTTCATGAGTAATCCCAATCAAACTTATTGGATGGCAATAAAATGAGTTTTGGGGTATTTAAAACATACTCAAAACTATGTCTTGCATTATAACAATATCAAGCAGTATTGAAAGGATATAGAGATGTAAATTGGATCACCGAGATCAAATGAAATAAAATCCACGAGTGGATATGTATTTACTCTTGGTGGAGGAGTAGTCTCTTGGAAATCTTCCAAAAAGACATGTATCGCTAGCTCTATAATGATCTCTTAGCTAGGTGCTCTAGATAATGCCGGTGAATAAATTGAACGACTCTAGAATTTCTTGATAGATATTCTCTTTTGGTCCAAACCTTTGGCATCAATATGCATACACTTTGATAGTCTAGATGCAATAGGTAGGGCATGAAGTATGATGTATAACGAAAAGTCTCATTATATAAGAGATAGACATAATACCGTTACAAAACAACTACTCTCTAGTGAATTTATCACAATTGTCTATGTAAAGTCAAAGGATAATGTGTCAGATCCACTTAAAAAAAGCCTAACTAGAGATAAGGTTGAAAGATCATCTTCTGGAATGGGTTTACGGCTAAGGACAAGTCATCATGGCGGTAACTCTATCTAGCATACTGGAGATCCCAAGAGATAGATTCAATGAGAAAAAACAAAGTTGTGACTGACGGTTCAACATTGTCAATCAACTCAATCCATTCTCATGATGAAGACAATGTTCAGGAACTAGGTTAAAATATTAAGGCTTGTTAATGAGTTAATAAAGCTTAATGTTTTTAATGATTTGCCAAGTTTGGAAGACTTGACCAAATAATGTATCTACGCGATGACACGATTAGAAATCACCTATGTGAGTGTGAAGTATAAGCCGTTTCAAAGAGAATTATTGTCAAAAGCCTATTTTGTATACACTCATGTAATAAGGAGGTGTTCATGGCTGAAACGAACACAACCGTAAGAACCATAAATTGTAAAGGGTTAATTGTGTGACATATTATTGTCTAAGTATACACCAAATCTCGACGGTTCAAAGATATTGCATCTACCAATTTACTTAGTATATCCGACATATGTTCACTACGGAAAGTCCAAGGGGAAACCTACTTATCCAGCTGCAATTAATTCTTGCTTGTAAAGTACATATACTTGTCCATTACATTGTCTTGGAGTCAATCTCCATTCATGCGGGGGATTGTTGGGTTTTAAAAGGAGTGAATGGAAAATGAAGAGTTGCGACTTTTATGAAGAGTTGTGACTTTTATGAAGAGTTGTGACTTTTATGAAAAGTTGCGACTTTTATGAAGAGTTGTGACTTTTATGAAAAGTTGCGACTTTTATGAAGAGTTGTGACTTTTATGAAAGTTGCGACTTTTATGAAGAGTTGTGACTTTTATGAAAAGTTGCGACTTTTATAAAAAGTTGTGACTTTTATGAAAGGTTGTGACCTTTTCGAAAGATTGTGACTTTTCCAAAGGTTTGTGACCTTTCCGGTAAGGCACAATAAGAACTATTTCACACTACCCTTTGGTTTCTATAAATTGAGGGATTTCCTATCATTTTAGTGGAACGAATTTTTATGGACTTCTTCTACTACTACTAAAGCTAGTATTCTAAGTGTACTTTACTGTCGTTGAGTGGTTTGCTGACACCGCAGTTTTAGGTACTGATACACCAGTGAGTAAGGTCGTTGTATCCTGGGAGGATATATTCCATTAAACTCAGGTACTTGAGGGGAATAATTTCCTTAAGGGGACATTCTGCATTCAGTGGGCTCGATTTTCTTTCTTTGAGAAAAATATTTTTATATTATTTCTAATCTGTTTCTGATTCTATTTTCTCTACTAGTTTTAATTTTCTAGTTTGGAAATACTCTTTAAACTTTGTTGTTTCTTACCAAGTTCTTCGAAGTTTAGTTCTAAGTATCTTAGGTATACAAGATAAACAACAAATATTACAATATAAATTTATAACTTGAAGTTGTCAAGGATTTGTATGTCATTGAAAGTCTTAATAGAGACAAATAAAATATTTAAGTATTCGAGGTTGGCTCGAAGGCAATGTTGTTTCCATATTTTTCATCAATTTCTTATACAAAATTTATTGTTAGGTTCGATATGTACCTGAGTTCCTTTTATAGAAAAAGCGCCCCTCTTATTTGAAAAGAGTAGTATCGGTGTATGTATATTTTTTTCACGCGCAAGGAATACGCCAAGGGTAGAATGAGTCTCGTTCTTAATAACATCATAATTCATGGAGTTTACCTACTAGATATAAAATTTGTTATTATATATGCATAAGATCTTCCAACGATGGTTATAGCTATTTGTAAATGTTGAATGTATGCACAATATTACACATAAAAGACTAAATGTATGTAAAATAGTCAGAATTCAAGATGAAACTCCACATTTATTGGTAAAATAAACGTTATTGGCAACTTTCATTGTGAATGGTAATTCAAATTCTAACCAATTATCTCAATATTTTTGATACCTTTCTAAATCACTGTGTTGCAATTTTCTAATAAAAATGGTATTATTTAACCATTTAGTTTCAAAAATTCACACCAGCAACGATAACTAAAAAAACATGTGAAATTATCCATTGAAATAAATATTTAGATACAAACAAATTGTAATTGCCAGATCGCACAAATATTCAATAAAAATTACAGAAAAGTAAATTTTGCATCACATACATATGTAGATAATCAATGAAATAAGCTCCGAACCATGTTTGAAAATTTTGTCTTCACGAATAGGGCATCCAAAAGTAGTTCAAGCAAAATACATCGCTTTAATCCCTGCTAAGTTCTGGTTATTATATTTGAAAATTAGTCTACAATGTCAAATAGGAAATCCACAATTAGTTCACACAAATTACATAGATATAATGCATGATATTCAGGGTACAACTAATATATGCCGGATTATATCGAGTGTCTTCCACCACAAAATCCTCTTGTTCACATCATTAGGCTAGCACTGCTTTACCAACATGCGGAAAATTGGTCAAAGTTAGCAAAGACAATATCAAATAACATGATACTTCTACATAATTATTATAACCGGTTCAGTTTTAGACATTGTAACACCCCATATCCGAAAATAGACCAAAATGCAGATTTTCAGAAGTTGCAGGTGCAACCCACATGTGTCACCCACGGACCGTAGGGCGACCCATGGTCCATTCTGGTGGTCCGTGGATCACTATCTACAACTTTCCCAGAAAGCCCCAGAAAAAAAAAACTAAGTCCTGACCCACGCCAGGACCTATGGACTATAGCTCAGACCACGGTATGTGGTCCAGGGCCGTAGGTCAGACCCTAGATTTTAGCTCCTAGTCGTCGATCGACGGTTGACCAGCACGGACTATCGGTTGATCCACGGCCTGTCGATCCCATCCGTCGGTGACCCCAACAGCAGTTAAGTCAGGGGTCATTTGGTCTTTTCCTTATGCGTTGTACCCCTAAATTATGTAGTTTTGGTCAGTTTAAGCCTAGCAACTTAATTAGAATCTACCCTAAGAAAATCTTTCACCAAAACTAAAAAGAAGGAGAATGAGTTGACCAAGCCCTAATCCAAGAACGCAACGAGTTTCCATCAGTTTTAGCCCTGAAATTGAAAGATTTCTCCGTGGAATTGGTCACTAGGTATGTGGGATTTCACTAGTGGCTTCCTGTTACCCATTAGGTCAATAGAATTCAGTCAGATTCTTGATTCCCTTGATATTATCTAGACCTAAAGTTTTTAGAATTTCAGCAAATCATTATGAATGAGTTGATTTAATGTTCCTAATCAGATTATCATGATTTTAATATGGTTTTGCGTATATTCTTTTATAAATTCAGAACCCTAGCTATGTAGTTCTTTTAGTTTATGAATTACACATGTTGGGTCAGATATTTCAGTCACACAAGCCTCAGATTTAAATTTTTCATTATCAACATATTAATGTTGCATTTTCAGTTAACATGTCAGTACTTTGACCTATCAAGTATCACATCATTTCAGTTATACAATGTTAGTCCCTAATCAATTGGAAGAAACTTAATACCGAGTGAACTAGGGTCAGTCACCCTCAAGTTTTAGAACTACTTGCCCCGTAGGTTGTAAGTCCCCTATGTGGTCATCATTTTATCATGCCAACATGCCTCTATACCTCTGGTCGGGTATATTGGGTCCTCTCGATGGGGCGTATACATCAAACTCCATATTTAGCTCATGTGGTTTTACGTCATGTATTAGTAGCTTCCACAGTTCAGTTAGATTCTATTGCATTGACAACATTATCAGTAAAGTTCAATACTCAGCATGTCATAAACTTGGTCATTGCATTCAGTTTAGTCATGTACAGTACTTTCAATATCCTTATCATGTTTAGATTATATCATTACGTTATTTCTTGTTCAGTGGTGTTATTGTTCATCTTTTTTCTATTCTGCATGCTCAGTACATTTCAAGTACTGATGCATACTCTGCACTACATTTTCTCGTGATGTAGGTTCAGGTCCTCAACAGGCAGATCACGCATAGATCGGTTCCCGATCTTTAGTTCAGCAGCATCAGTGGTGAGTCCTCATTCCTTGAGGACAACTGATATGCTATCTTTCCATTTTAGTACTTTGTTTTATGTTTTTGCTAGATTTAGTTGGGCCTGTCCTAGAGTTTCTAGTCAGTTTAGAGGCTTATTTCAGACATAGTTAGATTCAACAATAGTTTTAGAGTTTGAATCTTCATTTCTATTCAAACTCTTAGTTTCTTATATTTAGATTTAGTATATGGGAATTCCCCATCATTTCAGATAATCTTATGATTTAGCTTCCGCACAGTATTTCTTTACTTCAGTTTATTTAGCAGGCTTATGATATGCTAGCAAAGTTAGCTTGGGGTCACTCGTGATCCTAGGTCCCGTGTTCGCATCCAGGGGATAGCTTCGAGGGGTAACAGACTTGCCCCTAGGCTTTTCGTGCTAAGCTAAATGTTGATGGTTCAATCAACAAGCATAAAACAAAGATTGTAGTTAAGGGTTATTTTGACACCTCTGCTCCTGTTGCTAGGCTCGACATAATTAGATTGCTTCTTAATTAATACTACGTAGACAAAATGTTGATGGAAAGTGCATTAGATAGATGTCAAATAAATATTTCTTAATGGGCTTTTTGCAAAACAATTCTTACTGTCAATTGAAATGGTTGCTGGTAAGACAATAGTGGTTGAAAAGCCACACTCAAGCGAAGTCTAGACCTAGTACAGCTAGAGTTAAAGTTGAACTTGATTTATTAGCAAATTTGACATAACAAATGAGAATTCAATATGTTTCTCTGCTTTGTGATATACTTTTATTCTTAAACTTACAATCGGAGAGTGTAAGAAGTAAATTGAAATCGTACCATATTCAATGTAACATCTCCCGTGTGAAGCAACTTAATTCTCGAGCTCGCTAAGCTGAACATCTATAACCCTTAAATAAATACCACATATGCCAATCAGATCGCGGGCTGCACTCCTGTTACTCTCATTTCTGTCATATTCTGAGTCACCTTGATTCTCTGTTGAACTGGGAGGGACAATATTGTGAGCCACTGTTTGACCAATCTCCATAGATGAATTCTCCTTGTCATTTTCCATGTTGCACTTGGGGGAACTACACTGCTACTTCCATTTCCGTCATGTGCATAGTCAATGGATGTGTGAACTGTTTCTTCTGCAATATGATTCTGCTTCGAACGAGGAGAAAAACTAGGAGGAACTTCAGGGTAATTCTCCACTTGACATTCTATCTGTAGATCCGAAAGAACATCACAAACATCCTGATTAGTTTTGTTTGTCCACCATTTCAAATACTGTGTAGTTACATCCGATTCAAATAGCCTAGATGGACAATATAACCTGAAATCAGAATCAATAGGTCTGCTGTAGTTGTACCAGTCAAGTTCTGTACTTGAAGGTGAGGGACGAATCCATTTAGGGAAGTCTTGATCATATCAGAAATGCATTCCTACCCGATTTGGTCGATAAGGCTCTTGACAATCTAAACCAACAAGCTCAGATTCCCTCAAGCATCGAACGAAAGACTCCATTTCTAGATCTAAATTTTGCCCTCCAACTATTGTCCACTATTCATTTTCTTTTGTAAAACTTGGGAATCGACCAACCTTCCACAGCAAAGGCGTATGGCCTCCACAGAAAAAACTCTCCAGATGAGTCAATCGTAGTCCTCACATTAATTACATCCTTTTGTTTCACATTGTGCCATCGTCCTATTCTCACCCCACTAACTATATTGTAATTCCGAGAGCGTTCTGGCTGCAAAGTTACCATCCTCCCAATGCCAAACTTGAACAAAGAACAATGGCGACCAAAGACTAAGTTTATGAATGTCAAATTTGTCTCCATTTCTACCTGGCACTTCTGATGAAGCCATTATCATAGCATATTTCAATGAGCCCAAGTCCCTATACATACTAGCAAGAACAACAGGAGCAAGCGCTAGTCACATACCTCTAGGCAGACTAACAGGTATTGAGAAAACAGGAGAACTTATTTAACATGGAAACAAAAATCTTGATAACCAAAGAGAAAGAAAAGCTTCATATTCATAATCCTTACCACTATTCACAAAGTAATTCAACCACTTGCAGTGATTATTAGTCTTTAATCCGATAAGTTCCCTTCGCGCATTTTCAAGTTTTTTTTCAATCACTACCAACTCAGGGGATATAAGGGGTGATAAAATAGAGTCACCCAAAACAAAAAACTCTCCTAAAATAATCATGTCTTCAACACTAATAGTAGTTTCACCCCACGAAATCATAAAACAGTTAGTGTTGAAGACATGATGATTTTAGGAGGGTGGTGCAAAATGGCGATGAACTACACCAAAGGGTGAATCACCGAGTTGATCAGCGATTCAGACTAATGTCGTCGAATGGTCCGCTGCTGCATAGATTTTTAAAAACTATAAATACTCGTTTAGAGTTATAGCTTAGTATCAGATTTTTATTGTGAAAAACAATTATTATAATTTTCATGTAGAATATTACTTTTTATTTTGCTTTGAGTTTGAGAGGGTTTAGGAAACTTGAAGAAGAAGAGGGTTTTATCTCCAAGGATTTGGACTTGGGTCTCTTAATTTCTTCATTCTTTTCTTGTAACAATACTTAACTACTATTCATACCCATTTGAATACAAGCTCCTTTAGGTATACATTTCTATATCTTGATATGTGGCTAAAACCCCCCATTCTTGGTGTGTTATTTAGCGAATATGGGTTAATGTTGTTGTTGGGTCTTGCTTGTTGATAGATTAAATATAGTTTAATGGTGATTTCACCTAGTAGTTGTGGTCGAATTTAATAGGTTTGTTGTTGCAAATACAAGTCCACCCATGTGTTTTTGGCTTGCTCAAGAGAGAGGTCGTGAAACCAAGACTTCTAGATTGATGACCTAAGGAATGGGTCGAAATGACGTTCAACCCGAGAGGGTGAGCCGTAGTCCCATATCCTAACACTAAGTTCGAGAAAGTGAGCGGGGTAAGACGTAGGCTGATCTTCATGCAACAAGTGGGTGTCGAGAGAAACCCATTTGAAACAGGGTAAGTTTCCCACGTATAGCTTAGCCTAGTCACTATTACTCTATAAATTCTCTATCGAAATCATGCACCCAATAATTTAGATTAACCCGTATTCCGATCACATCCCAAGAATCCCCCTCTCATTGTTAGATTTTCTTGTTGATTTCGCTAATTTTAGCTTACTTGTGACAAAAATCCCTAATCGATATTTGACACTTTTTGTGTCCCCCTATAATTTACAATGTTTTTAATTGTTAATATATTTAGCTACGACTTGTTAGAACTAAATTTTATTTTTCTATAAATTCTCAAAGCCACTCCCTTGGGATGATTCCAACCTTGGGTTGGGTTACTTTATTATCGACAATCATAGACACTTGAATCGGAAGTACTATCGTTGGTCACCATAAGCATCAAAATGGCGCCACTGCCGGGGATTGGAGTCACTTGAGAAGTTTTAGTTTAATAGAATTTTTATTCATTTTAGTTGTAGTTTATTAACTTTATTTTTTGTTTTGTTTTCCTTTAAATTTTTGTTCTAGGTGAGCATGGCGGAGCAAAGTAGTGGCCAGTTAGTCGAGACAAATAAAGGAGTCGAGAAGGACTTCATATTGACCACACTGGCAACTCGGCTGAGTGACTTGGCCACCAAAATCTCAGAGGTGGAAGTCCAATGCAACAACAGGGAGAGATAAATACCCCCTCATGATTGGAGGAAGTCTAGAGAAGGGGAGAACAACCGTGTCAAGGAAAGACTTCAAACCATTCTCCCCAAGATCGGGTGTTGGAGGAAATGAAAGAGAATATTGAAGTGTTGAATCAAATGATTGGATCCCACTCTAGATCACTTCAACTAATCAGGTCACTCTTGAGTTTTGCAGTGCCGCATCTCCACCCTAATGGCAAACCCCAATACCGGAGAATGAGATCGAAATCGGGTCGTGACACGACGTAAAATAAGGCTCTTCTTGGGAGGTAACCCAAGGTATTAAATGTTTAGGATTTTACTTTTACACGAGTCGCCAAATTGGTCAGCAAGCCCAATTGGATCCGCCGTTTGGCTCAATGCAAGTGCTATACAAAGCCTATAAAACACGATGAACTTAAACGGTAGCTCGGCGGTGCATCGAATGGGTCGATGTGTGCGACTAACATCGCTGAATGGACAAGAACTGAACAGTTATATAAAGGCCAAAGGTCAAAAATTTTGAATTTATGATTTTCCCTTGTTTCAAACTCCTTAAAATCACACCAAAGGTATTATTTCCTGTATTTTCGCTTACCATTAGTATTGTAGTTGATAATTAGTGCTTGCGGTTGGATTTATTTGCTGCTCGCATTTCAAAAGCAAATTTTATCGGCATTAAAGGCTAGTCGCTAAAACCCCAAATTTATGTTAAAAGTTTTTGAACTCATTTGCAATTATAGTATCAGGATGACGTGTGCTGGGCCTCTCTGATAGAAATAGGTTTTTGTGATGCTCCTTTCAGTTCAAAACCACTGCCTGAAATGTTTTAGTATTCGAATGCCTTAATATTTGAGTTTTGATTTGAATGAACTTGAAATGGGGAATGCGTACTAGATGATAGATTGGTAGGGTGAAGTCTAAGTAGCCCAAATTTGTGCTAAACATGAAAAAAGTTTCAATGACAGAATGGGTGACACTATTCTTAAGAGTAATCTTAGTTTAACAACCGAATTTGGCAAAACCGGAAGAACTCTGAGTATTATGAGATGATGGGAAGTATGGGTATCGTGTAAATTCTGTGTATGCATGTTTTGATTTTGTTTTCAGGGCTTGTACAGTCGGTTTTGAGAAAATGGTTGAAAAATAGGTACGTTGAGTCATTCGGTGAGCTGGGTTGAGCTCGCCGAACGACTTGGCAGTTCGGTTACTGACCCTAGACTGCTCTTACTTATATCTCAAGTGTTGTGAGATCTGTACCGTTCGGCGAGAAGCCATGGGTCACCGAAGGCACTTGCCGACAATACTCTTTATCGCTTTTCTATTTGCAACCATGAAGCTCATTTGCACTGTAACTTTCAGCGGACAAACCCTTGCTCGCCAAAGTGGTTCGGCCACTCGCCGACTGGATTCGGCGAGTTTGTCTGCAACAAAATTTGTTGTGCTAGAGTTTGATTTTACCTTCTTAATTTCTCTCGATCGTTTTTAGATATGGTACGCACCAATCTAACGGAACCACCCCAGAAAAAGACAAAGGGAATTACAATAAATGAGGAAGGATCAAACCCTCCAAAGAGGAGAGGGGTTGACCTCCAACCGGGAGACAAAGGCAAGAGGAAGAAACATATAGCTAGAAAAGGGGCAGCAATTGAGCCATAATTTGATGAACCAGAGAATGATTTGCATCTGATTAACCGGAGGGATGTGCTCCGGACCAGATCTCAATCTATAGCAGGGCGTACTCCCTCAGTTGCTACTCCTCCGACTACAAAATCAGTCCCAGCCCAGGCACCCTCAATAACTCCTGCACTTCCTATAGTCCCTTCACTGAAGTTGTTAAACAGATGGAAAGGTGATGGTTTACGAACCATCATAGAAGAGAAGTTACTATCCTTGGAGGGCCTAGAAGGCAAGCATCACTACAAGAAAAAGCTTTATTTAAGACCAATATTTAGGGACGAGTTAATAATTCCGTCTCTGAAAGTACACATATTGGGACGAGATTTTATTTCGGTCTTTAATTCCATATGTTATTGTGAAGGTTCTAAATCTGGTCTCTAGAAAAAGTAGTAACTTGTCCCAAATTAAAAATTAAGGGGTCTTGTGAAATATATTGAAAGCGGGAACTTTATATTTTCACCAAAATTGGCCGCCTAAAAATTCATTATTCATTAAAATTCTATAAGGAAAAGAAAACAAAGAAAAGACACTTCAGTTTATTTCCCAAAAAATATCGTGAAACCAAACAACCCTAGCAGCGGATCTTCCCAAGCTAACAACCATCTTCCCTTACAACGATCTTAGTATATCTCTCATCTAATAATCTGTGTTTTCTCAAAACAGAGAAAGCACATGTCTTCCTAGCAGCAAACGCAGGCTAGGTCTCATCGATCAGTGTTTCATCTGTGTTTTCTCAGAACAGAGAACTGCCTAGCAGTGATCTCCACTGAATATATATCTTCTATTCACTCGGATCTCAGGTATGCCTCCACTTCTATGAGTTGATTTGATTTTTTATGTAAAGTCAATTTTCTATTTGTTTTGTTCGAGTTGTAACTCGTCTTGTTTGAGTTATTGTTCTCTAAGACTAGATGCTGATCGTTTTGTTAAAGAAGATTCAGTTTTGTAGTGTGATATGATCCCAAAAATGAAGGGGATTGATTAGTCCTTAATGAAGTAAGTGTTCCTAAAGATTAAGAATAATGAACGAAACTTGAAAAGAAGCACTAACAACTCAATGAGTTAAAACAATATTGAGAGATAATATAGAGAGAGTTCTGTTCAAGTTGACAAATCTGTATGAATTACAAGTGAACATAACTCTCTCTTGTAATTGCAGAATGTTACAAATGAGACAAGTGATTGCAGAATGTTAACAGAGCAAGTGAGACAAGTGATTGCAGAATGTTACAAATGAATAAATGAAACAAAGATTAGTTTCGTTTGGGTCTGAAACTGATGAAATATGTAAAACACAATAGAACTGATGCAAAATGACCTCCTGTGGTGCTGCACATAGAAGATTGAAAGACTGATAGTTTCGTTTGGGTCTGAAACTTGGAAAATTTGATAAATTTGAAGAAGATACATTCTAATAGTTGTTTAAAGCATTCTTTCAATTTTTTCTAGTTGGTTCTCTGATTTCTGTCTACTTGTATATCAGCTATGTATCCTCTTCTGTGAGTGTTTTTTCCTTCTCTAAACTTGATATGTTGATTGTTTTCTTCTTATAGCATATATAGTGTATAGTGTGTTCCTAAAGAATCGGTCATATTTTGACGATGAAATTAACTCGAGCTGATGAAAGATGAAGAAAGGAATAGAAATGATGCAAATTACCTCTTGCATATGATGTACATAGTAGGTAGAAACAACGATAGTTTCATTTCGGTTTCAAAACTTGAAAAACTCAAGATTTTTCAAGAAGATACGTTCTAATAGTTGCACCATTTTTTTTTCGGTTGTTTTAAAACTGAATCACTAGCTGTTTTCTGTTTGTTAAACTTTCTGGTAAGCTTCCTCTTTTGGGAGCTGATTTTTTTTTCTTTATATTTGATTTGTTCGAGTTACACTACACTTGTTTGAATTACTCTTCTTCTCTGAGATTAGCTGGTCAATTTTTTTGAAGTATATTCAAGTTTGTAGTGTGATAAGATCCCAAAAATAAGGGGATCAGCCCTAAGAGAAATGACTGCTCCTAAAGAAACAAAAAGTGAGCTACTCTTGACCAGAGGCACCCATATGTAATGAGTTAAAACAGTGTTCAGAGAGAAGATATAGGAATTTGTATTCGAACTAATAGACATGATTTCTCTTAATACTACATTGTTGCACATGATTCTTGTTTTGCGATGGGGATCATGGGATTGATTTCTACTTTTGATTATTGATAATTCATATTGTTAAAAACTCATATTCTTGATTACTTTGATTCTATCCTTCAGTTCACTAGTAACTATCTGAAAGACTACTTTTATTTTGTTCTTCAGTTCACTGGATAGAAAGTTTCCTTATAATTTTTCCACCTTTGGCTCTTTTTACAGGTTCAATATGATAACTGAAAATGTGGACGGATCAAGTATGAAAAGTACTATCGCATTACCTACATATGACATCACCTGTATCAACTGAATGACCACTGATTTTTTTGCTGACCAAGTAAGTGTAAGGCTGAACTCTTAGGATACTAATAATGGTTCTCCATGTCCTAGATGTAATGGTATCCCTACTTCTTGTGTTGATGCAGTCTGTGCAAACTCTATAGCATTCTTATAATCATTCAAAGGTTGTTGATTTACCTGAGTTGTCACAAGTGATTTGAATTTGATTTACCTGTGCAATATGTGCAACTGGTTTGAATTTGATTTACCTGTGCAATATGTACAACCTGTTCAAGTGATTTGAATTTGAAGAACCTAATGGTGCCAAGTGATTTGAGTGCTTATTAGTTCCCATATGTTATTCATTGTGATTTCCTGAGCCTTGCAGACCATTCACTATTTGGACCTGGTTGTGTTCAAGTCGACTATCCTCTTTTCCATTCAATTCATTTTGAGATTTAGAACAACCATCTGCTTGTTCAATGAGTATCTCACAGTCGTTGTTGGATTTTCTTATTAGTTCGATTTAATACTGCTCCTCTAGTAAGGACCCCACCTGCCCCTCCATTCCTTTCTACTTCAATTAATCCACCTAAGGTTTATCGAGATAATTTTCCTTGCCTATTCCAACTCTTCTTTTGAAATAGTTATTGCCATCGCTTCCATTTTTTGAATCTTCGAAGTGTTGGACGATTAATTCATGGATGAAGAGTCGGTGGCTGTTCGTTCACCTTTATAGAGCCAGTGATTGGAATTGTTCTCTGTAGTTTCTTTATGTTCCCTGCATTAGTGAGAGACAATTTAAAGATCACTGCACATAGAGTTTTCCTCTGTGCGCGAACATCTCTTTTTTCTGCACAAATATACATAATGATACTCCTTAACATAAATGTTTTGTGATAGAAAAATCACTCATCAGATTGCATCTTATGTTTTTCACCATTTTCTAGCAGTATAGGCAGGGGCTGTTTTTCCTCTTTGTTTCTGGCCTTTATTCCTCAATATGTTTTCTTCGTCTACATCTGATGTGATAAGCCTGTTGTTACTGTGACTTTCACCAGTGGTTACCTCATCTGATTGTATGTTTTTCTTATCTTCATATGTAATAGGTAAAACTTCATTCAACTAAATGTTCTTGATCTGCATTTATCTTGGTGGCTTTTAATCAACATCCTTAGAGTTGGCCTCATTCGGGCTGTCATTTTCTTGTTGTGCATAGTCTACGGTGTCAGCCTTCAATATATAGTTCCCTTAAATTTGATGCAATCACTGTAATGCAATCTGTAGATGTTTCAGACTTGTGGCACACTCTCAAGGATCAGTTTGAGATTGTTTGGCTCCGACAAGGATTAAGAATTGGAAGAAAACAATAATAACTTGCTTGTTTCCCCTGCTACACAGACAACATAGTTCTTTCTCCTGAAACCTTTATATCTTGATTGTTAAATTCCTCCGCAACAACCTGTTTCCCTTGAAACATAATATAAATCTTCTTGATGGAATTTTTTTCTATTTGTACTAATCTTTTGTCATTGAAATTCTGTTTTCGATATAGATTTTGATTCTTGGTTTATTAATCTTTTTTTTAATGTGTCTATTTGCTGCTTTAAGTAGGCATTATTTGAAATATGACAGCTACTAGATTTCTGCTTCTGAAAGATCTAAACAACAATTCAACATTCAGAATCATATAGAAGGCTATAGGCAATGCTGTTGTTATTAGACAAAAACCACAGTTCAACATTAAATTATAGACCTTAAGCATGAGACTATGATTCTTAATTATGTAAATCCTCTTTGAAGCGTACGAAGTGCTGATTAGTAAACTGAATTACTAATGTTTGTTCTACTTTCGACAACAGTGCATGAATGCTGCTAACTTGAGAAACAAACAAGACTACTCTTCACATAAATCTGATTCAACCATTTACATGTAGAGAGTTTCACTGAAAACCTCACTAGATTCCCAAATCCCTAGTTCCTTTTTATCTTCTTTTGCTCAGTAGAACCCTCTGTGAGTTCCAAAATTCTGATTTACACCTTTACAAAGGTTTATTAATTTCAAAGTTTTCTTAATCATTTTTTCTTATTTTCATGCAGATTATTGATATACCTTGGTGAATTTTGGATTTCTTTTGTGAAGATTGAAGCTACAAGTGAAGATGAAAGTTTAGAAAAAGCATAAGACCATTTATATTTTGCTAGGAAAGTTATGACAAACTTGAAATCGTGGCCTAGCTCCGGATATTGTTAATTTGCTAAGCTTTTTTTTTTATTGAGAAATGTTGAAACTAACAACATGGAATGGTAACTTATTTTTATATTTATGTCAGCCTTTTGTATGAAGATATACCGTAGCAATTTTATATTTATTGACAAAGCTTATAATTTTTTTGTGATATAAAGATCCAGAACTATTGGTGGTCAACTAGAGACCAAAATATTTGCTCGTAAAGGTTCATCTAGGACGAGACTATTTATTGTCTCTAAAAGTTTCATCTAGGATGAGACAACTTCTTGTCCCTAAAGGTTCATCTAGGACAAGGTGTTTCTTGTCGCGAAAAACAATTTAGGACGACGTAGTTGATCATAAAAAGAAGTAATCTAGGATGAGGTAGTTGCTCGTCCCAAAAGAGTATTCTAGGATGAGTTAGTTGCTAGTCTCTAAAGGGATTTAATGACCAGAAAATGACTAATTTTCCAAGAAGGAAATCGTCTATTTGGGACGAGATATGTAGTCTCTAAAGGTGTTTTGGCGACTAGCCTTGTTGCCGTCTCTAAGGACAGTTAACGACCAGCCAAAGGAACCCGTCCCAATTGACCTTTAGCGAAGAAGCATTTAAGGACGGGTTGCGACCAGCCTTTTTCCGTCTCAATAGACTATCTGGGACTGGATTTGGACTTTCTGGGACCAGATTTCCCTTCCTTAGAGACTGTTTTTCTTGTAGTGCATCTTAAGGTGCTTGAAACTCTCCAATACCATAGGTTCGAGCAGTTCACACGGCCCCGATACCCCCACATCCCCTCCTAGGTAAGAGAGTTTTACACTGCTTATGGGGAATCAATGCCTAAGAACAAGAAGAAGGCAAGTGAATTTCGACCGGTAAAGTCGGTCATGGTCAGAGGCAAAGAGGTGGAGTGTCACAACTAGCATTTAATGTTGTATTAGGTAGACTCCTACACTCTGCACTTCCTTACGAGGGGTTGCCAATTGTTCAGTCCCTGGATGACTTGAAGGGTTGGTTGGCTCTGATGATTTCTGACTCCACCCCGAGGTTGATAGATGTAGGAGCTCCCATTGAGAAGAGGTACATGAACATCGCCTCCAGGTTCTAGTTTGGCTTCATCAGCAGCACTATCATGCCAACCCAAAATGAGTCCATTCTATGCCATCCTAAGATGGCTTGCCTTGGTTCTATCACGAACAGGAGGCGAATCGACCTAGGACTACTGACTTTGCAGGAGATGGCTATGAGAGCCAAGCAGAGACTTACCTCTCTGCCATTCCCAGTTTGGATCACCGAGCTATATCGCCGTACCAGACTACCCCGAGATCCTGCGCATGATATAGAGGTCATCCCTTCATCCTCCACGGACATCCGGCGTGTCAAGGTGAAATTCACTCAAGAGGATGTGGACAGGAGGAGAGCAGCTCCATCAGACACTTCTCCAGAGGTCAATATTGACTCATTACCAGTAGAGGAATCCTTGCCTACTCCGACTTTTGAGCCTTCAGGTATACCCACTGTTTCTTCCTCTTCCTCACAAGCTCCAGGTGCTTACTCATCCTCTCAGCCTGCCAGGATCTCTCAGGCCATGATCTTGAAGATGAGACAGTTGGCCTATTCAGCAGATGTAAAAGCTACCCGACTGGAGAGGTTTGTTGCAGACATGATCGACAGAGCCATACTAGTAACATTTACCCCCCTTCAGACTTTTGTTGATGCCCTAACAGCGAGAGTCATTATTTGTAAGAGTAGATAGGGGGAGGTTTCTGAGGTGACAACTTTAAAAGTTGAGATTGCAAGTTTGAAGAAGGACGTAGACTATCTTAAGTCTACTGACTTCACCTAACTATTTGAGAGGGCAGATGATGAGGATGCTCCTAAGACCACTGGAGATGTACAGGGGGACGACGAAACATATATAGAGTTGGATGCAGAGACCGAAGAGGATTTGATATTAGTACA
This sequence comes from Solanum stenotomum, assembly GCF_019186545.1. Classification (NCBI taxonomy): domain Eukaryota; kingdom Viridiplantae; phylum Streptophyta; class Magnoliopsida; order Solanales; family Solanaceae; genus Solanum; species Solanum stenotomum. The sequence continues at coordinate 15,433,723 of NC_064291.1, read as the reverse complement.
TGCTGAGGAGATACAGGAGAGCAGAGATGAGGGCATATTCATAGACTTGCCAGATCTTATAGAGAAGGTTGTGGATCCGGTGATCCAGACATTACCGACTGAGACGTTCACAACAACTCCTAGTGGATCTGACATTGATATCCCATCTGAGGCTACTTTGGGCACTGATGCCCATATACATACTGCTACACCAGCTATTGAGACCCCAAAAGAGAGAGAGACTGCATAGACATGACCTTTCTTTACCTCCCTAACTGTCTTATTATATTTTTACTATTGATACTTTTATTTGCCTTAGAGGACAAATACTTTTTAATTGTGGTGGTGTGAGGCCCACACCTTTTATGTTGATAGTTATGTTTTTGTGTATATATTTGGGTTATTCTGGTTAAATTGTTTTATATACTTATCGTGAATGTTTGTGCTTATGGCTCCTTTTATTTTAAATCGTAAAATGATTTTGATCCTTTCAAAAAAATTTGAATTTCTTGCACATTTTCGCCACACGTTATATGCTCTTGAATGTGGTTGATCTTTTGCAAAAATTTGAGTCTCGATTCCAATCAAAACCGATGACTTGAATAGTGCTTACAATCGAACAAACATGAATGCGCGGCTAAGATAAGGCCAAATGAAGTTGCATAGACAATATGTGAACTCTTTGCATCTCATGATGACTAGCCTTGTATCAAATTGATTCTCTTGTGATGATCATTGCTCACTAGCAAAAGTGTTGAGTCTTGTTTAACTTATAGTGTCAATGCCTAGTGTGATAAGCTTACTTGTGAACTATGCATGATACATCCTAGAATTTACCCCATTGTTCGGTGAACTAAGTGATACTATATATTGATATGATCCTAGGCAACTTCTACGAGTGTGAGCCAATTTGCCATATACCTCTTTTGTGACCTACCTTGTGAGTGTGTGATTCCCTCTTGAACATCCCTTGAACCTTACCTTTCTTTGGAAGAAACTTGATGAACACTAAACCTTTCTTGATCCACTACCTATAATCCTCTTGAGTTGTGGTTAATTGAATAGCCAACTTAGGCCAAAAGCCTAAGTTGGGGATGTGGTGAAAAGATAAGGGCAAGTCAAGAAGTGCAAGGAAAGTCTCCTCTTACCCATGGTTTAAATAAAAATGGAACCCCTCCATATAAAAAAAAAAAAGAAAAGAGAGAAGAAAAAGAAAAAGAAAAAGAAAAGAAAAGGAATGAAAAAGAAAGTTGTGGAATAAAGTACAATAGAGATGGGGTTCCCAAACAATCCATGGGAAGCGAATAATAAGATGACATATCATGCACTAATGAAAATGATGAAGGAAAAGGAAAGGAAGTGTTGTGAGCACCACATTTCATGAGGATGAAAGTCAATGAGCCTAAATGACCATACTTTGCACGCAGCCCCATTTCAAGCCTTAAAAAGACCTTTTAGATCTTGAGGGAGCTAAAACAAATATTGATTGGAAAATACGGGTAAACCTATCGGTGAAAGCAAGCATTGTGTTCTTCCTTGTGAGAGTGAGTATTGCATCTGATTCCGAAGCTTTAAACTGGAAACCATTGTGTGAATATGAAATCATTCTTTGTGTGAGGGCAGTTGAACACAATAGTTGAGCTTGAACTTGCATTTGAAGCAAGTATTGTGAGCATGAGAATTTTTGGTAATGGTGTGTCACAACTTGAATCTTTGAGTACACAATCGTTCCTTGCATCAGTAAATTGAGTCTTGTTGTGTGCATTAATGAAGGAGTCTTTTGTAGCACTGTTTGAGACACCATTTTTGAACGGCCTGAACTTTTGTTTGCTTGAGGATAAGCAAAAGTTTAAGTTGGGGGTGTTGATAAGTCCACAAATTGGACTTATCTAGAGGTATATTTTAATAGGAATTATGTCCTCAAATGCTTATTGTATCTCAATATTTGATGAAAAACCCTTAAGTCTGAGGTATGTGAAGTTTTAAGGAAAGCATGCACACTACATCGCACAAAGGAATGAAGAGGCTGAAAAGAAGGAAAAAATGAAGGTCTAAGGATCGCCGAGTCCACTTGGAGAGTCGCCGAAGGGTCTCACTTCGCCTTTTGTTCCAGTGTGCTAAGCCCTGAAGGAAAGAATCAAGTCGGCGGAAGAAATGAGCAGTCAACGCATCGCCGAGAAGTTCCGTGAAGCAGTACTATGTCGCCTAATGACCCAGAGCACGATGATGCGGAAGGATGGTGCAAAACAACGACGAACTACAGTAAAGGGAGAATCATCGAGTTGATCAGCGATTCCGACTAATGTTGTTGAATGGTCCGCTGCAGCACAAATTTTTAAAAACTATATATACTCATGGAGAGTTATAGCTTAGTATTAGATTTTTAGTGTGAAACATAATTATTATAATAATCACACAGAATAGTACTTTTTATTTTGCTTTGAGTTTGAGAGGGTTTTGGAAACTTGAAGAAGAAGAGGGTTTCATCGCCAAGGATTTGGACTTGGGTCTCTTGATTTCTTCATTCTTGGCCTGTAACAAGACTTAAATCTTTATACCCATTTGAATGTAAGCTCATTGAGATATAAACTTCTATCTCTTGATGTGTGGCAAAAAACCCCCATTCTTGGGGTGTGATTTAACGAATATGGGTTAATATTGTTGTTGGGTCTTGCTTGTTGATAAATTAAATGTAGTTTAATGGTGATTTCGCCTAGTAGTTGTGGTCAAATTTAATGGGTTTGTTATTGCAAATACAAGTCCACCCATGTATTTTTGGCTTGCTCGAGAGAGACGTCGTGAAACCAGGATTGCTAGACTGATGGCCTAAGGAGTGGGTCGACATGAGGTTCTGCCCAAGAGGGTGAGCCTTAGTCCCATATCCTAAGACTCAGCCGCTGAGAGTGAGTGGGGTATGGCGTAGAATGGTTTTTATGCGGCAAGTGGGTGTCCGAGAGGAACCCATTTGAAACGATGTAAGTTGCTCGAGAGAAAATTTATTCCCACGTATAGCTTAGACTAGTCACTATTACTCTATAAATTCTCTATAGAAAGTATGTACTCAATAATTTATATTAACCTGTATGTCGGTCACATCACAAGAATCCCCCTCTCATTGTTAGATTTTCTTGTTGATTTCGCTAATTATAGCTTACTTGTGGAAAAAACCCCTATTCGATATTTGACACTTTTGTGTCCCCCTTTAATCTACAATCTTTCTAATGGTTAATATCTTTAACTACGATTAGTTAGAACTAAATTTTATTTTTTTATAAATTCTCGAAACCACTCACTAAGGACGGTCCCAACCCTTCGTTGGGTTACTATATTATCAACAATCATGGACACTTGAATCGGAAGTAGTGTCATTCGTCACAATAAGCATCAGGAGTTGCTGGGTTGAATTCGAGAAGTGGGGTTGAAAATAGGCATGTTGGGCCGTTTGGCGAGTTGGGGCGAGCTCGCCAAACCAATCGGCGGTTCTCCTAATATCCCCATCTCACTTTTGATTTCGTGCAATATTTAATGATTAATTATGTAACTTTCGGTGAGAAGCTTGATGTCGTAGAAAGCATTTGGCGACTCGCCGAAAGTCTTCTCTTTCGCGCTTTATCTGCACCCTTGAACCTTTATGCACTGAATCTTTCAGTGGACCTGTCCTGGTTCACCAAAAACTATCGGCGACCCGCCAAATATTTTCCCCTTTCGCCTTCTTGCCACAGTTTTAGAGTTAATTCCTTTGGCAAGCATGATCTAGCTCCCGTAAGAAATTCAGCAATTTGCCATCTCGTTTGGCGAGTTTGTCTTCATATGTTCTGCTTTGCTTTTACTTTCTAACTTCTGTTCAAGACTTTGCAGACATGACTAAATCAAAAGCTGTGGAAAGAATACAACCAACCTAAGAGAAGTCAAAAGGGAGTGCGATAAATGAGGAGACAACTACGTCGAAAGGCAAAGTTTTGAAACTGACCACAACTACTGGGAATGGAATGGGAAAAAGACCCACTTCTGCTAGGAAGACCATTACCCTAGACCCTAATATTCCATCATGGGCCAGGAGATTTTCCAAACCGGCACATATCTTTCTGGCAAACACACACTCAACAGACCTTGGTGAATTTGGTACCGCTGTTTCCCCTAAGGTGACTTCGGGCACTAATGCCCAGATTTAGAGTACTACATCGAGCACTAAGGCCCAGACATATGGAGTGACTGCTTAGAAAGGATCCCCTCTTTACCTCCCTCTCTATCTTTCCTTAGTTTACCTTCCGAATTCTGTGTTAATTACATTTGAGGACAAATTACTTTTATTGGTGGGGTGAGGCCCACCTTTGTGTGTTATTTGATGTTCGTGTTTTGTGTATATATTTGGGCTGTTCTGTTTTTAAAACTGTGTTAAATACTGCTTTTTGTGTATGTTTGAGCTTACGACTGCTTTTATTTTAAATCACAAAATGATTTTGACCCTTTTGAAATTTTTTGAATTTTCGCCACCCTTTATATGCTCTTGAATGTGGCTATTCTTTTGCAAAAATTTTAGTCTCGATTCCAATCAATACCGATAACTTGAATAATGCTCTCAATCAAATAAACATGAATGCGCGGCTACGATGAGGCCAAATGAAGTTGCATAGACAATATGTGAACTCTTTGCATCTCATTATGACTAGCCTTGTATCAAATTGATTCTCTTGTGATGATCATTGCTCACTAGCAAAAGTGTTGAGTCTTGTTTAACTTATAGTGTCAATGCCTAGTGTGATAAGCTTACTTGTGAACTATGCATGATACATCCTAGAATTTACCCCATTGTTCGGTGAACTAAGTGATACTATATATTGATATGATCCTAGGCAACTTCTACGAGTGTGAGCCAATTTGCCATATACCTCTTTTGTGACCTACCTTGTGAGTGTGTGATTCCCTCTTGAACATCCCTTGAACCTTACCTTTCTTTGGAAGAAACTTGATGAACACTAAACCTTTCTTGATCCACTACCTATAATCCTCTTGAGTTGTGGTTAATTGAATAGCCAACTTAGGCCAAAAGCCTAAGTTGGGGATGTGGTGAAAAGATAAGGGCAAGTCAAGAAGTGCAAGGAAAGTCTCCTCTTACCCATGGTTTAAATAAAAATGGAACCCCTCCATATAAAAAAAAAAAAGAAGAAAAGAGAGAAGAAAAAGAAAAAGAAAAAGAAAAGAAAAGGAATGAAAAAGAAAGTTGTGGAATAAAGTACAATAGAGATGGGGTTCCCAAACAATCCATGGGAAGCGAATAATAAGATGACATATCATGCACTAATGAAAATGATGAAGGAAAAGGAAAGGAAGTGTTGTGAGCACCACATTTCATGAGGATGAAAGTCAATGAGCCTAAATGACCATACTTTGCACGCAGCCCCATTTCAAGCCTTAAAAAGACCTTTTAGATCTTGAGGGAGCTAAAACAAATATTGATTGGAAAATACGGGTAAACCTATCGGTGAAAGCAAGCATTGTGTTCTTCCTTGTGAGAGTGAGTATTGCATCTGATTCCGAAGCTTTAAACTGGAAACCATTGTGTGAATATGAAATCATTCTTTGTGTGAGGGCAGTTGAACACAATAGTTGAGCTTGAACTTGCATTTGAAGCAAGTATTGTGAGCATGAGAATTTTTGGTAATGGTGTGTCACAACTTGAATCTTTGAGTACACAATCGTTCCTTGCATCAGTAAATTGAGTCTTGTTGTGTGCATTAATGAAGGAGTCTTTTGTAGCACTGTTTGAGACACCATTTTTGAACGGCCTGAACTTTTGTTTGCTTGAGGATAAGCAAAAGTTTAAGTTGGGGGTGTTGATAAGTCCACAAATTGGACTTATCTAGAGGTATATTTTAATAGGAATTATGTCCTCAAATGCTTATTGTATCTCAATATTTGATGAAAAACCCTTAAGTCTGAGGTATGTGAAGTTTTAAGGAAAGCATGCACACTACATCGCACAAAGGAATGAAGAGGCTGAAAAGAAGGAAAAAATGAAGGTCTAAGGATCGCCGAGTCCACTTGGAGAGTCGCCGAAGGGTCTCACTTCGCCTTTTGTTCCAGTGTGCTAAGCCCTGAAGGAAAGAATCAAGTCGGCGGAAGAAATGAGCAGTCAACGCATCGCCGAGAAGTTCCGTGAAGCAGTACTATGTCGCCTAATGACCCAGAGCACGATGATGCGGAAGGATGGTGCAAAACAACGACGAACTACAGTAAAGGGAGAATCATCGAGTTGATCAGCGATTCCGACTAATGTTGTTGAATGGTCCGCTGCAGCACAAATTTTTAAAAACTATATATACTCATGGAGAGTTATAGCTTAGTATTAGATTTTTAGTGTGAAACATAATTATTATAATAATCACACAGAATAGTACTTTTTATTTTGCTTTGAGTTTGAGAGGGTTTTGGAAACTTGAAGAAGAAGAGGGTTTCATCGCCAAGGATTTGGACTTGGGTCTCTTGATTTCTTCATTCTTGGCCTGTAACAAGACTTAAATCTTTATACCCATTTGAATGTAAGCTCATTGAGATATAAACTTCTATCTCTTGATGTGTGGCAAAAAACCCCCATTCTTGGGGTGTGATTTAACGAATATGGGTTAATATTGTTGTTGGGTCTTGCTTGTTGATAGATTAAATGTAGTTTAATGGTGATTTCACCTTGTAGTTGTGGTCAAATTTAATGGGTTTGTAGTTGCAAATACAAGTCCACGGATGTATTTTTAGCTTGCTCGAGAGAGACGTCGTGAAACCAGGACTGCTAGACTGATGGCCTAAGGAGTGGGTCGACACGAGGTTCAGTAAGAGGGTGAGCCCTAGTGCCATATACTAAGACTCAGCCACTGAGAGTGAGTGGGGTAAGGCGTAGAATGCTCTTCATGCGGCAAGTGGGTGTCCGAGTGGAACCCATTTGAAACGATGTAAGTTCCGAGAGAGAGAATTTATTCCCACGTATAGCTTAGCGTAGTCACTATTACTCTATAAATTCTCTATCGAAAGTATGTACCCAATAATTTATATTAACCTGTATTTCGGTCACATCCCAAGAATCCCCCTCTCATTGTTAGATTTTCTTGTTGATTTCGCTAATTATAGCTCACTTGTGAAAAAAAACCCTAATCGATATTTGACACTTTTGTGTCCCCCTTTAATCTACAATCTTTCTAATCGTTAATATCTTTAACTACGACTAGTTAGAACTAAATTTTATTTTTCTATAAATTCTCGAAACCACTCCCTAAGGACAATCCCAACCCTCGGTTGGGTTACTATATTATCAACAATCATGGACACTTGAATCGAAAGTAGTGTCATTCGTCACGATAAGCATCAGGAGTTGCTGGGTTGAATTCGAGAAGTTGGTTTGAAAATAGGCATGTTGGGCCGTTTGGCGAGTTGGGGCGAGCTCGCCTAACCAATCGGCGGTTTGCCTAATATCCCTATCTCGCTTTTGATATGCTGCTTTATTTAATAATTAATTCTGTTACTTTCGGCTAGAAGCTTGATGTCGTAGAAAGCATTTGGCGACTCGCCGAAAGTCTTGTCTTTCACCCGTTATCTGCACCCCTGAACCTTTATGCACTGAATCTTTCAGTGGACCTGTCTTGGTTCACCGAAAACTATCGGCGAGCCGCCAAATATGTTTCCCTTCGCCTTCTTTCCATAGTTTTAGAGTTAATTCCTTTGCTAAGTATGATCTAGCTCCCTTAAGAAATTCGGCAATTCGCCATCTCGTTTGGCGAGTTTGTCTTCATAAGTTCTTCTTTGCTTTTGTTTTAGATTTTCTAACTTCTCTTCAAGACTTGGCAGACATGACTAAATCAAAAGCTGTGGAAAGAATATAACCAGCCCAAGAGAGGTCAAAAGGGAGTGCGATAAATGAGGAGACAGCTACGTCGAAAGAAAAAGCTACGAAACTGACCACAACTACTGGGAAAGGAAAGGCAAAAAGACCCACTTCTGCTAGGAAGACCGTTACCCTAGACCCTAATATTCCATCATGGGCCAGGGGATTTTGCAAACCGGCGCATATCTTTCTGGCAAACACACACTCAACAGACCTTGGTGAATTTGGTACCGTTGTTCTCTCTAAGGTGACTTCGGGCACTGATGCCCATATTTAGAGTACTACATTGAGCACTGAGGCCCAGACAGATGGAGTGACTGCTTAGAAAGGATCCCCTCTTTACCTCCTTTTCTGTCTTTCCTTATTTTACCTTCCGGATTCTGTGTTAATTGCATTTAAGGACAAATTGCTTTTATTGGTAGAGTTAGGGCCACCTTTGTGTGTTATTTGATGTTCGTGTTTTGTGTATATATTTGGGCTGTTCTGTTTTTAAAATTGTGTTAAATACTACGTTCTGTGTATGTTTGAGCTTACGGCTCTTTTTATTTTAAATTACAAAATGATTTTGACCGTTTCGAAATTTTTTGAATTTTCGCCACCCTTTACATGCTCTTGAATGTGGCTATTCTTTTGCAAAAATTTTAGTCTCGATTCCAATCAATACCGTTGACTTGAATAATGCTCTCAATCGAATGAACATGAATGCGTGGCAACGATGTGGCCAAATGAAGTTGCATAGACAATATGTGAACTCTTTGCATATCGTTATGACTAGCGTAGTATAGAATTGAATCTCTTGTGATGAACATTGCACACTAGAAAAAGTGTGTACTCTTGTTCAACTGATAGTGTCAATGCCTAGTGTGATTAGCTTACTTGTGAACTATGCATGATAGATCCTAGAATTTGACCCGTTGGTCCGGTCAACTAACTGATGCTATCTCTTGATATGATTTTAGGCAACTTCGAAGAGTGTGAAGCAATTTGACATATACCTCTTTTGTAAGTTACCCTGTGAGTGTGTGAACCAATTTTGAACACCCTTCGAGCCTTTCCCTTTTCTTTGGAAGAAACTTGATGAAAGCAATGACCTTTGTTTATCCATCACCCATAATCCTCATGAAGTTGTGGTTAGTTGAATAGCCAGCTTATGCCAAAAGAATAAGTTGGGGGTGTGGTGAAAAGAGAAGGCAAATCAAGAAGTGCAAGAAAGTCCCTCCTACCCATACTTTTGACGAAAATGTAATCCCTCCTTATAAAAACAAAAGACAGAAAAGAAAAAGAAAACGAAAAGTTATGGAATAAAGTTGAAAATGAAACGGGGTTCCCAAACAATCCATTGAAAGTGAATAATAGGATGACTTATGAGCACTAAAGAGAGTGATGAAGGAAAAGGAAAGGAAGTGTTGTGAGCACAACATTTCATGAGGATGAAACTCACTGAGACTAAATGACCATACATTTGCACTCAGCCCCATTACAAGCCTTGAAAAAACCTTTTTGATCTTGAGTGAGCTGAAACAAATGTTGATTGGAAAATAAGGACAAACCTATGGGTGAAATTATGTTTTATGTTCTTGTTTGTGAGTGTGAGCGTTGCATCTGATTCAAAAGATTTAAACTATGAAACCATTGTGTGAATGTGGAATCATCCTTTGTGTGAGGGCATTTGAACACTATAGTCGTGCTTCAACTTGCAGTTGAAGCAACTACTGTAAGCATGAGATTCATTGATATTGGTGAGTCACACCTTTAATCTTTGAGTGCACATTTGATCATTGCATAAGTAAATTGAGTCTTGTTGTGTGCATTTATGATTGAGTCTTGTATAGAACTATTTGAGACACCCTTTTTGAACGGCTGAACTTGAGTTTGCTTGAGGAAAAGCAAAAGTTTAAGTTGGATAAGTCCACAAATTGGACACATTTAGGGCAATATTTTAATAGAAATGGTGTCCTCAAATGGTTATTTTATCTATATATCTGATGAAAACCCTTAAGTTTCATGTATATAAAGTTTTAAGTTAAGCATGGGCACTACATCACAGAAAGAAACGAAAGGACTGAAAAGAACGAAGAATTGAAGGCCTGAGGATCTCGGAGTCTACTTGGTGAGTCGCCGAACGGTCTTACATCACCTTTTGATCCAGTGTGATGATCCCTGAAGGAAGGGATCAAGTCGGTGGAAAAAAGAAGCAGACTGCGCATCGCCGAGAAGTTCCGCGAAGCAGTACCATGTAATCCAATAACCTAGAGCACAACGATGTTGAGGGCTGGTGCAAGACGGCGATGAACTATACCAAAGGGAGAGTTGCCGAGTTGATCGGCAATTCGGACTAATGATACCGAATGATCCGCTGCAGGACAAATCTATAAAAACTATAAATACTAGTTAGAGTTTTAGTTTTAGTGTTGAACAATTATTATAATTTTCACTTAGAATCGAACAATTGTGATAGTTTTCACATAGAATAGTACCTTTTGATATTTTTACTCTAAGTTTGAAAGGGTTTTGGAGACTTGAAGAAGAAGAGGGTTTCATCTCTTTCAATTTGGAATTAGATTTCTGGGATTCTTCACTCTTTGCCTAAATTGAGACTTAAATCTTCATACCCATTTGATTTCAACATCATTGAAGGTATAAATTTCTATCTCTTGATGTGTGGCTAAAAATCCCCATTCTTGGGGTGTGATTTAGCGAATGTGGGTTAAGTTTATTGTTGGGTCTTGCTTCTTGATAGATTAGATGTAGTTTAATGGTGATTTCGTCTAGTAGTTGTGGATGAACTTAAACAAAATTTGTAGTTGCAAATACAAGTTTATTTATGTGTTTTCGGCTTGCTCGAGAGAGAAGTCGTGAAACCAAGACTACTATATTAATGGCCTAAGGAGTGGGTCGAAATGACGTTCAACTCGAGAGAGTGAACCCTAGTCCCATATCCTAACACTAAGCTTGAGAGACTGAGTGGTGTAAGACATAAGCTGGACTTCATGCGGCAAGTGGGTGTCCGAGAGGAACCCATTTGAAACGGGGTAAGTTTCTTGAAAGAAAACTTATTCCTACATAAAGCTTAGCCTAGTCACTATTACTCCATAAATTTTCTATCAAAAGCATGTACCCAATAATTTAGATTAACCCGTATTCCGGTCACATCCCAAGAACCCCCCTCTCATTGCTTAGATTTCCTTGGTTATTTTGCAAATTTTAGCTTACTTGTGACAAAAACCCCCATTTGTTAATTGACACTCCTGTGTCCCCCTTTAATTTACAATGTCTTTAATCATTAATGTCTTTAGCTACGACTAGTTAGAACTAAATTTTATTTTTCTATAAATTCTCAAAACCACTCTTTTGGGACTATACCAACCCTTGGTTGGGTTACTAAACTATTGTACGATCGTAGACACTTGCATTGGAAGTTGTGTCTCGATTACGCAAACATCAAATCCATAACCCAAACTAGATGATAGAGAAAACCCTTAGAGATCATCTTTCTGGCATTAAGGTATGAAATGAACTGACCCATAGGAGCTAAGCTACAACCCTTCCATTCTAAGATTGGTTCGTCTGGACACTCAAAACGAACAATCCCAGTTCTACAATCGACTCAGGCATAATAGGAATGTAACCAATCCATGCCTAGAATGACATCGAAGTCTACCATTTCTAACTCTACATGATCTGCTGAGGTGACTTTCTAAGAGACTATGACAGGGCAATTTCTGTATACCCGTCTAGCTATAACTGGGTCACCGACTGGAGTAGAAACTGAGAAAGGTTCTGAAAGAGTTTCTGGACTAAATCAAACTTAGCTGCTATATAAGGAGCTACAAAGGAAAGAGTAGCCCTTGGATCTAACAAAGCATAGACATCAAAATCAAAGACTCGTAACGTACCAGTGACTACATCGGGAGAATCTTCCTGATCATGGAGAGCATAGAGCCTGTTTTGGCGTTGTCCGCCACTTGTACCAGAAGAGTTACCTTGCTGAGTCAGGCGACTTACTCGTGCCGCTGAAGGTGTGGACTGAGCTCTACCATTTCCTCATTGACCCTGTTTAGCAGGACAATCCCTCAATCTGTGACCAGACTAACCACACCCAAAGCATCCTTCCTTTCCTGCAAGGCACTCGCCCAAATGGTTCTTACCACACTTAGGGTTAGTTGGGTTGGTTTTGGTTCCTGAAACACTTCCCTGAGATTTAGAGCCTAATGCCCTACCTTTCTAATCTTGTCTGAACTTGAAGGATGGAACACTACTTGATGAAGGAGCTGGAGCTGAAAATTCCTGTTGACCCTGCAAGCGATTTTCACCACCAGATTTCTACTGAGAATAGTCATAGTTCCCAGTCCTAGCCTTCTTGTTCTCCTTAGGATGTTCCCTAAGCTTATCACCCTCAACCTGCCAAGGATGAGTCACTAGCCTAGAGATACTCATATTTTCCCAGCAACATAGCATTTCTACACTCTGTCTTCACAAAGTCTGACACTCCATATAGGAACTTATTCATCTAGCTGGAATTAGCAACCATGTGAGGAGCATACCTGGAAAGTTGGGTAAACTTGGGCCCATACTCTTGGACTGTCATGCTATCATGCCTTAAGTTCATAAATTCCTTAGCTTTTGCCTCCCTTAACTCTCTTGGGAAAAACTTGTCTAGAAAGGTCTGACTAAAGCAATCCCAAGAGATAGGAGTTGCATCTGTACCCCTGTTCCCTTTCCACTGAGTATACCAGATATGAGCCACATCCTTAAGTTAGTAAGGTGCTAACTCAACCCGATCATTTCAGTTACATGCATCACTTCAAAGATCTTCTTGACCTCATCAATAAAGTTTTGGGTGTCCTCACCAATTTGCGATCCTAAGAACTCTGGCGGATTCATCCTAACAAAATCTCACACTCTAGTTGCAGCTGACCTAATAGTTGCGTCTACCGGATCTGGAACCCGCTGATTGTTTTGGTTGGCAATCCTCTGACCCAACATCTGAATGGAGTTTTGAAACTCTGCATTTGAAACTTCTTGATCTAGGACTGGAGGAACTGCGTTTGTGTTCGTGGCGTTAGCTCTACGAGGAGGCATGACCACTGAAATGTAGAACGTCTAGTTAAAATGGAATTAGATCATACCTTACGCATGACAAGAATAACAAGAAAATGAAGATTTTCCTAATACATTTTGTACCCTCCCTCTCATTAGATGTGGTGTGCACTACACACCCATAAAAAGGACTCTACCTAGTGCGACTTTTCAGACATCCTAGGACACTTAAACCTAGTGCTCTGATACCAAGTTTGTCACGCCCCGAGCTACCCCCGATATGCGGACATGGGACCTAGGATCATAAGTGACCCTAAGCTAACCCTGCTGGCATAATCATGGGCATACTAAAGATAAACTGAGAAATTAAATTGATGCGGAAACTACTAATAAGTGAATCTGAAATGATGGGGAATACCCATATACTAAAATTGAATATCAAATCTCAGAGTTTAATACAAAAGAAACATCAAACTTAAATACGTTGAATCCAACTATGTCTGAAAATAGCCTCTAACTGACTAGAAGTGCTGGGACATACCCCAGCTAAGTCTAGCAAAACTGAAACTAAAACACTGAAATACTGAAAAGATAACATGACAATTGTCCTCAAAGAATGAGGACTCACCACTGATGCTGTTGAACTGGAGATCAAGGACCGATCTAAGCTCTGGATTCTGGGAATCTGAACCTACATCACAAAATGATGTAGCGCAAAGTATACGTTAGTACTTGAAAGGTACTAAGCATACATGATAGAGTAAAGCTGAAATAAACATATAACTGAACAAGCAATGAAGCAAGAGTATAATCTAAACATAATATAGATACTGAACACTGAGCTAACTGAATACAATGACCAAATGATAACATGCTGAGACTGAATACTAAGTATACAAAAATGTGGTCAATGCAATGGAGTCTGACTAAACTATGGGAGCTACTAATAAGCGATAATAAAACCACATGAGCTAAATGTGGAGTCTGATGTATACGCCCCATCGAGAGGACCCAATACACCCGTTCAAAGGTGTAGAGGCATGCAGGCATGATCACTAAAATGATGCCCATAAAGGGGACTTACAACCTACATGGCTCATAGTTTTGGGACTATATGGGTGACTGACCCTAGTCCAACTCGGTATTATGCAACTCCTAATAGATTGAATGATTAACACATTATGACTGAATTACCGAAATATACTGGATAGCTCAAAATACTGACATGCAAACTGAGAATGTACATTTATACACTGATAATGACATATTCAAACTAAGGCATGTACATCTGAAGTACTGAGATATCTGACCTAAGCATGTATAATTCAGGAACTAAAGAACTACCAAGATAGGGTTCTGAAATTCATTCAAGAAACGATGTAATAACATGATAATCTGATTTGGAACATATAAATAAATAATTCATGATAATCTGCTGAAGTTCTAGAAACCCTATGTCTAGGTAATAATAGGAATCGAGAATCTAACTGAAATCTAAGGACCCAATGAGTGAAAGGAACCCACTAGTGCAATTCCACATACCGGGTGACGAATTCCACAGAGAAATCTTTCAATTTTGAGCTGGAACTGATGGAATCTTGTTGTGTTCTTGAACTAGGGTTCTTGACATCTTTTCTCCTCTTACACTATAATTTTGCTAAATTTGATTAATGATTTAACTTAGGTAAGTTCTAGTTATGTTTCTAGGCTTAAAAGGAATAAAACCTCATAATTTAGGGTCTCAACAACATAGTTTAGGGGTCAAATGAATAAGGAAAAGACCAAAAGACCCCTGACTTAACTGCTATCGAAGTAACTGACGGACGGAACTGACAGACCGTCGATTGACTTACAGTCCGTGCTGGTCATCCATCGATCAGTACTGAAGGCTGAAATTTTGGGGTTTGACCTACGACCCTGGACCACGGACCGTGGTCTGACCTATGGTCTGTAGGTCCCGGTGTGGGTCTACCCTTAGCCAAATTTTTGGGCCGAGTTTTAGGGAAGGTTTCAAGTGTGAACCACGGACCACCAACACGGGCCGTGGATCATCCTACAGACCACCAGCACGGGCCATGGGTCACCCTACGGTCAAAGGACAGCGACCATGAGTCACACCTGCTACTTCTGGAAAATAGTTTTGAGGTCCGTTTTCGGATACGAGGTGTTACACTACTCACACTTTCATTATAGTAAATTAAATTCTATACAATATAATCCAACAAATTGTATTGCAAGTAAGTGACTAACATCTTATTTGCACCCTTTTATTGTGGTGTAGGTACACCTTTTCTACTACAAATATATGGGATGTCATAATTGGCGTTTTGAATAATAACGACATTTTGGTGTTTTATTTTGTTTACTAATATAAATATTAACAATAATATTACTATATAAATTTATATCTTGAAGTTTTCTAGGAATTGTATGTCGCTGAAACTCTTAATAGAGACAAATAAAAACTGTAAAGATTGGAGGTTGGCTCGAAGGGAACATTGTTTCGCGTATGGTATTTTTCATCAATTGCTTATACAAATGTTACAGTTAGCTTCGATATGTACCTGGGCTCCTTCTATAAAAAAAGTGCCCCTCTTATTTGAAAAGAGTAGTCTCGATGTATGCATATTTTTTCACGCGCAAAGAATGCGCCGAGAGTAGAACGAGCCTCGTTTTTTATAACAACTTAATTCATGGAGTTTACTTGCTAGATATAAAATTTATATTATATATGCATAATATCTTCCAACGATGGTTATAGCTATTTGTAAATGTGGAATGTATGCCCAATATCACACGTCAAAGTCTAAATGCGTGTAAAATAGTCAGAATTCAAGATGAAACTCCACATTTAGTGGTAAAATAAACGTTATTGACAACTTCCATTGTGAATTATAATTCAAATTCTAACCAATTGTCTCTATATTTTTTATATCTTTCCAAATCACTGTGTTGCAATTTTCCATTATAAAAGGTATTATTTAACCATTTAATTTCAAAAATTCACACCAGCAACGATATCTAAAAAAGCATGTAAAATTATCAATTGAAATAAATATTTAGATACAAACAAATTGTAATTGCCAGATCACACAAATATTCAATAAAAATTTACAAAAGTAAATTTTGCATCACATATGTAGATATCAATGAAATAGGCTCCAAAGGATGTTTGAAAATTTTGTCTTCACGAATAGGGCATACAAAATTAGTTCAAACAAAATACATCGCTATAATACCTGCTAAGTTCATGTTACAATGCTTGAAAAGTTGTCTACAATGCCGAATAGGAAATCTACAATTAGTTCACAAAAAATACATAGTTATAATGCCTGATATGTTCAGGTTACAACTATTACAACTAACAAGAACTAAAATATTACTAAACTAAGAATTCTCTAATAACACCACTCACCGGCAGCGACGCCATTTTGATGTTTAAGGACGTAATCAACTTACACTATTTCGGTTCAAGTGTCAAACGATCGCGTGCAGTGATATAATCCAACCAAGTGTTGGGATAGTTCCCACAGGGAGTGGTTTTGAGAATTTATAGAAAAATAAAATCTAATTCTAATTAGTCATAGCTATAAACATTATTGAATATAAACATATTAAATCTAATGGGTTGACGCAAGCGTCAATTATCAATGGGGGTTTGTATTAATTATCAACTAAAAATAGCGAAAATATAGGGAAATGAGATATGGAGACGGGATTCTTGGAATGTGATCGGAATACAGGATAAACTAGACTATCGGGTACATGTTTTTGATAGTAGATTGTTGAACATTTCTGACTAGGCTAGACTATAGTGGGGGTAAATTCTCTCTCGAGGAACTTACCCCGAATCAACTCTGTTTCTCTCGAACACTGAGTTGCCGCGTTAAGCACTACCTCCACCTTAGCCCATTCACTCTCTCAAGTTGAATGTGTGGGAAAAGGACTAGGATTCACTCTCTCGAGCTGAACCCATGTCAACCCAATACCACCGGCTATCAATTTAGTAGTCTTAGTTTTACGACCTCTTTCTCGAGCAAGCCAAAAACACTAAGATGAAATCGTATTTGCAACTACAATCCCATTAAGTTCATACACAACTACTAAACGAAATGACATTTAAACAACAAATAAACCATCAACAAGCAAGACCCAACAGAATTGGGGTTTTAGCTAGACATGTAAAAGAGGTAAAAATCAAAACCAATATCAATTTCCAATAAACTGGATATGAAGAATTAAGTCTTAAAACATGTCAAGAGCGAAGAATCTCCGAGACCCACATTCAATTTCTTGGAGTTGAAACCCTTTGAATCTTCAAGGTCTTAGAACAAAGTTTCCAAAACCCTGTAAAACTCGGAACTGAAAATATTCTAAGTCCGAATAATAATTGTCTATGACTTTTTCTTTTAAGTTAACAATTTAAACAAGTATTTATAGTGTTTGAAAATTTGTGCTGCAGCGGATCACTCGGCGCAGTTAGTCGGGATCACCGATACACCCGACGATCAACATTTTGGTTGATTTCATCACCTTCTTGCTTTAGCCTTCAGCATCTTTGCGCTTCGAGTCGTTAGGCGATATAGTACTGCTTCGTGGAACTGCTCGGTGATACGCCGACTGCTCCATTGCATTGCCAACTTGATCTTTCCCTTATGGGCTCAGTACACTGGAACAAAAGGCGATCTCCAGGCCGATTGGCGACGAGCCAACTAGGCTCTACGATCTTCAAGCCTTCATTTCTTCTTTCTTTTCAACCACCTTGTTCCTTACTAGTGTTCATGTTTTGCCTCAAACTCCAAATACCTGAAACTTAAGGGTTTTCATAAGATATTGAGACAAAATATGCATTTGAGGACACTAATTCTATCCAAATATAGCCCTAAATGAGTCCAATTTGTGGACTCATCAACACCCCCAAATTAAACTTTTTCTTGAACTCAAGTAAACTCAAGTTCAGCAGTTCAAAAAGGATGTCGCAAACATTGCTACACAAGACTCGATCATGAATGTACACTACAAGACTCAATTTACTCATGAAAGGATCAATTGTGTACCCAAAGATTCAAGTCGTGACACACCATTACCAAAGATTCTCAAGCTCGCAATACTTGCTACAAATGCAAGCTCAAGCTCAACCAAAGTATTTGAATCCCCTCACACAGAGGATAATTCCATATTCACACTCAAAGGTTTAATCATTTAAAGCTTCGGAATGAAATGCAACGCTCACACTCAGAAAGAACAACATAATGCATGCTTCCACCCATAAGTTTGCCCGTATTTTCCAATCAATATTTTTTCCAGCTCACTCAAGATCAGAAAGGTCTTTTAAAGGCTTGTAACGGGGCTGAGTGTAAAGGTATGGTAATTTAGTCTCAGTGAGTTTCATTCTTATGAAATGTGGTGCTCACAACATTTGTTTTCCTCTTCCTTCATCATTTTCTTTAGTGCTCATAAATCATCCTATTAATCCTTTTCCATGGATTGTTCGGGAACCCCATTTCTTTTGTATTTTATTCCACAACTTTTCTTTTTCATTATTCTCTTCTCTCTTTTTTGTATGGAGGGGTCCATTTTTATCTACACCATGTGTTAAAGGAGACTTTCCTTGCACTTCTTGACTTGCCCTTATGTTTTCACCACACCCCAACTTAGGTTTTTGGCCTAAGTTGGCTATTCAATCAACCACAAATCAAGAGGATTATAGGTAGTGGATAAAGAGAGGTCTAGTTTTCATCAAGTTTCTTCCAAAGAAAGATAAGGCTCAAGGGGTGTTAAAAAGAGGTTTACACACTCACGAGGTAGGCCACAAAAGAGGTATATGTCAAAATGGCTCACACTCTTCGAAGCTTCCTAAGATCATAGTAAGAGATAGCCTTACTTAGTCGACCGGACCCACAAGGCAAATTCTAGGTGTTATCATGCATGGTTCACAGTAAGCTCATCACACAAGGCATCGATACTAAAGTTAAACAACACTCTACATTTTCGCTACTGTGCAACATTCATCGCAAGAGATAGATTTGATACATGGCTAATCACAACGAGATGCAAAGAGTTCACATATTGTCTATGCAACTTCGTTTGATCTCATCGTAGCCGTACATTCATGTTCGTTCAATTGTAAGAACTACTCAAGTCATTGGTATTGATTGAAACCGAGAGTCAAATTTGCCAAGGAACAACCACATTCAAGTACATACAAGAGGTGGCGAAAAATTTGGAAGGGTCAAAATCATGTGCAATAAAAACAGAAGGAGCCATAAGCTCAAACGTCCATAAAAAGCAGTGTAAAACACCACATTATGATTCACAACCCAAATAGATAATCAAAACACGAATCACAAATAGCACAACAAAAGTGAGCCTCACCCCACCACAATTAAAAACATTTGTCGTCAAATGCAAATAAGATTATCCAAAATTTTAAAATAAAGAAAGACAGAGAGGGAGGTAAAGAGGGGATCCTGTCTACATAGTTGCTCCGTCTATCTGGGCATTATAGCTCGATGTCTCATACTGATCGTGGGCATCAGTGCCCGAGGTCACCTCAGGAGGGGAACAGTAGTACCAGATTCACCAAGGTTTGTTGAGTGTGAGTCTGCCTGAAAGACATGCACCGCTCTGCAAAGTCCCCCGGCCCAAGAAGGAATATTAGGGTCCAGGGTAATGGTTTTCCTGGCAGAAGTGGTCTTCTTGCCCTTGCCTTTCCTAGTAATTGTGGGTAGTTTTGAAGCTTTTCCTTTCTACGTAACTGCATCCTCCTTTATCGTAATCCCTTTGGGCTTCTCTTGAGCTGGCGTTATTCTTTCGGCAGCTTTAGGTTTAGTCATGTCTGCAAAGTCTTGAAGAGAAGTAAGAAAAACTTAAATAAAAGAAAAGCAGAACATTTGTAGACAAACTCGCTAAACTAGATGGCGAATTGCCAAATTTCTTAGGCGAGCTAGATAGATCTTGCCTAATAAATTATCTCTAAAACTACAACAAGAATGCGATAGGGGAACTACTTCGGCGGGTTACCGATATCTTTCGGTGAACAAGGACAGGTCTGCCGAAAGTTCCAGTGCACAAAAGCTAAGGGAAGCAGACAAAGGGAGAAAGAGAAGAGTTTCGACGAGTCGCCGAATGCTTTTGGCGACATCAAGCTTCTCGCCGAAAGTTACCGAACTAAACATTAAATAAAGCATGAAATCAAATGCGAGATGCGGACATTAGGTGAACTGCCGAGTGGCTCGGCGAGCTTGACTCGACTCGCCAAATGTCCCAACGTGCCTATTTTCAACTCAACGTGTCGAATCTAACCCTGCAACCACCGGAAACAAAATTAAATCATGCACTAGTTAAATTAAGGTAGGACCCATAACACCCAAACACAACCCTTCGAATTTCAATCCAGTTTAAGGAATACAATTATGGGAATTCAATAGTCACAACTACTCGGGTAAGATTATCAAATTAAATCAGGCATCTAATAAGCTAAGCTTATCAGAGAGGCCCAGCACAGAACAACTCAATAAGATCAATTGCAAATGAGTATAATGTTTGATAAAATAAACTCGGGGCATAGAAAACCAACCTTTTGTGTTGACTGTGAGAAGATTGAAACGCTAGGCGGCAAAGCAATACAATTTCGAGCACAAATCAGCGATAAAAATACTCTAAAAATGCGAAAATATAGGAACTAAAGTTCAGGTGTAAGTTTAGGGAGATTAAAATTGAGGGAAAGTGAATGAGGTTGAAACTTTTAAACCTTTGGTCTGTAAAACCATCTAGTTTTCGCGCATTCAGCGACATTAGTCGAGCTCGCCTATCCTCTTGGTGATTCGTCGAGTGTTGATTAACCTCGCCAAATTTTACAGAACCTCCACTGAGTGTTGGAGTCGTTGCGGCAGTCTCCGTCGAGATTGCCGACATGGTCGGCGATTTGCCAATAATTTCCCTAGGCTCGCTGAGTTTTACAGACTCCAATTTGAAGATGTCTTGAGTCAAACGGCGGATTAGGTCGGGTTCACCGACTTCTTTGGCGACTCGCGAACTGGACCTGTTACTCGCCACCCTGCACTTTTTCGAACACTTTTTGCACTTCAACCTGTACAAACAACACACCACTATTATACCAAAACACAAATAGAAAACAATATAAGGGGTTTTGGGTTGCCTCCCGAACAGCGCCTTAGTTAACGTCGCAGCAAGACGCAAGTCCACCTTCAAACCTCTTTCTAGGGGTTGGCCATAGTATCCCTAGGAAAACCTGTCTTAGTTAATGTCGGGGCACGACACAAGTCCACCTTTATTTCTTCGTTCTTTTCAGCCATTTTGTTCCTTCTTTCCAAGTAGTGTCCATGCTTTGCCTCAAACTCCAAATACCTGAAACTTAAGGGTTTTCATCAGATATTGAGACAAAATATGCAATTTAGGGCACTAATTCTATCCAAATATAGCGCTAAATGAGTCCAATTTGTGGACTCATCAGTCTTCCACCTCAAAAAACCTCTTGTACACATCATTAGCCTAGCACTGCTCTACTAACCTACACAAAATTTGTGCGAGTTAGTAAAGACAGAATCAAAGAACATGATACTTCTACATAATTATAAACGGTTCAGTTTTAGACACTCTTCTAGGCATTCGAGCTAAGCTAAATGTTGATGGTTCATTCAACAAGCATAAAACAAGCATTGTAGTTAAGGGTTATTTTGACACTTTTGCTCTAGTTGCTAGGCTTGACACAATTAGATTGCTTCTTAATTAATACTACTTATGCACAACGTGGCTGGAAAGTGCATTAGATAGATGTCAAATCATCATTTCTTAATTGGCTTTTTGCAAAACAATTCTAACTGTCAATTCAAACGGCTGCTAGTAAAACAATAGTGGTTGATAAATCCACTCAAGTGAAGTCTAGACCCAGTACAACTAGACTTAATGTCAAACTTGATTTATTAGAAAATTTGACATAACAAATGAGAATTAAATATGGTTCTCTACTTTGTGATATACTTTTATTCTTAAAATTACCATCAAAGAGTGTAAGTAGTAAATTGAAATTGTACCATATTGAATGTAACATCTCCTGCTTGAAGCAACTTAACTCTCGAGCTAGTCAAGCTGAACATCTATAACCCTTATAAGATTACCACAATATGTCAATCAGATCGCAGGTTTCATTCATGTTACTCTCATTTATGTCATATTCCGAGTCAACATGATTCTTTATTGAACCAGGAGGCACAACGTTGCGAGCCGCTGTTTGACTAATCTCCAGAGTTGAATTCTCCTTGTCATTTTCCATGTTGCACTTGGGGGAACTACACTACTATTCATATTTTCGTCATGTGCATAGTCAATCAATGTGTGAACTATTTCTTTTGCAATATGATTCTGCTTCGAATGAGAAGAAAAGTCTGGAGGAACTTCAGGGTATGTCTCCACTTGACATTCTGTCGGTAGATCAGGAAAAACATCACACACATCCCGATTAGTTTCGTTTCTCCACCATTTCAAATATTGTGTAATTACATCCGATTCAAACAACCTAGACAGATAGTCTAACCCCAAATTAGAATCAATAGGTTTGTTATAGTTGTACCAGTCAAGTTCTGGAGTTGAAAGTCAACGAGGAATACATTTAGGGAAGTCTTGATCATATCCAAAATGCATTACTATCTGATTTGGTCGATACGACTATTGACAATATAAACCAACAAGCTCAGATGCCCTCAAGCATCAAACGAAAGACTTCATTTGTAGATCTAAATATTGCCCTCAAGCTATTGTCCACTCTTTATTTTCCTTGTAAACCTTGGGAATCGATCGACCTTCCACAGCCAAGGCATATGGCCTCCACAGAAAAAACTCTCTATATGAGTCAATAGTAGTCCTCACATTAATTACACCGATTTGATTCACATTGTGCCATCAGCCTATTCTCACCCCACTAACTATATTGTAATTGTGAGCGCGCTCTGGCTACAAGGATACCATCCTCTCCCAAGCCCAAACTTGAACAAAGAACAATGGCGACCAAAGACTAAGTTTATGAATGTCAAATTTGTCTCCATTTCTACCTAGCACTTCTGATGAAGCAATTATCGTAGCCTATTTCAATTAGCCCAAGTCCCTATATATACTAGCAAGAACTGCAGGGGCAAGTGCTAGTCGCATACCTCTATCTAGACTAATAGCTATTGAGAAAATAGGAGCACCTATTTTTCATGGAAACACAAATCTTGATATCCAAAGAGAAAGAAAAGCTTCATGTTCATAATCCTTACCACTATTCATGATGTAATTCAACCAAATACAGTGAATATTACTCTTCAATCCGATAAGTTCCCTTCGTGCATTTTCATGATTTTTTTCAATATCTACCAACTCAGGGAATTGAAGGGATAACAAAACAGAGTCATGTTGGGTTTTATTTCGCCAAATTTCTTACCATAAATAGGTTTTCCTTTTAGGAAAAGGTTTTAATATTTTGACTAGTCATTTTCTTGTAGGAAAGGTTTTAGGACCCTATAAATATGGGTTTGTTCCTTCTAAATTAATTAACATTCACAATGTAGTCCTAGGGTTTTGAAAGTTGCGGTTATGGGGGAGAATTTTGTGTACCCTCTTGTATTTCGAGTGAATTGTTATTTTGTCAGAAATTCAAGCCAAGGGGGAGATTTGTTGGGTTTTATTTACCCTTATTTCTTACCATAAATAGCTTTTCCTTTTAGGAAATGGTTTGAATATTTTGACTAGTCCTTTTTCTGGTAGGAAAGGTTTGAGGACTCTATAAATATAGGCTTGTTCCTTCTAACTTAATGAGCATTCACAATGTAGTCCTAGGGCTTTGAGAGTTGCGGTTATGGGGAGGAATTTTGTGTACCTCCTTGAGGTTGTTTCTCTCTAATTTTTGTACTCTCATATTTATAGTAGATTGTTCATCACCTTGATGGACGTAGGTCGATTAATCGAACCACGTTAAATCTGTCTCGTTTTGGTGTGTTTCTAGTTTATCTTCTTACTCGTAGTCTTTCGAGGTTTTCTTTGCTAGCTTCCGCTTTACACCTCCTTATTTTCGGTCCTAACAAGTCACCCAAACCAGAAAACCCTCGTAAAATCATTATGTCTTCAAGACTAACAGTAGCTTCACCCCACAGAAACATAAAACTGTTAGTCTCACAACACCACATCTCGCCAACCCAAAATTTAAATTTTGATATGTCTGTCCGTAAACTCTTGCAGCTGAAATACATAGTGATGGATAGCCTCCATCATTTCAACCCATTCTTTCCATTTCATTTGTTGATCCCTCCATCCATTCCAGCCATGAAATGATACTTTCAATGGCCACTTAGATTCGGATGGAAAAGGATTTGAAGGAGGTTTCAAATTTGGTCCTTCAGTTGAAGCAGTTACCGGATCTAAAAAATGGGCAACTCTTTGTTGTGGAATTCCACCAAGTGGTGAAACCAACAACTTTTCTGTTTCAACGATAGTTGGATCTTCCATCGACTCTTTAAAATGGACAATACACCAAACAAACAGTGAATTTTGATTCTTTTTAGGATAAGAAAAAGTACTTCGTGTGTGTTTTTGTTTTTCTCAAGTTTAAAATGGGAATGACGGCTACAAATGGTTTATGGAGAGTTATACTTTACTTGCCATAATCTTCTTTGTCCTTTAGTGAGTATCAATTTAAGATTATTTGTTGACTGAAACGGAGGAATTTTTTTTTCCAAGGGGTGTTAAAACATAAAAAATTAAGTAAATTTAGGGATTATATAAATAGAATGTATATAAATAAAATTGTTAACCTATCTACATAGTATACTTTTTTAATACATTTGGTTCCATAATTTACGATAATGCGTATTATTTAAACTTTACGTGCATGAGCTTTTAATCCTAATCCCCGATAAAGAAAGGCAACTGTTGTAGACTATTTGTCAACGTACAGATGGTGAATTGTGATGAAAATAACTAAACAAAATATGACAATCCTTCGAACTATGACATATTCACTCAGTAGTATTTCATTAAGTCATAATGTATTTCAAAACTTATTTAAAAACATTTTTAAAAAAACACTTTTTTGGTAAGTATCCTTTACAGAAAAAATATGGAGAGTGTTGTTTACTTGCCATTATCTTCTTTGTCCTTTAGTAAGTATCAACTGAAGATTATACGTTGATCGGAATGAAGCAACTCTTTTTTTCTTCAAGAGATGTTAAAACATAAAAAAATAAACATACGAGTAAATTAAGGGATTATATAAATAGAATGTATATAAATAAAACTTTTAACCTATCTACATAGTATATCTATTTTAATACATTTGGTTCCGTCATTAACGATACTGAATATTATTTAAACTTTACATGCATGAGCTTTTAATCCTAATCCCCGATAAAGGAAGGCGATTGTTGTAGACTATCTGTCAACGTAAAGTGGTGAATTGTGATGGAAATAATAAAACAAAATATGACAATCCATCTAATTACGACATATATTCACTAGGTAGTAATTCATTAAGTCATAATGTGATTTCAAAACTTATTTAAAAACATTCTAGAAAAAAACACTTGTTTGGTGGGGTATCTTGTATAGGAAAAATATGAATTCGGATTGTCAATAATCATTTGATATAATATTTAGAGATATACACAACACATAATATCTATACCTTTTCAGTGGAGCGGTGTCAATTGACATATTTTGAATGCGTGTGGATCTACCACTGATGAAGATGTGTATTACTCTAATTTTACGTGCAGGAGCTTCAGTCTTTAGCCATGATAGAGGAAAACAATTGTCGTAGGCTGACAATCAATAAAAAACTGGTTAATTTGATGATAAGAATAACAAAATGAAAGATGACATGTTGTAAGATTTATATTATATCATAAGGTACATATTGATATTACTTGAACTTTGCCTGCTTTAGCTTTCAACTCTAATCCTCGGTAGAGGAAAATGATTGTAGCAGGCTACCGAAACATGACAAAATATCAGTGAATTTTGTCCACCACGGAGGTTACTCCTACTTTGTCCTGTATATCTTCATTCTCAATCTTATCACTCCGAGTATGTCCACAGATCCATCTCAATATTCTCATTTTCGTCACTTACATCTTAAAAACTATTAAGGTCAAAAAATAAATTGAAGCCCTGATCAATTGTGAACTTAATGATTTTATTTTCAATTTAATAATATATAATTTAGGTAAAAAAATCATAGAAAAAACTTCTTACTCTTTATATGCGATAATATAATATTTTAGAATATTGAATGAAGCTACTCACACTTTTATTATAGTAAATAAATTCTATACAATATAATTCAACAAATTGTATTGCAAGTAAGTGACTAACATCTTATTAGCACCCTTTTATTGTGGTGTAGGTACACCTTTTCCACTAAAAATATATGGGATGTAAAAATTGGGGTTTTGAATAAAAACGACATTTTGATGTTTCATTTTGTTTACTAATATAAATATTAACAATAATATTACTATATAAATTTATATCTTGAAGCTGTCTAGGAATTGTATGTCGTTGAAAATCTTAATAGAGACAAATAAAAATTGTAAAGATTGGAGGTTGGCTCGAAGGTAACATTGTTTCCCGTATGGTAGTGTTCATCAATTGCTTAAACAAAAGTTACAGTTAGCTTCGATATGTACATGAGTTCCTTGTATAGAAAAAGCTCCTCCCCTCTAATTTGAAAAGAGTAGTCTCGGTGTATGCATATTTTTTCACGCGCAAAGAATGCTCCGAGAGTAGAACGAGTCTCATTTTTTATAACAACTTAATTCATGGAGTTTACCTGCTATTTATGAAATTTATTATTATATATCCATAATATCTTCCAATGATGGTTATAGCTATTTGTAAATGTTGAATGTATGCACAATATCACACGTCAAAGTCTGAATGCCTATAAAATAGTCAGAATTCAAGATGAAACTCCACATTTAGTGGTAAAATAAACGTTATTGACAACTTCCATTGTGAATTATAATTCAAATTCTAAGCAATTGTCTGTATATTTTTTATATCATTCCAAATCACTGTGTTGCAATTTTCTATTAAAAATGGTATTATTTGACCATTTAGTTTCAAAAATTCACACCAGCAACGATATCTAAAAAAGCATGTGAAATTATGCATTGAAATAAATATATAGATATAAACAATTGTAATTGCCAGATCACACAAATATTCAATAAAAATTTAACGAAAGTAAATTTTGCATCACATATGTAGATATCAATGAAATAGGATCCGAACCATGTTTGAAAATTTTGTCTTCACGAATAGGGAATCCAGAATTAGTTCAAACAAAATAAATCGCTATAATTCCTGCTAAGTTCATGTTACAATGGTTGAAAATTTGTCTACAATGTCGAATCGAAAATCCACAATTAGTTCACACAAATTACATAGTTATAATGCCTGATAAATTCAGGTTACAACTATTATCTTCCGGACTTTTTTGAGTTTCTTCCACCACAAAATCCTTTTGCTCACATCATTAGCCTAGCACTGCACTGCCATCCTGCACAAAATTGGTCCAAGTTAGCAAAGACAGAATCAAATAACATGATACTTCTACATAATTATAAATGGTTTAGTTTTAGACATGCCTCTAGGCATTCGAGCTAAGCTAAATGTTGATGGTTCAATGAACAAGCATAAAACAATGATTGTAGTTAAGGGTTATTTTAACACCTTTGCTCCAGTTGCTAGGCTCGACACAATTAAATTGATTCTTAATTACTATTACTTATGCACAACGTGGCTGGAAAGTGGATCAGATAGTTGTCAAATTAGAATTTCTTATTGGGCTTTTTGCAAAACAATTCTTACCGTCAATTGAAACGGTTGCTAGTAAGGCAATAGTGGTTGCTAAAGCCACTCAAGAGAAGTCTAGACCTAGTACATCTAGGGTTAAAGTCGAACTTGATTTATTAGCAAATTCGACATAACAAATGAGAATTCAATATGTTTCTTTGCTTTGTGATATACTTTTATTCTTAAAATTACCATCAGAGAGTGTAAGTAGTAACTTAAAATTGACCCCAATTGAATGTAGCATCTCCTGTGTGAAGCAACTTAACTCTTGAGCTCGTCAAGCGGAACATCTATAACCCTTATAAGATTACCACATTTGTCAATCAGATCGCGGGCTGCATTCCTATTACTCTCATTTCTGTCATATTCCGAGTCAGCGTGATTCTCTGTTTATCCAGGAGGCACAACGTTGCGAGCCACTCTTTGACCAATCTCCAGAGATGAATTCTCCTTGTCATTTTCAATGTTGCACCTGGGGGAACTACACTGCTACTCCCATTTCCACCACGTGCATAGTCAATGGAAGTGTGAACGATTTCTTCTGCAATATGATTCTGCTTCGAACGAGGAGAAAAACTAGGAGGAACTTCAAGGTAATTCTCCACTTGATATTCTGTCAGTAGATCAGGAAGAACATCACACACTTCCCAATTTGTTTCGTTTCTCCACCCTTTCAAATACTATGTAGTTACATCCGGTTCAAACAGCCTAGATGGACAATATAACCTCAAATCAGAATCAATAGGTCTGTTGTAGTTGTAGCAGTCAAGTTCTGGACTTGAAGGGGAGGGAGGAATCCATTTAGGGAAGTCTTGATCATATCAGAACTACATTGCTACTCGATTTGGTCGATAGGGCTCTTGACAATCTAAACCAACAATCTCAGATGCCCTCAAGCATCGAACGAAAGACTCCATTTCTAGATCTAAATTTTTCCATCCAACTATTGTCCACTCTTTATTTTCCTTGTAAAAAATGGGAATCGACCGTTCTTCCACAGCCAAGACGTATGGCCTCCACAGAAAAAACTCTCTAGATGAGTCAATCGTAGTCCTCACATTAATTACACCTTGTTTTCACATTGTGCCCCATCTGCCTATTCTCACCCCACTAACTATATAGTAATTCTGAGCGCGCTCTAGCTGCAAAGATACCATCCTCTCCCAAGCCCAAACTTGAACAAAGAACAATGGCGACCAAAGACTAAGTTTATGAATGTCAAATCTGTCTCCATTTGTACCTGGCACTTCTGATGAAGCCATTATCATAGCCTGTTTCAATGAGCCCAAGTCCCTATAAACTAGCAAGAACAACAGGAGCAAGCGCTAGTCGCATACCTCTAGCTATACTAACAGCTATTGAGAAAACAGGAACACTTATTTTACCTGGAAACACGAATCATGATAACTAAATAGAAAGAAAAGCTTCATGTTCATAATCCTTACTACTATTCATGAAGTAATTCAACCACCTCCTGTGATTATTAGTCTTCAATCCGATAATCTCTCTTTTCGCATTTTCAAGATATTCTTCAATCTCTACCAACTCAGGGGATTGAAAGGGGGAATTAACAGAATTACCCAAAATAGAAATCCCTCCCAAAATCATCATGTCTTCAAGACTAACAATAGATTCACCCCACGGAAACATAAAACTGTTAGTCTCACAACTCCACCTCTCTTCAAACCAAAAAATTAACTTTTGATTGGTCTGGACTCTATAAATTGAATTTTTGAGCGCTTCATTAATTCCTGCTGCTTTCCATACAGGGTAATGGATAGCCTCCATCGTTTCAACCCATTCTTTGCATTTCATTTGTTGATCCCTCCATCCATTGCAACCATGAAAAGAGACTTTCAATGGCCACTCAGATTCGGATTGAAAAGGATTGAAGGATGTTTCAAATTTGGTCTGTCAGTCGAAGCAGCAATCAGATCTAATAAATGGGCAATTGTTCATTGTGGAATTCCACCAATATTGATTCATTAGTGACAAATCATTTCTTTAGTAGACTTCAGCCACAAAATTAGAATTTGTTGTTAATCATAGTAGACTTTAGCCACAAAATTTTATATTCAATTGTGACCGTAATTTTTGTCACTAATAGTTCAAACAATTAGTGACAATCGAATTATTGTCTCTATTTAACCTACAATTTAGTTACAAAAAAAAATCGTCACAAAAAAATATATGTTCAAATGGCTACAACCTAAATTTCCAAGTGGAATAGTGCAATTATGGACTACGAGAAAGGATTCACAGTTATAAATTATAACATCATTAATTTTAAACAACCTTTTAACCTACACAAAATATTTTAGAGAAATATTATATACTAAGCACCACACAAGCATAATATTTTTTTTCTAAAATTCTAGACCTTAACAAGCAATATAGACTATATCTCATAACAAAAAAAATCAAATGTTAAAACACCATTAAGATAATTTGAATTTTAAGAAAATACAAATAAATCTTTCAAAACTATGAAGTGTCTCAACAAGTTTTCAAATATTTTGTCATTTACACGTCAAGCAAAGGGACTCAATGAATCCGTTGGAACAGTTGCAGCTAATAAAAGTCATATGCATATTTTTAAGTTGTATTACAATAAAATAAAAGCGAAAACCATTAATTTTTATAATGCACTAAAAAGGTCGGTGAATAGTAACACCCACAACTTATTGTTACGATAGTTTGTAGAACTACCACAATAAGTATAGCCACAATCAATTTGTGCCATTTAGCAACTATTATAATTAACATATATACTTCATAAAAAAAATTTAAAAAATACCTATTAACAATAAAATTTCACCATATTTCAACAAGTGTATCATCCCAAACCATTATCTTTAGTCTTACAAACAAAATTCAAACACAATATTCACTCCAACCATTCTAATATTTATTAAACCGCACAATCACATTGTCATAATATCTAATCCAATTATAAAATATTTTAATGATTTCCTTAAGATTACTACACAAAAATGATCTTCTTGTGTCCATGGATGATATGCATTCATTAGCTGCATCACTTGTGTTACAATTCAATTTAGGATCATGACCGATGTTAAATGGTTGGATGCTAAAGGCAAGCCTTAATGAAAATTTACATAAAATTGGACAAAGTTTCCCCTGTTTTTAGGCCTATAGAATAAAAAATTCCTGTCTCAAAAATCAATAACATATCCAACCAATATCTCCAAAAAAAGCCATAACATGCATCAACAATATAACAATACTAAATCCATCTCCAAATATGAAAAGAAGTCTAATACTATTTCAAGTTTCCAATAATGAAAAATTATGCATGACAATAGTGAAATGATTAACAAAGCGATTCTAAGAGTTCAAAAGAAAAGGGCGGTAGTAAAGAAATAACTTCTTGTCCACACAAAGCAATCCCATGAACTATAGATTTGTCAACTCGTACACTATAGCTAAAGTCTTGTCGACGTCACCTGTGATCTGTGTAACAAAAAAAAGTGGGGAGTAAATTACTAGCTCAATGAGTAATAACATTTACCTACAACATTTCTAATAAACAAAATTCGAAAACATGTTAATATGATAATTAGAAGATGACATGAAATAAATGCCCTTTTTATAAATGATAACAATAATCAGTAATAAACATTTTTATATCAAATTGAATGTTTGGAAGGTTTTGAGGAATTGTATCACTGTGGACTCCTTGTATCACTGTTGACTCCTTCATTAGGGAGTCAAATATACTTGTAGGTCCCCTACTCAAGGAAAAATATTAACAGTATGTTTTTTCCACCTTCCCACTTACAAGGATTGTAACTGTAATCATTATTACAAGGTATCTGATTTAACAAACCAGTAGTTAGCTACAAGAACCTTCAAATTCTAGTCTCATTTATATTTTTTGTAAACAATAAATATGAGTATCAAATCATTATCAAAATAGTATATGATATTTAAGTTTTTTTCAAATCATGAAATTTTATTTTGTTAATGATAAACATATCTTAAGTAACAGTAAAATAAGTTTAGTAATGGTAGAAAATTTAAAACAATGGTAAAAACATATCTTATAACAATAAAACATTTCGAATAACAAGTAAACATCTCAAGTGAATAACTCGACACCATACAAAGTAATAGACTTGTCTCACATGAAAATTCAAAGCATTCAGCAATATATTTCATTTTTAAAATCATGTACCGATCATGCAGGTTATAGAAGCACAAGTTGTGATAAGATCACTACTCAATATTTGTTTCGAAATGCCAAAATCATCACCTCAAGCAATCTATATGACTTCCTTTAAGGATAGAAGCTACAATGAATGGAATGAAGCAAAACCGCAAGTAGAAGGATCAAAGGATGTGGTTCAATAGAAGATGATTGCTACTATAAATATCTTAGAGGAGTTGGTTCCAGAGGAATTTTTCTCAATATTCTAGGGCTTACTCACACCTTCAATTTTGATGCTTGTTTACGTGTCATTCTACCACACAACAAAATGAAATTACTTGGGATTAGTCCATAGTGGCCTGGGAAGGGTTATTTACTCTCAATAAATATGGAGGGCTTAACATTAAAGGAAGTAGAAAATGGAATGAGAATGATAACATCCAAGGAAGCTCTACTCCATTGAAGGACAAGGATGAAGCTTTAGAAACTCCAAGGAGGCCCATAACAAGATCTCAAACCAAGGAGTTCAATCATAAGCTCAATGGGCTTCAATCGCTGATCCAAAGGTGTCTTATTGGGGAAGAAGAGCTCAAGCCCAAGGGAGAGGAATTGTCCAAATGCTACAATTATTTGGTGGCCCAAATTCAAGCCCAAGATGAGGAATTTTAAGGGCCATTTTCGTGCAAATAAGGTCAAGAAGAGTCC
>NC_064291.1:15313691-15395902 GCF_019186545.1 Solanum stenotomum | reverse complement strand
GCTAAAAAAAGCAAGCCATAACATGCATCAACAATATAATAATACTAAATCCATCTCCAAATACGAAAAGAAGTCTAATACTATTTCAAGTTTCCAATAATGGAAAATTACGCATGACACTAGTGAAATGATTAACAAAGCGACTCTAAGAGTTCAAAAGAAAAGGGTGGTAGTAAATAAACAACTTCTTGTCCACACAAAGCAATCCCCGTGAACTATAGATTTGTCAACTCGTACACTATAGCTAAAGTCTTGTCGACGTCACCTGTGATCTGTGCAACAAAAAAAAGTGGGGAGTAAATCACCAGCTCAATGAGTAATAACATTTAACTACAACATTTCTAATAAACAAAAGTCAAAAACATGTTAATATGATAATTAGAAGATGTCATGAAATAAATGCCCTTTTTATAAATGATAACATGAAACACCCCGGAAATCGAATGACCTAAGCTAGAGCCTTACTTTATGATTAATGACTTAAAAATAGTTAAAATGATGTTTCTAGACCTAAACTAATGTAATTAACTTAGTTTGGAAGAGTTAAGAGTCTAAACGTCAAGAAACGACCATGATGTCCGGAAACTAGTGAAATTGAACTAGTAGGTGTTCTTAGGCCTTGGGAAGGCTTGGGAGTGTCGTATGATGGTCTAATCATACGAGAACAAACCACGAGACCAAACCACGGACCATTAATCAATTGACGGTCCGTGGATGGCCAACGTAGATGCTGCCAGTTTTCAGATTTTTAGTTATTAGTTGGGAGTTGACTTTCGAATTAGTTATTTAACTAGGGGTTAAGGGGGTTTGTTAGTGAGTTAATTACCTAACTAAACCCAACAATAAGACCCCAACCCCATTAACCTAAGTCATTCTAACTCAACACACTAAATCAAATCATAAACTCTCTCAACTCAAGACTCCATTGAAGAAGGTCAAAGCTTCAAGTAGGGCTCACTCACACCTTCAATTCTGATGCTTGCTTACGTGTCTTTCGACCACACAACAAAATGAAATTACTTGGGATTAGTCCATAGTGTCCTGGGAAAGGTTATTTACTCTCAAGAAATATGGAGGGCTTAACATTAAAGGAAGTAGGAAATGGAATGAGGCTTATGCTGGAAAACTATTACGACAATTATCTGGGAAAAAACACATATTATGGGTGAATAGGTGCATGAATTGTATATAAAGCAGGGGAGCATTTGGGAACATACACCACCTCTTGATTGTAGTTGGTATTGGAGGAATCTTAATGGACTCAAGATGAAAATGCGACGTCGGTACAACTAGTAAGTTGACTTTGATCCAGTGGCAACCTCTTTAAAAAAATTGTGAAGAGAATGCTTGTAATATTAGAGCACCATTGGGGGCAAAGGATGTAGTACAATCATGGCTTGTACAGTCTTAGTTTTTTGTAGAGATTGATGAGGAGTCGGTAGATAGCAATTGGTTAGGTTAGTGCTATAAATTAGACTAAGCTGGTTGTGGTAGCTAGCTTGATTTGTAATTCTGTTTCGGGTGATTAATGAAAAAATTAGTTACCTAAAAAAATACATGTTGAATTTGTTATGTTAGCTTTAGTTTCTATTGTTGATTTTACTAACCAGACAATGTTTGATAAGACAACATTAATTCTATCTTGGGTGGTGGACATGTAGTGCTGGTAAGACTGAAAATACTATCATGCTTAAGCACTATTTTGCTTATTTTGGTGGCCTTAAAAGAATTAAAGAGCGGCTGTAGTGACATCAAGTTTTTTGATTCATCAAAAAAAGATTACAACCACGAGGCAATGCATGCAGAAAAATGTCATGTTCATATGTTAGAAAGCCCCAAGTTAAAATCTAAACATAGTAAAATGAATTGAAACAAGGTAATAACATTAGAATAGTCAACTAATTCACTAATTAAGAGATAAGTAGCAACAAAAAGTGAGGCAAACCTGCAATTTCGTCTACTTTGTTTGTAATCAGTCCAAAGATATGGACCCCTACAAA
The DNA here is from genome assembly GCF_019186545.1 of Solanum stenotomum. Taxonomy (NCBI): domain Eukaryota; kingdom Viridiplantae; phylum Streptophyta; class Magnoliopsida; order Solanales; family Solanaceae; genus Solanum; species Solanum stenotomum. The sequence goes on along the minus strand of NC_064291.1, from coordinate 15,393,902 downwards.
GAAGGAGAACAACCTGAAGCTGTTAGAAATGTAGAAAGGAGGGCTATCTCTAAAGTAAAAAACTAATTTGGGGGAAAAATTATTTTTATTTTGAATACATAAAAGAATAGTAGGGAATGGCAAAAAAACATAGAAAAAGATAAAATAATGAAATTTAAGTTATTGGTAAGCTACACGACTTTAATCGCCTATGACCTTTAAGTACGATAAATAATTTTCAATAAAATGATTTTTTTTGTAGTGATAAGGCCATTACTTTGATAGTAGTCAAAGAAGAAATACATAATTTAGAAGGTCTATTAATAAGTAATTGGCCTTACTCTTATGAGGTTACATCACAAGCCAATGTCGTCACCATCAAATGTGCTATCAACTTCATCATCATTGGTACTATTATTACCTTCATTCTCCTCATGATCACTGATGTACTTTATTATAGTGTCATCCTCTTGGTTACAGTAATCGTCACTGTAATCAATTTCAATTGCATGTTGTGTTTGAGCCTGCAATTCAATTACATTTGCATCCAATGTAACCGAATCAATATTATCTCTTGTAGTTGACACAGTATTTCCACCAAATCATTAACAATTGAATTATTTTCAAGTGAAATATTTTGATACACTTCATCATTTGCAATATGCAACTCATCACTTTCTGCCTCTGAATTTTCCTTCTCTGGCTCATCATATAAGTGTCTATCTTGAAATTTGAGCACAATTAGCCAATTTTCCCCCAATTTTGGGTCATCTATATAGAAAACTTGTTTTGCTTGAGTAGCTAGTACAAAAGAGTCTTGTTCATACCAAAACCTTTTAACATAAATACTCGTAAAATTATTATCTTTTCGCATCCCTGTTTTCTTGCGAAGATCAAACCACTTGCATTTAAATAGGAGAACTCGATTTTCCTCAACATACTCTAACTCAAGGATGTCAACTATAATACCATAAAAGTCAATCACCTCATTTTCATGGTAGCCTGCAACTACTATACCACAGTTTTAACTTTTACGTAATTCATCGCATCGTTGAGCATGATACCTGACAGCATTTACAATACAACCAATATGTGTTCTTCTATGCACATTAGGTCCCATTGCCAAAGGATATAATTTCTGGATAGCCATTAACTTTTCCTTATTATATAATAGCATAATCTACAATAGAAATTGTGGTCAATTAATAAAGAAATAAGTAATAATTTAACCAGCATAACATGAATATTTATCTTAAAATCACTTACTTTTCTTTTGAACCATAAAGGAAATTGTTCTCGGTGTTTATCATCGATATTCACAATAGCTTGTTTCTATAACTCTTCTCTATGATCTCTACATGTAATAAATAAGTTAATATAAAATAATTTAAAATATAAAAATATCAACCCAGATAAATAGAAAAAGTACTTACTGAAGAAAAGGTTCTGCTTCTTCGCAATTATTAAACACATACAATCGAGCCATATAAAAATCTTTCTTTGGTATGACATCATATATTCCATCTCTAAATGGTCTAGAATTCTTTGAAAATATGTCTAGAACATGTTCATCTTTGATGATTATATCCATCATCATTTCGATGTTCACGATTAAATCTAGTCTCAATATCAGTAAGATACATAGAACAAAATGTCAAACATTCATCAATAATATAGCCTTCTGCAATAAAACCTTATGGACGTGCCTTGTTTCGTACGTAACACTTAAGCTTGCACAAGAACCTCTCAATTTTGTACATCCAACGATATTGTACTGTTCCCCCATACATAGCCTCTCGAGGTAAATGCACAGCCAAATGTACCATAACATCAAAAAAAGCTGGCGGAAAGATCATCTCAAGCTTACATAATATAATAATTATATCCCTTTCAAGTTGTTCTAAGTCATATTTTCTCAATTTCTTACAACATAATAGTTGGAAGAAATGATCTAACTCAATTAATGCTAAAGAGACATCTTTATTTAGAAATCCACGAAGAGCAATAGGCAACGCTCGTTGTAACAAAACATGATAGTCCTGGCTTTTGAGTCTAGTTATCTTACCATCATCAACACTTACACACCCTGAGATATTCCAAGCATAACCATCGGGAAATTTAACAGATTTTAAAAATTTCAAAAACTCCCTTTTCTTTTGTTTGACATAACATAACAAGCAGCTGACATTGTATAAGTGGAACCATCATGTTGGAACAATAGTTCTTTTCTTATATTCATATCCTTAAGATCTTGTCTTGCTTTATGTGTGTCCTTAGTTTTTCCATCAATATATTTAATAATGTCCCCAAAATACTCTCACAAATATTTTTTTTCTATGTGCATGACATCTAAATTATGCCGCAACTTCAAGCTTTTCCAGTATGGTAACTCAAATAAAATACTTCTTCTAACCCAATTCAACTCTTCAGGACGACGTTTCTTTTCCTTATTATTTGAGTGTTTTCCTACTCTATATGTACTTAATAAATCCAATTGATGTAAGACATCATCTCTTGAGAGCTCTTTTGGTTTTGATCTATTTTATTTCTTACCATCAAATTTCTTGCTTTTTCTGCATGAGTGACTAAGTTCAAGATGCCGACGGTGACCCATGTAAAATTTTTTACTTCTTACCTTTTGTGAAGATGCATCTGTATTGCAAGTAGGACATGCCATATATCCCTTTGTTCTCCATCCAGATAAGTTACCTAATTCATAGGAAAAAATCATATATGGTCAGTAGTAGTTTATAACCTTTTTTTTTTTTTTTTTTTTTTTTGTAGTTTATAACCTATACTATTACATAGAACATGCAAAATAACAAGATTCTCTACAATATCAGTTGTATTAAATATCAAAATTGTGTCTTGTAAGGCAATCACTTTGAAGTAACATCTACAGAAGTAGAGCCCTCAGTCTGATATTAGGCAAGAGGTGCTCAATGTAGAGCAATCCCCTCCATTGAATGTTAGACAAGAGGTTCCCAAAAGAGGTATCACCCTCAATGAAACATTAGACAGGAGGTGCTTCACCATGAGAAACACCCTGAGTGGAGCTTATACTCAGTGAACTTCCCTAGAAAGATGTATATTATTCCCGGCCTAACAAACAAAGTGTAACTTATGCTCAGTGAACTCCCTGGAAAGGTATATATTATTTCTGGTCTACCAAACAACATGGTGCTAACATAATTTGTTATAGACTAAATAATCACTTTGGGAACTTTGAATGGATGATGCAACGGAGTCATATCAATTTTAACTATGATGTGTCACATATCTCAGATCATTCTCCAATGGTGTTAAGTGTTACTAATACAAAATAAAAATTGGAAAAGTGAAGTTTCATTTAAATTTTTCAATGTCCAGGACGAATATATATTCTTTATGGATATTATACAAGAGAGCTAGAAAGTAAACAAAATTGCAATTCCTTGGTGTCACAATGAAGATTGAGCAAGCACAAGTGGAAATGAATGTTGTCCATCAAGGCTAGAACAAATGGGAAGACATAGCCTAGTGTTTTTATTTTTGTTAGAATTTGAAACTAAGACCTCATGGCGACCCACATCAATGACCCTTAAGGTAAACTCTTGGGAGCTCTTACAATATTATATTAATAGTCTGATACATAAATAATGTAAATTATTTGAAAACTAAAAAAAAGTAAGTAATTTAAGAACTTACCATAAGCTGGAAAGTCATTTATGGTCCATAAAATAGCGGCATGCATCTTGAAGCAGTTCCCAGTTGATGCATCAAATGTCTCTACACCATCATTCCATAACTCTTTTAACTCATCAATCAAAGGATGAAAATAAACATCAATATCCTTTCCTGGTGCTTGAGGACCAGGAATAAGCAATGACATTATCATAAAGGGGTCGTATAAACAATTCCAAGGACCAAGATTATAATGAGCGAGAATGACAGGCCACATACTATACGGTATGCTCATGTTGCCAAATGGGTTAAAACCATCAGTTGAAAGACCAAGTCTAATATTACGAGGTTCTTATTCAAACCACTGATGATTCTGTATTAGAAACACCCTAATTACTTTACTATTGTGTCTGACAATCAATCAGAAGATAAAAAAGTCAATTATAAGTTTCTGAATTAGAAACACCCTAATTACTGTGTATATTACATTTTGTGTGGTGTGTATATTTACTATTGGTGTGCGACAGATACTACTGAAGCATAACATTTTTCAAGGCATATGTTGAAACAACTTCTCTGTTTTGTTCATATATTGATATTTTCCCTCGATTTTTTAGGGAAAAGAGGATGTATTGTAGTGAAAACATGGTATGAAAGTCTATAAAGTGAAACTTGCTTCTTGAACTTGGAATGTAGAATTAGGATATAAAATGAAACCTTGGATTTGACTGAACTAAACCAAAATCATTTTAGATGAAATTTGTGGGACAATTAATTTTTTTACTGAAACTAATAGACATTTCTTCACGGGGCTTGGTATTTATAAGATATACAGCCTCTTCTTAACACCTTAGCTTATATAAGTTCTCAGAAAAGTTATCGTACCTTTAAATTTGGACATTTCCTGCACACACACACACACACATATATATTTTTTCTATATGTTATACTAGTTCTTTAATCTGCTAGTTTTTTTTTGGTAAAAATATAGTTTTATTTATTACTAGTAGGAATTACAAAATCTGAAAAGGAAATAAATCTATAAGTTCATAAACAACAATATCTTACTTCAACCTAACTAAAGAACTCTATTATGTGCAAATACACAGGGTAAAGTTTAGAGTTCATAGTCTTCGTTCCACACTTGCATTTAGATGCCCTTTTTGACAAACCTCTTGTATGATAGTCTTGATACCAGTGTTGCTCCTCTAGCTCTTTCTTGGAATACCCTCAAGTTGTTTTCCTTCCAAATGTGGTATACACATCTAACAGTTATCATTATGAAGATCACTATATTTGGGCTTTTCCTTTCCTTTGTAGTCATCCAAGCAACTTCTTGTTGCAAGTCTTCAGGATTACATATAAGTTCTTTCTAGGTCAACACCAGCATAGCAACAAATTCATTCAAAATAGAAGTGGCTAATACTATCCAAAGTAGTAGCACATAAAGGACATTCCAAAGTTATGTGAATCCCCATCTATCAAGTTTGTCCCTTCTAGCGAATCTTTCTAACGCTGCTACTCTAAATATAAAGAGCCATTTTGGTGCTCCTAAGTTATGGAATATTAGTCTTCTCCATGGGACTCTATGAAAAGGTACTGATATTTCTCTATATAACTTCTGAATGAAATTTTTTTTGCATAGAAAGATAGTGATCATAGTCGTAGCCTGCCGATCAAAAGGACTTTTTTCGTTTATAAGCTAGTGATGCTTCAATAGTTCAATTAATATTAGAAGGAACAGTGAAATCTTATTAATAAATAATGTGAGTGAGACTCTCCAGATTGATGATTTATGAAATTTTTAGATTTTTCTTTAGTTGTCAATGGTTGGTGCTTTTATATTAACTAATTGTTGTTAAACAAATGGATTTTATGTCTTATGGACATTCTAAAATTACTTATTGTGTTTTGATAGTGTTCTGCCAATCAATTGCACCAGGTGGACATGTCTTTAAACAAACTACACTTACAGGGGAAACTATTCAAGATACTCAATCACTGGATGAATTAAATAACCCTACTCCTCTTGTTAATATAAGTAATACATTTTATTATATTAATTAGGACTAAATTATTTAGTTATTGACCAAGTTGAACATTTTACTAAATGGATAGGTATTGTGATCTACACCTTTGGAACTCAATGATATTTATGTAATATGTGAAGCTTATAATCAATAGACATAATATGAATGATAAAAAAAATGGTATTAGCTCTTGTATATACTCTTTGTTTTTGTCAATGAATTTTTTTAACTTAACTGTCTGTTTATATAGAACAAAAAAGCAAAAAGTTTAGTAGTTTCAGTCGTCATACCTTTCTTCCATACGTGTAATATTTTTTAGATTTTAGGTGGTACTTTGAATTGTCTTCCATTTTTTTCATCAGATGCTTCTACTAGAATCAAGAATGGCTGTGGCAAGACTAGAGGTAAAGGTGTTGAAAAAATGAAGAAGGCTATGGGAAGTAAGATGAAAATAGATATCCCAGTTGGTAAAGGAAGGCCAACTAAACCAGTTCAATCGACAAAATCATCCAATGGGTTGGGGATAATTGCTCGAAATTTTATTTCGCTTCGAAACAATTGGAAGGAACAAACAAGAGAGGACAGAGTCGCAGCACTGATTAGATGTCATGTAAGAATTCTATACTCTTATAAATTTATACATGGTTGTGATTATATTTAGTTTCATTTATAATTCTCCTATGCAAGAAATGATTAAAGAGTTTACAAAGTCCAAAAGATTGACATAAGAGTCTAAGGGGGATACACTATCCTAACTATATTAAGTTAAAATATTGAAGTTGATATTCCATCAAAGCACCTTTTGTTTCTGTCCTTCCACACAAAAAAAATACAAGTAGGAATCATTTTTCAAACTTGTTTGATGGATTTATCAACTTTCCAAGAGTTTCAACTAATGTAGGCATCCTTAAACTAGCAGTCATGCCCCAACTAAAATAAAAAATAGCAACAAATAAATTTTAAAAATCAACAGTCTGTTAGTCTCAGAATCTTGTAGGCACATAAAGCATCTATCAACTTTTCTCATGCCCCTTCTCCTAAGGTTGTCCTGAGTGACACTGCCCTCATGAGATGAAGTATTTGACCTTGGGAGGGGATTTGGTATGCCAAATAAGCTTTTAAGGCCACTTCTCTACCATATAATTGTGAGCACATCATAACGAATACCGTTCTTTCATTGTGTATTGTCTATTTGACATCATATCCCATTGGATTCTATATGGGTTCTGATCATTAAGGCAACAACAATCCAGATTGAATAGTAATTGTAGCAAACTATCAAGTTCCCGGTCTTGGAAATTCAATTTTGAACAATGGTGCCCTGGAATTATTTTTTCTGTTCTGGGAGATAATAGTGTTTGAATTAGAGGCTATTGACAAGAGAGTAGGAAAGTTACTTTGAAGAGTAGTGTTCCTTGACCATTTCTCTTTCCAATATTTTTTTTTGAATTAGTACTATTGTATTCTTCAGCATTAGTACTGCTGGCAACCACCAAAAACATGTTACTGGGAGTGAGATTCAAATCTAAACTTTACAAAGTACCTAGGAATTCAACCAACTCCTCTACTTCCTCTATACAGTTCTGTTTACACCATTTTAATGTGAATCTCATTATCTTGTTTTGTAGTTGCATTGCTGGTTATTAAATATCCCATAGCTTTGTTATGCTCTTTTATGGACCAACACCATATGGAGATATGAATACATTAGTGGACCAATGTGATAGTATTTTAGGTTTTGCAAGAACCGCTTCTTTCTGAAGAGCACCCTTCTTCATTATTGAACCTCCATAGCCGTTTCATTAGAAGGGCTCTATTATGTCCTGCTATATGTTTATGATACCTAGGCTTCCAAGATATTCAGAAATAGTGATGTGGAGCCACATGATATGATGAAATTTTTTATTTTTTCTATTTCCTTTTCATAGAAAGTCTCTCCTTAACTTATCAAATTGTAACATTATCTCGCTGGGAATAGGAAATAGTGACTTTAGGTATGTAGATAGGCTATTAAGAGCAATGTTTACCAGTCCAAAGAATTTTTTTGAACTGCAATCTATGCCTTTCTAAGGAAACTTCACTTTGAAGCTAATTCGTATGTTAGTAGCTTTGATGATTATTATTTTAATATGAAAGGGATTTTGATCGTTTTGTATGTTTCTTCAATAACAAATAATTAGGAGAGCTTTGAGATTAATTTGGACGAGCATTACGTGAAAGATAGCTGTGAGGATGTTCTAAAAAATAGAAGCCGACAATGGCGCTACAAGTTAAAACAATTGTTTGAAAGTGCACACTCAGAGGAAGAAGCTCGTCAAATTGAAGTGCCAAAGTTGACCCCAAAAAATTGGAATTGACTTTGTGACATGTGGATCGATCCAAAACATAAGATAATTTAAATTCATGTTATTCCCGTTATTATTAAAGTTATGATATTTATATTATCTTTGTAGAAACGATGCGACATAAACAAGGTCAATCAAACTAAGCTTAAATCTAATCATTTCATGGGATCAAAAGCATTTGTAAAGGCTCGTGCTGAACTTGTAAGTTATACTGTTTTTACTTTTTTTACTAATAAAACTTCAGTACTATTTCAAATACAAGACCAGCAGTCTCAAATACAAGATCAACAATCTCAAATAGAAGCATTAAACTCTCAATTGAATACTATTGTGGCACGCCAAGAGGAAATGTATAGGAAAATGCAGTGTTTTGCTCGCCCATCGCCTTCTAACGGGCTAGAAGTAACACAAGCTGATGTGATAATTTTTGCATACTTTTTTTTTATGAAATATATAAATATGTAGCATTTAGTATCTAACTTTGCATACTTTCTTTTATGATGCAACAAAGACGGAGCTCCATGAGAATGCCAACTTTAGGTATATTTTTATTTTGCCAACGTAAAGTCCAGTTTCAAAAGTTATAGTTTATATCAATTATTTTATTTATATCATATTAATACGTTCATACCGTAGCTCAAGAAAGAAAAGTTAGTATTGAACATGCCATATACTTTATGCCCTAGGTGCGTCCTAATCTTAGTGGACATAGTGTAGAAAAGGTTATCATACCTTATAGAGGGGAAACATTGCAAGTAGCTAAGTAGATATAAAGAGAAGATTCCTCATTTTTACACTAATTTATAGATTTTCATACCATGGAAATAGAATATCAATATTGTAGAGCTGCAATTCTTATCCTTCTCAGTCTCGTACTCCTTGCTTTGGGTGTATCTGGTCATTTAGTGATGATATAGTTTGGTTTTCCTTAATTCTTAATAACAAAGCTTTGTATTCTTAGGGAAATCAGTAGCACATAGAACCAACATTTTTACAGTTGGGAGATATTCCAAAAGGTTTCTAATATCTTTGCCATATAATTGGAAGGAAGTTGTTCATATGCTTACTGGAATACTTTTGTACTCTACTAGCAGTGCAGTAGTCCTTTAGATGTATGATTGGCAGTGCTAGATATATAATTAAGTATAGCTGTTGGAAGCAAAATCATGATTAGAATTTAGAATAGAATAAAATTGTGTGTTAATCTTTGTTAATGTTGTAATACCGTTGGTGCTAAATGGTTTAATTCAAACCTCACATGAAAAATAACTTCAAACTCATATGACATGTAGTTTTAGTGTAGAAAGAGAAAACATACTAGTAGAAGTGTGAAGGAGCCATACATTATTTCCAATATCATTGGCATAGCGTTCTGATTTCTTCCTCTCATTTCAACATTCTGAGTCTGACTTGCTCTTCTTTTGTTAACGAATCCTTAATTCATCTTCTCTTCTTATAGCTTCTTTGTCGCACTTACTACTAACTTCCATTTTTTTTTTCATTATTTCATGAATCTAAAAGGAAAAATTCAATCTTATTCTTATGGGTTGATCAAAACTACTGCAAAAATACAATCTTTTAACTCTTTTTTAGACTCTTTTGAGTTGCCATTAATGTACTGCTTAGTTTTGTTTGAAAGATGGGTAGAAATAGTAAATGCCAAACGGTGGTGAATGAATTTATGGTAAGATGATCTTATATTAGGAACCTATGTTGCTCAGAGTCTCTAGAAATATTATTACAGATGTATCGAATCTTCCAAAAATACACTACTTTTGGAGGATCGGACATTTTTGAAGAGTTCGAGTGTCATAGCAAGAACTTTACTTTTTGAAGAGTTTGGAATTTATGGTAAAATGAACTTATACTAAAATCTTTTCTTTCTGCCGAAGTCATTCTTGATTTTAAAATTTTGATAGGAGTAATTACATTTCTCTGGACAAAAGATCCAGCAAAGTAAAAGACCTATTGTATGATAATTGATAGCCATTATATATTTTTCTATCCCATCAAGTCTTCACAGCAAATTTAAAGCAGATGATATGAAAAAGAAAAGAAGATCAATAAACTATCTCATGAATTCGTTTGGAACAACTGTACATTAAAATTCATCCTAGTCTACCCACTTTGATTTGAAAGAGTATGTTTTTGCATCTGTTGTTGAAAAGTTACGACTTGTTTGGAGACTTTGCCCCTAGGTTTATCGTTTAGCGGTAACATAGAGCTTGCTCATGTTTCTAGTGATTTAATGATCGTAGACCACCTTGTTCGATAGGGGTTAGGTTAGAAAATTTAGTATGATCTTAACCAGCAAGTACAAGGAGATACTGAAGCTAAATTTGTTCCAATTTCTGTGAAGTCTTTCCTTAATAAAATGTTGGCATACCGCGATCTTGCACCATTTTAATTTCCTAAAGGAAAAGGTGTTGAGGCTCTCCCTGATTCTTTAATTTCCCTTTCAATGTGGCTCTCTGAAAAAGAGTAAGATTACTATGACAACATGTTTGAGCAGACTAGTTTCACTAGTGCAGTTCACTATTTCCCTAATGCCTTGAGCCATCCATTTTCACAGTATCGATTACCAACAACTGTCTTGCTAGGTGTATATTGCCACCAATCAGTCCCCTTTATACACACACTTTTCACCCATTTTACTCAAAGGTTATCAGCATGTTGGCTACATTCCATAGATACTTTGCCACTACATCTGCATTCCATATCATACAATCAGTGATCCCCTTTAAAGTTGTCATGTTTTCCTTCATTTGGGCTATTGTATGCTCCGGTGTTGTCACACATTCCCCTTAGACTCTTGGTATTGTTAAAGTTGATATTACTCCATAGAGTTGTCTTGGAGGTGTGTTACTTTGTGAAGGCAAAGTCAACTAGTTAATTACCAGATAATGTGGTAGTCGACAGGTTTGGACAAAAAGATATCAGTAGGAATGTCTATCTTATTGCAGGATAGAAGAATAAAAATTTTCATTCTTTGAATTATAAGATGTGAGTTTAGAAGCTTAAACATTTCTTATAGTTAAAATATGTTAAGTCTAAGCCCTGGAACAAATAGAGAGATTTATCGTAGCAAATGTATAGCTAATATATAGCTTCACATTCTATATGATTTATTTTTGCAGTGGTCATAAAACAGAACATTACAACATATTTTCAATCATATTGTGTTACAGATTCTACTTTTTCTAACTCGTATGAATTTATTTTCTCTCTTTTACACAGGTATAAAAGGTGAGAATTGAATCAAGACTAATGCAAGACAAGTATCACCATATTATTGATACTTTGGAAGAAATTTCTACTTCTCTGTCTTGGTTTAGGAGTAATATTTCTTCTATTTCAATTAGATTTTCTTGTTATTAGACGTACTTTACTTTGGTTCATGCAGCTTGTTAAAGTACCTTAAGATATTTTAGTTGTTTTTAATTGTAATAGATACATTTCATTATTATCTAGCATGTTTTATTATTTAATTTTTAATTTATGAATTTCTATAATTTAAAAAATTTCACTAATATAAAATAACTAAGTGTCATCAATGAATGCAATTAGTGACTAAAGATTTTGTCATTAAAGGTAAGATTTAGCAACGACTAAATCAAGCTTTTTAAGACAAAACATTTTTGTCACAAAATAAATAAATTTGACATAAGTTGACTACATTTAGTGACAAAAATATTTTTGTCCCAATATCCTCTTTTTTATTGAATACTAATTAATTTTTAATTTTTATGACAATTATAATTGTCACTAATCATGATAATTTATATTGACAATATATGTTGTCGGTAAAAACAATACTTTTACTGACAAAATGAATAGATTTAACCACAAAATTATTACCCTTTTTTAGAATAATAAATTTGTCCCTAATTTATACATTTAAGGACAAATTTATTTTTGTGTATAAAAAGTAGTCATTAGTGACGAAATTACATTTGTTCAACTACGAAATACATATAACTTTAGAGACAATTAATGTCCTCACTGTCGAACTAATTAATTAGCAACAATATAATTTTGTCGGCAACAATAACGTTTTTAGTGACAAAAGATGCTATTAACCACAAAAAAATTATACCTTTTATGACAAATAAATTTGTTACAAATAATTATTCATTTGGCGACGATTCTTCTTTTTGTAGTTAATATAATACTTTTAGCAATGAAGAACTAAATCGTATTTGAATAATTTTAGAGATGCACNAGCAACAATATAATTTTGTCGGCAAGAATAACGTTTTTAGTGACAAAAGATACTATTAACCACAAAAAAATTATACCTTTTATGACAAATAAATTTGTTATAAATAATTATTCATTTGGCGACGATTCTTCTTTTTGTAGTTAATATAATACTTTTAGCAATGAAGAACTAAATCGTATTTGAATAATTTTAGAGATGCACATTTAGGGACGAGTGCTTAACAAATTTTTTTTCATCACACAGGCTTTTTAGTGACGAAATATGATTTATTAATGACAAAATTATTTGTCCTTGATAATCACATTTGTTGTAGTGATATTTGACAGTTCGTGTCACCCTCTTTAATTTACCATATTTTTGTTCGTTAATGTCTTTAGCTACAACTAGTTAGAGCTTAATTTTATTTTTCTATCAATTCTCAAAACCACTCCCTTGGGATACGACCCCAACCTTTAGTTGGGTTACTATACTATCGATGATTGTAGAGATTCATAGCGTAGGTTAGTGTCGTTGGTCACGATAAGCATCAAAATGGCGCCGCTGCCAGGGAGTGGTGTTATTTGAGAATTTTTTTGATTAATAAAATTTTTGTTCTTCTTAGTTGTAATTTACTAACTTTATGTTTAGTTTTGCTTTTCGTTGAGTCGTCCATTTAGATAAGCATGGCTGAGCAAAGTAGTGGAAAATTTGTCGAAATAATCTAGGGAGTCCAAAAGGACCTCATGTTGACCGACCTGGCATCTCAGCTAGACGACTTGGCCACCAAAATCTCAGAGGTGGAAGTCCAATGCAATAGTAGGGGGAGGTACACACCCCCTTATGAGCGGAGGAAGTATAGAAATTGGGAGAAAAAATGTGTCGAGGACACATTTCAAATCATTCTCCAAAAGATCACCGATCAAGATCGGGTGTTGGATGAAATTAAGAAGAATGTTGAAGTGTTGAATCAAATTATTGGATCTCACTCTAGATCAATCCAGCTAATCATGTCTTTCATGAGCTTCGCAGTACCTCATCTCCACCCAAATGACATAGTGGGGTCACCTAGTGACACTAGGGATAACCCCAATAATGGAGAGTGAGACAAAACTTACGTCATGCCACGATGTTAAATAAGGTACTTCTTGGGAGGCAATCCAAGGTTTAACTGCTTTTAATTATACCGTTCGAATAATGGTGTGCTGATTTTGTACGGTAAAATGAGAAAGGTGTTGAGAAGTGCAAGTTGGCAAGCCAAGGACCCAGTGGGCGAGTCGCTGAATCTATCGACGACTCCGACTTAATCCGCCGTTGGGACCCCAAAATAAAGGATGTCCTGTAAAACTCGGGTAGGTAAGTATTCGTTCAGCGCGATAAGACTAACGTTGCCAAATGACAGAGAACTGAACGGTTATATAAAGGCAGAAGGTCAAAATGTTTGAATCTCTCACTTTCCTTTGTCTCAAACTCATCAAAATCACACAAAAGGTTTTCTTAGATTTTTACCTTTCCATTAGTATTTCAATTGGTAAATAGTGTTTGAGGTTGGATCTCTTTGCTGCCTAGCGTTTCAAAAAGTAATTTGATCGGCATTAAAGGTTAGCCCATAAAACCCCGAATTTATCTTTAATGTTTTTGCACTCTTTTGCAATTGTAGTATCAGGATGATGTGTGCTGGGCCTCTCTGATAGAAATAAGTTGATATGCTAGGTGTAATCCGAACTTAGTTTCCTGAAATATTTTAATAGACGAATGCCTTGTTGTTTGTTCTTTAATTTGATTGCGATGGAAATGGGTCCCATTCGATTGTCAATGTACTAGTTGGGTAACACCTAAAGAGCCCGCATTTGTGCTAAATAACAAAAGTTGCTCAATGAAGGAATGGGTGACGATATTCTTAAGGGTGATTGTAGTTAAATGGCTAAAATTTGGTAGGACCGGAAAAAGTCTGAGTATTCTGGAATGATGGGAAGTATGGGTCTTGTGTGTATTTCATGTCTGCATGCTTTAATTTCGTTTTCAATTCTTGTAATGTCGATTCTAAAAAGTGGGTTGAAAAATAGGCACGGTGAATCATTCGGCGAGCTGGGTCGTGCTCACCAAACGATTTGGCGGTTCACCTACTGACCTTAGATCGCCCTTCATTCATGTCCATAGTGCTGAGAGATTTGTAACTTTTGGCGGGCACATCCGTGGTCGTCGAAGGTAGTCGGCGTCTCACCATTAGGACTTTTTGATTGCTTATTTACCTAGATTTCAAGCTAATCCCTTCGGCAAGTTCGACCTAGCTCGCTAAAGAGATTTGGCGATTCACCGACTAATCGTTAAACCTTTCTACTTCAAATTTTCTGTTGTTTTAGTGGGATTGTTCTGACTAATCACAATTTTTTGCAGATATGGTACACACAAACCTTAATGCACCACCTCAGAAAACGGCAGCGGGAATTAAAATCAATGAAGGAGGATTACGACCTTTATAGAAAAGAAAGCAAGATCTCCCACCGGGAGATAAAGGCAAATGAAAAAAGCACATCCCTAGGAAGGGAACAAATGTTGAACCAGCTGTTTTTGAGCCAAAGGATAAGCAACCTTTTATAAATCGAAGGGAGGAACTTAGGGCTAGAAATCAGTCCACAGCTACTAGAACCCCTTCAGCTGCCACTCCCCCGACTACCGAATCAGTGCCAACTCCAGCACCACCTCCAGCGGCTCCTGCACGCCCTATAGCTCCATCTCCACCCAAGTTACTGAACAGACTAAAAGATGATGGTTTACGAACCATTCTAGAAGAAAAGTTACTATCTGTAGAAGGTTTGGAAGGTAAGCAAGCTGAGGTGCTTGGCACGCTCATATATCATGAGTTCGAACAATTCACCAGGCTGCGAGGCTCTTACATTCCTTCCTGGGTCTGGGAATTCTACTTAGCCTATGGGGAGTTGGTCCCAAAAAATAAGAAAAGGGCTAGTGAGTTCCGACCTATGAAGCCAATTCTGGTCAGAGGGAAGGAGGTGGAGTGTCACAACGAGCATATTAATGTTGTATTAGGTCAACTGCTGGACTCGGTACTACCCTACCAGGGTTTGCCTATTGTTCCATCCCTAGATGATCTGAAGGGTTGGTTAGCTCCGATGATTTCTGACATCACCCCGAGGTGGTTGGATGTGGGAGCTCCTATTGAGAAGAGGGAAATGAGCATCACATAGGGCCTTAAACCCTAAAACAAATCTAAATCTAAAAAATCATAAAAAAAAAAAAGACCCCTTGAAAACCCTAAACATTAAACCCTAAACAGTAGGACCTAAACTCTATACCCTAAACCTTAGAGCCTAAATCCTAAACCCTAAAACATAAGGCCTAATCCTAATGTACTATACCTAAACTCTATACCCTATACATTAGGGCTTAAACCCTAACCCTAAACTTTAAGGCTAAACCCTAAACTCTTAGCCCTTAGAAACCCTGGAAACCCTAAACCCTAAAAAAAACTCCAAAAAACCCTGAACCCTAACAAAACCATAAAAACCCCTAAACCCTAACAATACCATAAAAAATCCTAAAAACCCCTAAAGCTCTTTACAAACCCTAAACATAAAAAAACACTAAAAACACCGTAAAGAAAACCTTAAAAAACCCTACACCTAAAGAACCCAAAGCCTTAATCACTAAACCCTAAAAACAACCTAAAACTTAAAAAGCCTTTAAATTTTAACCCTTAAAAAATCATAGAAATCCTGAAGTTTAAATCCTAAACAATAGGACCTAAACTCTATAACCCGAACCTTTGGGTCTAAATCATAAATCCTAAAAAAACCCTAAACTGTAGGGCCTAAACCTTATGGACTATACCCAATCCTGTACCTTGGGGCTTAAACCATAAACCCTAACTCGTAGACCAAAACATTAGGGCCTAAGCGATAAACCTTAAGGCCTAAAAGTTGAACCCTAAGCCCAAAAAACCCTAAACCCTAAAAATATTTAAACCTAAAAAACCGCAAAAACACCCTAAAGAAAACCTTAAACCTCAAAAAAACCCTAAACTTCAAAATCATAAAAAACCGCAAAATAATACAAAACATTAAACCCTATACCATAGGACCTAATATCTATACCATAAACCTTAGGGCATAAATTTGAACCCTTAAAAAAACCCTAAAGCGTAAGGCCTAATCCTTAAGGACGATACCAAACCCAATACCTTAGGGTTTAAATTCTAAACCGTAAATCATAAACCCTAAACCCAAAAAAATCCTAAAAAACTCCAAGAAACCATAAACACCGAAAAACCCTAAAAAACACTAAGAAAGCTTAACCTATAAAAAACCCTTAAACCCTAATAACCCTAAACTTTAAACTCTAAAAACCCTACAATCCGTAAAAGAAACCCCTAAACTTTAAACCCTAAAATGTAGGACCTAAACCTTATACCCTAAGCTTAAGGGCCTAAATCCTAAACCCTAAAAGAACCCAAAACCATAGTGCCTAAACCTTAAGGACTATACCAAACCCTATACATTAGGGATTACCCTAATCCATAAATCATCAACCCCAAACCTTTGGGCCTTTACCCTAAACTTTAAGGCGTAAAATCTAAACCCTAAACCCTAAGCGCTAAGAAACACTATAAAACCCCAAGAAACCCTAAACCTTTAAAAAAACCCTAAGAAACTCTAAATCCTAAAAACCATAAAACAAACACTAAAAACCCTAAACCTAAAAATCCTAAAAACACCCTAAAAAAATCACTAAAACCCCCTAAACCTAAACAGCACAAAGCCCTAACCATAAACACTAAAAAACCCTAAACTTTAAACCCTTAAAACACCCTAAACAGATTAAAAGTACTCTAAAAACCCTACCAAAAACCTTAAACATTAAATCCTAACCCATATGACCTAAATCTATACCCTAAACCATAGGCCTAAATCCTAAACCCTAAAAAACCCTAAACCATAGGGCCTACAACTTATGGGCTATATCCAACCCAATACCATATGGCTTAAAACCTAAACCGTAAATCGTAATCCCTAAAACTTATTGCCTAAACCCTAAATCATAAATTCTGAACCTTAGGGCCTAAACGCTAAACCTTAAGGCCTAAACTACAAACCATAAACCCTAAGTCCTAAGAAACCCTAAACCCTTAAAAGACCCTACAAAACCTTAGATCCTTAAAAACCTAAAAACCCTTAAAAAAAACCTTTAAAAAACCCTAGAAATTCCAAAACCTAAAAAATCTTAAAAGGAACCGAATCAAAACCTTAAAAATCCCTAAACCTACACAACCCAAAGCTCTAAACCCTAAAACCTAAAAAATCCGCTATACTTAAAACCTTAAACCATAAGACCTAATATCTATAACCTAAACAAGAGGGTTTAAACCCTAAACCCTAATTGTAAACCCCAAACCATAGGGCCTAAGCCCTAAACCTTATGGCCTAAAATGTAAACCCTAAACCCTAAGAGACTCGAAGAAACTCTAAACCCTAAAAAACCCTTAAAAAAAACCCTAAACCCTCAAAAGGCACTAAAAACCGTCTAAAAAACCCTAAACCTTCAAAACCCACTGCCTAAATAAAACCTTAAAAGCCCCTAAACCTAAATATCCCAAGCCCTAAACCCTAAAAATCACTAAACCCAAAGAATGCTAAACTTTAAACCCTAAAAAACCCCAAAATAAACCCTAAAAATTATTTAAAAAATCCTAAACTTTAAACCATAAATCGTACGACCTAAACTATGTACCCTAAACCTTTTAAATCTGTAACTCTAATGAAACCATAAACTGTAGGGCCTAAAATTTAAGGATTATACCCAACTGTATACCATAGAGCTTTAACCCTAAATCCTTAATTGTAAACCCTAAACTTTAAGTCATAAACCCTAAACCTTAAGGCCTAAAATAAAATCCTAAGCCCTGAGAAACCCTAAAAAACAAACCCAAAGACCCTAAGCCTTAAGGCATAAATAACCCTCAACCCCCCCTACCCCCATCTCAAAAGAAAATCCCTAAACCCAAAAAAAACTATAAAAACATTCAGCAACCCTAAACCCTAAAAATCCCACTGAAAACCCTAAACGCACCCTAACTAAACCCTTCAAAACCCCTAAATCTAAAGAACCTAAATCCCTAAACCCTTAAAAAACCTAAACCTAAAAAACCTTAAACCTTAAACCATAAAAAAATTCTAAAGAAATCATAAACTTTAAACCCTACACTGTAGGACCTAAACACTATACCCTAAACTCTTCGCCTAAATCCTAAACCTCTAAAATGCCTTAAATGGTAGGGCCTAGCACTTAAGGATTATACTGAACCCAGCTATATCTTAGGGATTAAACCCTAAACCCCAAATCTAAAGGCCTAAACCTTATACTTTAAGGCCTAATAGCTAAACTCTAAACCCTAAGCCCTAAAAAGCCCTAAACCCTAAAAAAACTAAACCGAAAAGCGCTAAAAACAACCTAAAGAAAACCTAAAAAACCCCTAAACCTAAAGAACTCAAACCCTAAATCTTAAACCCTAAAAAAACAATAAACCTAAAAAACACTAAAAACCTTTTTAAAAAAAAGCCCTAAACCATAGCACCTAAACTCTATAGCTTAAACTTTAGGGACTAAATCCTAAACCATAAAATACCCTAAACAGTAGGGCCTATACCTTCAGGACTATACCGAACCCTTTACATGATGGCTTAAATCGTAAACCCTAAATTGTAGGAACTAAACAATATACCCTAAACCTTAGGGCCTAAATCCTAAACCCTAAAAAAACCCTAAACTGTAGGGCCTAAACCCTAAGAACTATTCCAACCCTATACCTTAGGGCTTAAACCCAAAACCCTATATTGTAAACCCAAAATCTTATGGCTTAAACCCTAAACTTTAAGGCCTAAAATTTAAATTCTAAACCCCAAACCCTAAACAACCCTAAGAAACCCTAAACCTTACAAACCCCCTAAAAACTCTAAAACCCTAAACCTACAAAACCCTAAAAAAAACGTTCATAACCCATAAACCTAAAAACCCTAAACTTTGAACCCTAAAAAATCCTATAAAAATGCGTAAAATTTAAACCGTAAACCGTATGATCTAAACTCTATACCCTAAACCTTAGGACATTAATTTTAAGCCCTAAAATTTCCCTAAATCGTAGGACCTAAACCTTATACGACTATACCCAACCCTATACTTGAGGGCTTAAACGCCTAAAATCTAAACCCTAAACCCTAAGCCTCAAGAATCCCTAAGAAACCCCGAGAAACTCTAAACCCTAAAAAAATACTAAAAACAACATAAAGAAAACCTTAAAAGCCCCTAAACTTCACGATTCCAAAGACATAAACCCTAAAATAACCCTAAACCTAAAATAACCTAGGCTTTAAACCCTTAGAAAACCCTAAAACCCTTTAAAATCTCTAAAAACACTAAAAAAACCCTAATCTAAAAACCCATAAAACACCAAATAAATTACCATAATATCCCCTAAACCTAAAGATGCCAAAGCCCTTGACCCTAAAAAAACCCTAAACCTAAAAAACCCTAAAAAAATTCTTAAAACCCCATAGAAACCTTAATCTTTCAACGCTAAACCAAAGTACCTAAACTATATACCCTAAACCTTAGAGCCTATATCCTAAACCCTAAAAAAGCCCTTAACCATAGAGCCTAAATCTTAAGGACTATACACAATCTTATACCTTAGGGCTTAAACTCTAAACGCTAAATTGTAAACCCTAAATCTTAGGGGCTAAGCCCTAAACCTTAAGGCCTAAAATCTAAACCCTAAACCCTAAACCCTAAGAAACCCCAAGAAACCCTTAACCATAAAAAACTTAAGAAACCCTAAACCCTTAAAAAACCCTAAAAACACCCTAAAGAAAACGTTAAAACCCCTAAACCAAAAGAACCCAAAGCCCTAAACCCAAAACCGTTAAAAACCCCTAAACCTAAACTTTATACCCTAAACATTAGGGCCTAAATCCTAAACCCTTAAAAAAATCCTAAACCAGGGCCAAAACCTTAAGGACTATTCTCAACCCTATACATTAGGGATTAAATCATAAACTTTTGGGCCTAAACCCTAAAACTTAAGGCCTAAAATCTACACCCTAAACCGTAAGCGCTAAGAAACCCCCATGAAGCCCAAAACATGAAAAAAACCTAATAAACCATATACCCTAAGAAAACCCTAATAAACCCTAGACAGTAAAATAATCATAAACCTAAAAAACCCTAAAAACACTCCAAAGAAAACCTTAAAAACCCTAAACCTAAAGATCCCAATGCCCTAATCCCTTAACTCTAAATAAAACCCTAAAGCTTAAAAACCCTAAACTTTAAACCCTTAAAACTTTTAAAAACTATAAAAAAAAAAACCCTAAACTTTAAATCCTAAATTGTAGGACCTAAACTCTATGTCCTACACCTTATGGCCTAAATCCTAAGCCCTAAAACAACCCTAAAGCATAGGGCGTAAACAATAAGGACTATACTCAACCCTGTACCTTAGGGCTTAAATCATAAACCCAAAACCTTAGGTCCTAAACCCTAAAACTTGAGGCCTAAAATCTAAACCCTAAACCTTACGACCTAGGAAAACCTAAGAAATACCAAGAAACCCTCAATCCTAAAAATCCAAACTTTAAACCCAAAGAAACCCCTAAAAAACCCTAAACATTAAACCCTAAACGTAGGACCTAAACTATATACCCTAAATCTTAGGGCATAAATCATAAACCTTAAAAACCTTAAATTGTACAGCCTAAAATCTAAACCGTATATTGTAAACTATAACCCTTAAGGTCTAAGCCCTAAAATATAAACCCTAAACTCTAAGAAACCCTTAACCCTAGAAAACCCTAAGGAAACGCTAAACCCTAAACCCTAAAAAACCCTAAAAACATTTAAAAACCCTTAAAACCCCTAAAAACAGCCTAAGACCAAAGCCCTAAAAAACCCTTAACCGTAGGGCTTAAACTTTAAGGACTACCCCCAGCCCTATACCTTAGGGCTTAAACCCTCAACCCTAAATTGTAAATCCTAAAATCTAAACACTAAACATTAACGCCATAATGTAAACCCTAAGCCCTAAAAAGCCCTAAGCAACCCTAAAAAGCCTTAAAACCTTAAGAAATCCTAAACCCTAAAAACACCCTAAAGAAAATCTTAAAAAGCCCTAAACCTCAAGAACACAAAGCCTTAAACCCTAAAATAACACCAAACCTAAAAAATGCTAAACTTTAAACCCTTAAA
This sequence comes from Solanum stenotomum, assembly GCF_019186545.1. Taxonomy (NCBI): domain Eukaryota; kingdom Viridiplantae; phylum Streptophyta; class Magnoliopsida; order Solanales; family Solanaceae; genus Solanum; species Solanum stenotomum. The sequence goes on along the minus strand of NC_064291.1, from coordinate 15,372,432 downwards.
AACCCTAAAAAAATACCCTAAAAACCCTAGAAATCCTAAAACTAAAAAACCATAAAAGCACCCTCAAAATGCCATAAAATCCCCTACCTAAAGAAGCCGAAGCACTTAACTATAAAAAGACCCTAACCATAAAAAACACTAGAAAATCCTAAAACCCCCATAAAAAAGCTTAAACTTTAAATGCTAAATTGCAGGATCTAAACTCTATACCATTTACCTTAGGTCCTATATCCTAAACCTTAGGAAGACCCTTAACCGTAGGGCCTAAGCCTTGAGGCCTATACCAAACACTATACCTTAGGGCTTAAATCCTAAACCCTAAACCTTAAGGCCTTCAATCTAAACACTAAATCCTAAGCCCTAAGAAACCCTAAACCCTAAAAATCCTTAAAAATCCTAAACCTAAAAAACAATAAAAACACCCTAAAGAAAAGCTTATAACCCCTAAACCTAACGAACCCAAAGCCCTACACCTTAAACCTAAAAAAACCTTAATCATTAAACCCTAAAAACCCTAAAAAAACTTTCCAAACCCTAAAAAAAAATTTTAAAAAAAACTTAACCGAAAAATACCTTAAAGAAAACCTTAAAAACCCCTTAACCTAATGAACCCAAAACCCAAAACCCTATAAATGACCCTAAACCTAAAAAAAAAATCCTAAACTTTAAACCCTAAAAAACTCTAATAACCGTAAATAAAATCCTAAGAAACCATAAAAAAATCCTTAACTTTAAACCCTTATCCATAAGACCTAAACTCTACACCCTAAAAAATCTTGAAAACCACTAAATCTAAAAAAACCTTTAAAACACCCTAAAGAGATCTCAAAAATCCCTAATCCTAAAGAACCCAAATCACAACACCCTAAACCCGAAACCTAAAAAATTTTAAACTTTAAACCCTAAAAAACCATATATTTAAACCATAAGACCTAAACTCTATATACTAAACCTTAGGGGCTTAAATCCAAAACCCTAAAAACCTTCGACCGTGGGGCCTAAACCTTAAGGACTATACCTAATCCTATACCTTAGGGCTTAAACCTAAACCTTAAATTGTAAACCCTAAACCTTAGGGCCTAAAACTTAAACCTTATGGCCTAAAATCTAAACCCTAAACACTAAGCCAGAAGAAACCCTAAAAACCCTAAGAAATACTAAAAACTCCCTAAAACCCCTAAAAAAATTAACCTAAAAGAACCCTAAAAACCTTTAAAACCCTAAACCTAGAGAACCCAAAGCCATAAAGCGTAAAAAGACCATTAACCTAAAACACCCTAAACTTTAAACCATGAAAAAACTTTAAAAACCTTTAAAACCCTTAAAAAACCTAAACATACCGTAGGACCTAAAATCTATGCTGTAAACCGTTGGGCCTGAATCCTAAACGCTAAAGAAACCCGAAACCATAGGGCCTAAACCTTCTAGACTATACCCATCCCTATACCTTTCAGCTTAAACCCTAAACCCTAAATTGTAAACCCTATATCTTAGTGCCTCATGCCTAAACCTTAAGGCCAAAACTCTAAACTCTAAACCCTAAGTTCCAAGAAACCCTTAACCCTATATAACCATAAGAAACCTTACACCCTTAAAAACCCTAGAAAAGCATGTTGCTAAAAAACCCTAAAAACACCCTAAAGAAAACCTTAAACACCCCTAAACCTAAACAGCGAAAGCCCTAAATCCCTAAACCTAAAATACCCTTAACTTTAAACCCTAAAAAAACTGTAAAAACACAAAAAAAAAACCCTGAACTATTGGACCTAAACTCTATACCCTAAACGTTAGGGGCTAAATCTAAAATCCGAGAAAACTCTTAATAGAAGAGCCTAAACCTTAAGCGTTAAGGCCTAAAATCTATACCCTAAGCCCTAAGGAACCCTAATACCTAACCCTTAAGAAACCCTAAGAACGCCTAAATCATAAAGAAAAAAAAAGAAACCTTTAAACCTAAAGCAAAAATCCTAAAAACCTAAAAACTTGAAAAAAAAAAACCTTTAAAGAAGCCTAAACCTAAAAAACCCTAATAACATCATAATGAAAACTTTAAAAACCGCTAAACCTAAACTACATAAAGCCCTAAATCCTAAACCACACAAATATCTAAGCCTCAAAACCCCTAAACTTTAAACCTTATAAAACCATAAAAAACCCTAAGCCATAGGTCCTTATCTGTACACCCTAAACCTTACGTCCTAAATCCTAAGCAATAAAAAAAACCGTAAACTGTAGGACTTAGCCTTGAGGACCCCTACCAAATATATTTGGGCTTAAACCAATCCCAAAATCGTAAACCCTAAACATTGAAAACATCGCTTCCCCATTTCCCAATTTTTTTCTCTCTCTAATTTCTCTCTCTACACGGAATCTCTCAATTTTCTGAATAACGGCTACAGTTCCAACGGCTACTGTACCAACTGGAAATGGCGCGTGAGCCGCCGGAGGGCCTTTTCAGGCCGCTGGACCAGTCCCATCAGGAGCGCCTGGATCAGAGGAACAAAACCCACCAACAATCGCCCACTAATTCATCCAACAACTCTGTGAAATCGAGGATTAATGAGGCGATCAATGTCGCGATTTCGGAGAGGGAGTTAGAAGGGATTTGAAAAAATATTTCCTCAGATCATAATGAAGTGATTCATGAAATGGTGGTTAGGGGGAATGATTCTCCTCGTCAAGGGTTACAATATACTAAAAAATCAGCTGATTCTATCGTCCCAATCGCAAGATCTGAAGAAGAGAATTCTGGGCAAATCACCGTGGAATCGCCCGAACGCCGCCTTCAAATTTGAATAACTTCCCAGCAAATTCGAGGAGGTTTGAACACTGGTGATTACTCCCCAGATGAAGAGCTACATCCCACTGAAATCTTGGATGATATGGATGCTCGTACCGCCGGCGACTAGGATTCCGATGGTGGAAAATCGATCCTTAAGAAAACTAACGGCAACGGTCTTCAAGGGAGTTCTTCTGCTGGTAATCTGATTCAGCTTACTAATATCTCTGTTAATTCAACTCAAATGCAGGTCCAAGAGGAAATTCCGGCAAAGTTCATCGAAAGTCAGCAACAAATAATAGACAATCACCAGCCGGAAATTGCAGAATCAATGAGTAGGCATGGAACCAATCAAAAAGAGAATTCGTCCCATAATCATGCAAAATCTACTAGTCAAACATCGTCTAGACAAGTAATAGATGAAAGGGACATTGAAGTGCAATCCAAAGAGCAGGATCAAAGAGCAGGGCCAACGCTAAATGATCACCTGGTAGCTGCAGGCAACAAAGCTATTGAAGTAATTGATGTGGATGGCTCCTCCCAATTCTCCTTTGGAGTTAAGATTGCTGATACAAATCCAAACAATGAGGGACAGCAAAGGCCAGGTAATGAGATCAATTCAAATGCTGTTATTAGCACTGATCAGATGCAGGTACAGCCACCCAGCCACACCAAGTCACAGGACAATGCTCCAAGTGAGGAGGGAACTCAATCAGGTAAGTATACTGAATCCAATCTCGTTTTCAATGCTGTAGTTCTGAGTGACAGTGAAGATCAATTACGTATGAATGCAAAGGGGCAACAGGCTGGTAGCCTAAGTGACCAGGAACAGGTTAGGGGAGACAATAGATCCCACCATCGAGTGAACCAACACCAAAACAAAGGAGGGAGTTCTGAACCTAGTAGTTATCACACTGCCTTCCCTAAAATTTCCAATAATTTTGAGAAACATGTGCCTCAGAACCAAAAAAGTCAGCATATCAACAATCCAAACCAACCCAATGATCAGTCCAATCCCACCAACATTCAGCATGCCAAAAAGGACCAGATTAGCGAACCAGCACCTTACACAGTTGTGCAGACCATGGCTGCTAGACTCAGGCACAATCAAGCCCAACAAGAAGCTCCCATCGAACTGATACCTCCTAAAATTACATCAAAACAGGGACTTCCAGCTGTCATCTACGATATGGAGGATTTTATGACAAAATTGGTTGTGGATTGCAAATACAACTTGATAGGAAAATTTAGCAACACCATGCCTAAGATGGAACTCATTAGAAAGAGCTTCATCATGCAAACTCAATTAACAAACTCAATTAACTATAATGCAAGACATGTGTTTATTGACTTGGACAATGAACTCGGCTATAACACAGTGTGGACACAACAAAGAATGACTATTGAAGGCAAACTTATGAGGATACAGACCTGGACTCCAAACTTCAGACCTGAGGAAGAAACACCCATTGTTCCTATATGGATACTCCTCCTGGGATTACCATGGCACTGCTTTAAAAAGGAGTTTATAACACCCCTCTTATCCCCTATAGGCAAAGTCTTGTACCTGGATACAACTTCCATTAAGAGAACTAGAGCTAGCATGGCCAAGGTAAAAGTCCAAGTTGACTTAACTAAGGCTAGACCTAGACATGTATGGATTGGATTAGATGAGGAAGATCTTACCATAGGAAGATGGCAAACCATTGAATATGAAAGTATTCCTCCATATTGTGAGTATTGCAAACATCAAGGACATATGATATATGAGTGCAACTTCAAAATAAGGGATGAGGAATTTCAGCAAAGGAAGGAACTGGAAGTCGAAGAGGAAAAGAAAAATAAAGGGGAACAAATGCCAAGGAACAATGACAACAAACAAACCAAGGCACAAGAGCTTGAAGAGGAGCAAAACCAAAGCAACAAAGAAGTTAGACACCAAAGACAAGCTGTACAGCAAAAGGAAGAAGAATGGCATACACAAAAAAGAAAAAACAATAAACAGCAAGAGGAAAAGGTTCAGAAAGCAGTGTGGAGACCAACCTCACCACAAAACAGGAGGACAACCCAACAAACAGGTATTACAAATAACCCTAACCATAACTACTTTACTAATCTGAACATGCAGGAAGTCCAACAGGAAGACGGGGAGGAGCCTACCAGAAATGGGAGGACACAAACACATGGAACAAAGGACAAGTCTGTAACAGACCATAACCAAACAAATCAAGTAGCACAAAATGGCAACAAAAATTATAGCAAGAGCACAGGTATTGACTCAATGCTCCCAATCCCCACACCCCTAATAATGTGTCTATTGAATGCAATGATGAAGTTGAAGGAGGGATGGATGAGGGGTAGTCAGGAGAAACATTCTAACATGCAGGAAGGGGTATCCAAAGGGGGGAATTTGACTCATGTTTTGCATGAGGGGGTACACACTGACCATAGTCCAGACCTTAGAGCCTCTGCAACCACTACTGAGCAACAACACAACACACAACAACATCAGAAAATGCAGCAGCAGACAGAAACTACAAAATGTACAAATGAACAACAGGGTAACATTACTAAAAGGGGGCAGAGGAAACAGAAGGTACAGGCCAGTGAAGTATCCAAGATAGACAAATCCAAGCAACAAGCAGGCAAAGGGGAGAATATCAATCCAAGAGGGCAGCTATGGCGAAAGATTTGGGGTCCAAAACTAGTACTAGCAAACAAGGGAGCACCCTAAAGAGGAAGAATAAACCTAGTAAAAAGAAGAGGGAAGCAGCTAAGAAACAATTACAGGCACAACAGGGAAATGATCAAAACCAACAGGAGGAACAGAACTATCAGGACAGCAACTGTAAGAAGTTTATTATGGTAGATGATCTGCAGGGTATGGATATTACTCCTCTGCAAACTCAGTATCTTACTCCCCCTCACAAGGATCCTCCAGACAGAACTGCAGCATGCAAGGTAAACTACGTGCCAGTTATTGATGAATATGAAGTGGAGAATTCTGAGGATGAGCCAGATATCGATAATCAATCCATACAAGATCAGGATAATGATGATGAGACTACTGAGCTGTTGATCAAAGCCTTTAGTCCTCATAATGCTAATGATCTAGAAGAGGAAATACATTAGGTATAAGTCAACAAGGATTATCACCTAGGGGTCTTCACTATGACAAACTACAAAATATCAAAGGGCAAAAATTTATTTCTGCCACTGTAGGCAGACCTAACACCAGGCTCTTTACTTCTAAATCGTCTCAATGATCAGTACTCTTATATGGAATGTAAGGGGGATTAACACCCAAGGGGTAATGGAAAGACTCAAAATGCTCAAGAAGATGCATCATATTTCGCTTATAGCTATTCTGGAACCATTCTCTGACAGTACTCATGTCCAAATATTTCGACACCAACTTGCTATGGATCATGCTATGAGCAACTGTAATGGTAAGATATGGTTATTTTGGAATTTGGATATTGACTGCAAAATACTTGATGAGGATGACCAGCATGTTACTTGTGAAATTGCTCATAATGAATTGCAAAGTCAGTTCACTACCATAATTATTTATGCCAAGTGCAAGGATCTGCTTAGAAGACCTCTCTAGGACAGAATGATACAGCAGGCTAATGATACAACCAACTCTTCCTGGTGTGCAGTAGGTGATTATATTGTTATCACGTCCATGGATGAGAAGCTTGGAGGGGTTCCCTACAACATGAGGAAGAGTTTGGAATTTATAGTCGTAATTGAAGCGTGTGGTCTGATGGACCTCGGCTTCAGTGGTCAGAAATTTACATGGTCTAATAAAAGGGGTATACACAACAGGGTATGGAAAAGACTAGACAGGGCTATGGTAAATGACTCTTGGCTGGAGAAAATACCTCAAACCACCATCACTCATCTCCCTTCTGTAGGTTCTGACCACTGTCCCTTACTGATGGAAATGATATCTAGAGAAGAGGACCACATCAAGTATTTTAAATTTCTCAACTGCTGGACTGACCAGCCCAATTTCTGTGATATTGTTAAGGCTTGTTGGGACAGACCTATAGAAGGGAATAACATGTGGAAGTTTCATCAGAAATTGAGAAGGTTATCCAACACCCTTATCTCCTGGTCTAGGGAGGAATTTGGTGACATTTTCATTAAAGTCAAGGAATATAAAGAGAAAGTTAGAGTTGCTGAGTAAAAGCTCATTCATACACATAATGAGATCAACAGGAATGACCTTCATAAACTTAATGCAGAGTACATCAGATTTCTGAAAATGGAGGATTCCATTTTGAAACAAAAAACTCAATTACATTGGTTTAAAGAAGGTGATGCAAACACAAAATATTTCCATTCACTGATAAGGGGAAGGAGAAGAAGACTGTTTATTCATACCATTATCAGAGAGGATGGAGAAAGGATACATAGAGTAGACAATATTGCTGATGCTGCTTGTGCCCACTTCCAAAATATCTTTACAGGAGAGGATAAGGTTATCAATGAAGATGCCATCAATTGTATTCCCAGAATGGTCAGTCAAGAGCATAATAATACCCTTACTGCCATGCCTAACCTGGAAGACTTGAAGGAAGTGGTTTTCTCCATGAATCCTAATTCTGCAGCTGGTCCGGATGGGATGAATGGTTTATTCTTTCAGAAATGTTGGCACATTATCAAACATGATCTTCTTGGTGTCATTCATGCTTTCTTTTGTGGCCAAATGATTCCTAAATATTTTTCTCACTCTTGTATAGTTCTCCTTCCTAAAGTGACCAATCCCAACAAGCTAACAGAATTCAGACCCATCAGTCTAAGCAATTTCACTAGTAAGATCATTTCTAAATTAGTGAGCTCTAGACTTGGTCCTATTCACCTAACCTGATTTTTCTCAATCAGTCTGGGTTCATCAAGGGGAGAAGTATATCAGAAAATATTATGTTGGCTCAGGAGATCATTCATCAGATCAGGAAACCAAATATTGGTAGCAATGTCATTATTAAACTTGACATGGCAAAAGCGTATGATAGGGTCTCTTGGTCGTATATATGCTTGGTGCTGAGAAAAATGGGATTTCATGAGATATTTATTGATATGGTTTGGAGGATCATGGCCAACAATTGGTATTCTATTATTGTCAATGGCAAAAGACATGGTTTCTTCCACTTCACCAGAGGTTTGAAGCAAGGCGATCCTCTATCTTCTACCCTCTTTATTTTCGGTGCAGAGGTCCTTTCTAGATCCCTGAACAGACTTCATAGTAATCCTGACTATCATGGTTTCGTGATGGAACCCAAAGGCCCTCAAGTTAATCATTTAAGTTTCGCAGATGATATTATTCTCTTCTCTTCGGGGAGACAAAAAACTCTGAAACTTATTATGCAAACCTTGAACTTATATGAGGAAACCTCTGGCCAGCTTGTTAACACTGACAAAAGCCATTTTATGGTCCACCCTAATGCCTTCAACAACACCAGAGACAGAATCAAAATGATCACTGGCTTCAGACAAAAGGAGGGCCCTATTACTTACCTTGGCTGTCCTCTTTTTGTTGGTAGACCTAGGATTATTTACTTTTCTGATCTTATTAACAAAGTGCTTTGCAGGGTCACAGGTTGGCACACTAAACTTTTAAGCTATGGTGGTAGAGCAATTCTAGTCAAGCATGTGCTGCAATCACTACCTATTCACCTTCTAGCAGCAATAACCCCCCCTAGTACTGTCCTAAAACAGACCCAAAGCATCATGGCAGATTTCTTTTGGGGATGGAGGAATGAAAAGAAAAAATACCATTGGGCTTCGTGGAAAAATTTAAGCTTTCCTTATGATGAGGGGGTGTTGGGATGAGGAATCTTAAGGATGTGTGCAAGTCCTTTCAGTACAAACAATGGTGGATCTTCAGATCCAAACATACACTTTGGGGAGATTTTTTGAAAGCCAAGTATTGTCAAAGGTCTAATCCTATTAGTAAAAAATGGGATACAGGAGAGTCTTTGACATGGAAACACATGATGCACAACAAACACAAAATTGAGGAACATATTCATTGGAAACTAAACTCAGGCAACTGTTCCTTTTGGTGGGACAATTGGCTTGGAATGGGACCTTTGGCGTACCAATCCACTGGCAGTAACAGGTTCAACCAGATAACTGTAGCAGATTTTTGGCTCGAGGGAAGATGGAACTTGAACATGCTCCTGCAACAGGCCCCTAACAGCCAGTTGGCCAATATCCTCGCCACAGAACTTCACATCCAGCAGGGCATCCCAGACCAAGCTGTTTGGAAACCTAACAGTGATGGCACATTCAGCTGCTCATCTGCATGGAATGTGATCAGGGAGAAGAGGAACAAGACTAAATTCAACTCCTTCATTTGGCATAAGAGTATCCCCTTTAAAAGTTCTTTTATTTTGTGGAGAGCTTTACGTGGTAAACTTCCTACTAACGAAAAACTAACAAGCTTTGGCAATGAAGCTGCAAACTGTTTTTGTTGTTGTAACAGGCCAGGATTGGACACTATAGAGAACACCTTCAATAATGGACAATTTGCTACCAATGTGTGGAAAAGCTTTGCTGCACCAGCAGGAATCATCACAGATCACAGCTCCCTACCCCAACTCATCACGCAATGGTGGTCAGCTAAGGCCAGCAACGAAGCACACAGACTACTATTACATGCTACACCTATCTTCATTTGCTGGAATCTCTGGAAAAATAGATGTGCTAGCAGACATGGAGGGAAACAATCAAACATTAGTAGGGTCAAATATGCAATCTACAAGGACAACTACAAATTAATGACGACATGCTTTCCTCATATCAAATGGCCTTCACGCTGGTGGGATCTGATTCAGCTGGGGGAAAAATGCACTCATGACACAAAAGTAACCGTTGTTAAGTGGATCAAACCTCCAGATGGCTGGGTTAAAATTAACACTGATGGCAGTGCCTTAGGGAATCCCGGCAAAATTGGAGCTGGAGGCATCATAAGAGATCAATCTGGAAAAATGTTGCTAGCATTTGCAACTCCTTTGGGGGAAGGTTCTAATAACCAAGCAGAGGTGGCAGCAACTCTCTTTGGGATGACCTGGTCACTACAGCTAGGTTACAGGAACGTCATTTTGGAGGTGGACTCACAACTCTTGGTAGACTGCATAGAGAACAAAACCAACCCCCATTGGGGCATTAACACACAACTCTTGAAACTACAAGCCCTTACAAGACAAGCAAATGAATTCAAATGCAAGCACACTTTCCGAGAAGCAAATTTTGTGGCCGACTCTCTTTCAAAGTATAGCCATAAAATTACTAGTCCACAGATATACCTCGGCATACACCAACTACCAAAGGAAACTAGAGCCTACTATCAATTAGATATACTTGAAATGGCAAATTTCCGAAGAAGGAAGATCAAGAAGATCAAAGAACCCCCTTGAGAAGACTTACCTTCTCAATCATGCTATATATCTACGATTATAGCTCTACATCATAGGCATAGTTTTTAATTTTATTTTTGTAAGGGGAGAGTCTCCCTTATTTATGTTTTCCTAGAATCCTTGTATCGAGAGGAGTCCTCTCCTTAGGTGCATAGTTCTAGGTTTCGCCTTTATAGCATGGGAATGAGTCGACTAACCTTAGTAGGTAGGTCGACTTATGACCCACCATAGGATCGGAGGTTAGGTTTATGTCCCCCTCCTTGTATATTTTTTTGAGCTCTTTTGAGCTTTTATTTATGTTAAGGCCTGGGGGTGTTGCTAAGCCCCTGACCCCCCCAAGGGTCGTTCAAATAAAAAAAAAAAANAAAGCGAAAAATCTAAATGCTATACCCTAGAAACCCTAAGAACCCCTAATAAATCCTAAATCCTAAGAAACTCTGAACTTTAAAAAACCACTAAAACCGATAAACCTAAAAAACCCCTAAAAACACCCTAAAGAAAACCATAAAAACCCCTAAACCTAAAGAACCTACGGTCGTAAACCCTAAACCCTAAAACATTCTTAATGCTAAAAAACCCTAAACTTTAAACCCTAAAGAAGCGCTAAAATGCCCTAAAAACACAAAAAAAAACAAAAACTTTAGACCCTTAACCATATGACCTAAACTCTATACCGTAAACATTAGGGCCTAAATCCTAAAGACTAAAAAACCTCTAAACTATAGGGCCTAATCCTTAAGGACTATACTTAACCCTATATCAGCGGGCATAAATCCTAAACCGTAAGTTGTAAACCCTAAACCTTAGGCCTAAACCATAAACCATAAGGATTAAAATATAAACCCTAAACCCTAATCTTTAAGAAACCCTAAGAGCCCTAAACCCCTAAAAAACAATAATATGTAAATCCTAAACCATAGGACCTAACTCTATACCTAAACCTTAGTGCCTAAATCCTAAACCTTAAGGACTATACCGAACACTATACCTTAAGCTTAAACCCTAAACCCTAAATCCTAAATCATAAATCCTAAAACTTAGGGCCTAAATGTTAAACCTTAATGCCCAAAATCTAATTCCTAAGAAACCCCAAAAAACCCTAAACCCTAAAAAAAACCCTAAAACCCCTAAGATATCCTACACGACAAAAAACCCCTAAATATAAAAAAACCTTCAAACATTCTAAGGAAAACCTGAATTTCTAAACTTAAAGAACCCAAATCCCTAAACCATAAACCCTAAAAATAAAAACTAAACTTAACAGCCCCTAAACTTTAAACCCTAAAAAAACCTTCTCCCTTAAAAGAAACCCAAAAACCATTAATACCCTAAAAAAACCTATGCTTTAAACCCTAAACTCTATAACACAATCTTTAGGTCCTATATCCTAAACCCTAATAAAACCATAAACCCTAGGACCTAAATTTTAAGGACTATACCCAACCCTATATTTTAGGGCTTAAACCCTAAACCCTAAATTGTAAACCGTAAATCTTAGGGCCGAAACCCTAAACCTTAAGGACTAAAATCTAGACCCTTAACCATAAAAAACCCTAAGAAACCCTAAACCCTACAAAACCTTAAAAAAGGAACCCTAAACCTAGAAAACCCTAAAAACACCCTAAAGAACACTTTAAAAACCCCTAAACCTAAAATCCAAAGCCCTAAAACCTAAACCCTAAACCTAAAAAACACTTAACTTTAAACCCTATGAAAACCTGAACTATAAACCCTAAACCATAGGACCTAAATTCCATACCCCAAACATAAGGGCCTAAATCCTAAACCCTAATAAAACCCTAAACGGTAAGGCCTAAACCTTAAGGACAATGCCCAACCCTATACCTAAAGGCTTAAACCCTAAACCCTACATCGGAACCCAAACCTTAGGGCAAAAAACCTAAGCCTTATGGCCTAAAATCTAAACCCTAAACCCTAAGCCCTAAGAAAGATAATGAAACCCTAATCTTTAAGAAAACCCTAAGAAATGTACTCTAAACCCTAAAAAATCGTAAAACCAGTAAAAAAAATCTTAAACCTAAAAAACCCTAAAAACACCATAAAGAAAACCCTAACCCGTAAAACCTAAGAAACCCTAAACAATAAAAGAACCATATACCGTAGGGCCTAAACCTTTTGGACTATACCTAACCCTATTCCTTAAGTCACTTTATGATCATTTACAATACTACCTGATATTATTGCAATGATTACAGAGGTTACATGGATGATAACTCTCAACTACACTTCTTCTAATTCAATGTGTAGTTGGTCGCTAACATGTATAAACATAACGATGAGTTGCGCTCGATCACACATGGTGTGATACGACAAATAAATCAGTTACGAAGTAAGGAAGTGCTCTAATCTTTTATAGTAAAAGGCTACGAAACATAAAGTAATTAAATCAAAGAGTTTCAAGTATCAATATCAAATGGGGATTTTGTAACCAATTGTTAACAAAATGTAATTAACACGGAATTTGAATGATTAGAGATAGGACCTTAGGAATGTGCTCAGTCGAATACTAATTGTGCTAAATGGGTAATTATTAATTGTTTTAAGTTGTTGAATCTCAATGGGTAGGATAGGTTGTATTTACGATAGCCATTTCTTAATCGACTGTCATGTTTCAAGTTAGTTCTCTCGAACCTCAACAAGCTTAGCAATACAAAACAACCCAATTCCTTTATTAAAGCCAATTTTTCAAGCTAGGTTATAAAGACACAAATCCATACAACTATCAATTGTTCAATCTACTCTAAGAATCATTCTCAAGAAAGCATAGAGAGCTAAGCTAAAATTGAATTTGCAACTTCAGTTCGTCAATTAAAACATGAATAAAAAATCGAACCCATTTTAAAACAACATTAAATTCAACAATTAAAAATACCCATAAGCTAATTTATGTATTTGATTACATGATCACACCACTAATGTTAGGGGTTTAAGCCAAACATAGCAAAAAATAAGAAATTGTTACCAACAACATTATCCATCCTAATTGCAACGATCTGCATTTCTCAATGCCAAAGGTAAAACTAGAATCCTAAATCCTCAAATCCAAAATCAAAATCCTCTCCTAGAGTATTCAACAATATAAAGATATGTAAAAGCTCTCAAAATTGGGGAATACCCTATTTTGGAACTCCTTTTCTCTTTTGAAAAAAATTAACTTATATGTTCCCAAAAACATTCCAAAAATCTCAGCATAGAGTCTAATGGATGATATAAGTCAAAATCGCTAAACGACTCAGCGATCCATAGAAGTGTACATCTTCCCACCTTTTAGCTTGAATCCTGTGTCAAATTGTTCTGAAAAATTTGGTGAGCTTGATAGTTGTCGTCGTTCTATTCGACGGCACACCGAAGTGTATTTTCACTTGCTGAGTTTACATAATCTATGGGCTACTTTTCTAGAAGATTTGGCGAGCTGGAGGCTGACTCATCGAGTAGCTGAGTGGCTTTTGTGAGCTCCGACTTTTCTTTTATCTAGCTTTGCTAACTTTTTCACTTTTTTTTGCATCGTAATGTCCTTTCCTTGTTCTTAAGTCTTCATTGCTGCATATAAACATATTAACATTAGTTATGAGCACAAAATAGACATTGAGGACACTAATTCACTGGATAGTAAGCCCTAAATGACTCTAAATTCCTGACTTATCTACACCCCCCAACCTAAACTTTTGCTTGTCCTCAAGTAAAACACAAAATCAATCTGGCCATTAAGGATGTCTACAAATAGAGCTCTTTGAGACTCAACATGGCACACAAGGTTCAATCCGCACATGAAATGTTAAATTGTTCACTAAATATTTCAAACTATGACTAGCCATCATCAAATAGAGGTGAAGCTCACAATGCTCACTCCAAACGCAAATTCATGCTCAACAAGAGTATTCAAATGCCCTCACATGAAGAATGATTACATGCTCTCACAAAGCCAATCAATGATTAGAATTAAGGAATTGAAAAAAAACTCTCAAACTCCCAATGAGAAAAACATACATAATTTATCCATGGGCTTGCCTGTATTTTCCAACAAACACATCACTGAGCTCATGCAATATCATAATGGTGTTTCAAGGCTTGTTATTTGGCTGAGGGTATGGGTATGATCATTTTTGCTTAGTAACTTCTATCGTCATTAAGCATGGCTCAAATTTATCTTCTTTTCCTTTTCTTTCATTCTTTTAATTGTCACAACTCATCCTTAGCCTATTCATAGCACACAAAATATTTGTTCTAGGTCATCAGACACCCCTTTTATTTCCACAACATTGTACAATGGATACAAATTCATCATTTATTTACTTTTTTTTCTCATTTTACCTTTTTTATATGGAGGGGTTCCATAGTTTTCCACACATGCCTTCCAGGATGAATTTCTTTACTCATTCTTACCACACCCCAACTTAGGGTGTTGGCCTAAGTTTGCTATTCAAACAAACAATGCTTCACGAAAGTTTTAGTTGAGGAGGATACAACCATTTGTGTGCAGGTTTCATCCAAAGAAAATGTTCGGCTCAAATGGTGCCAATCTAGGTTCACACGTTCACAAGGTTGTAACACCATGGTATATCAGTTAGGCTCACTCTCAATAATTTATGAGTAAGATCATTTCCATTATTCACCAACACAAGTTAATTGGACCAACAAGGCAAGTTCTAGGTATCATCATGCACACATTTCAAGTAAGCCTCACCACACATGGCCCTCAACACTATTATCGATCACAAATCTACGAGTTAAACTCGCGTGCAATGATCATTTCAAGACTCACTTCCACAATCCAACTAGTCACAATGAGATGCTTAGAGTTCACACATGACTTATGCAACTCAAATGGCCTCGTTGGACTTGCACAAACATATTATTCATCAATAGCACTATTCAAGTTATCAGTATTAACCACAACTGATACTCGAATGTTCAAGAGAACATTTGTAACATTCACAATCAAACAAGCAAAAGAGATACTAATAAATCAAAGACAACATTCACTATTTAAAGCAGCATGGAGAAGTTTCAAACAAAAAACAATAAAACGACAAAATATCTCAAAGAACGAAATAAAAACAAAATATACCAAGAGGAAAGGTATGAAGATACCTTCACCCCACCAAAATAACTAAATAGTGTCCTCAATGTAAAATAGAAAATAAAATAATTGGGTGTAGAGTAAGGTTCAATGAATGAGAGGGTGAAGATTTAAATGAAACAAAAATCATAAGAGAAATTACTATTCAGTTAGATTGCTAATCGGTGAGTTTTTCGAACACCACCGAGCCACTCGGTGACTCATCGATCAGACATCAGCTCGCACAAAATTACAAAACCTGGGGCCTTCCAAAGGGAGAGAAAGGTGATGAAAGTTGAGGCCGCCATATAAACTCGACGACTCACCTTATGAGCCATGAGCTAGCCCAAAATTACAGAACCTTCCACATTTTTTAACTCCCTTTTGCGATGCATTTGGGCGATCAAAGGGTCAAGTCAATGACTCACCGATTCAACCATCCCCTCACCCATTAGCCTTCATTCAAGAGATGAACTCCAACCTGCACATCCAACAAACGTTAATCAAATAACAAAAAACTAAAACTTGGCTTGCCTCTTAATAAATGTCATAGTTAATGTCGTGGCACGACGTGGACATACATTCAATCATCATCCAAATATACCACATCAATCACTATTGAATTTAGGCACTCTCCAAAATATAGCTTTAAACTTTCTCAATTCACTTTGAATACCGACGCATCCGCACTTTCAACTTCTATTTCCCCATTAGAGAACACCATCTTCAGTTTGAATGGTCCCGACATTTTTAACTTGACCTTACCTGGAAAAAGTCTCAAACGGGAGTTATAAAACAACACCAGATCACCGAATTTAAACTCTCAATGAAGGACTTTGGCATCATGCTATTTCTTGATTTTCTCCTTATAGAGGGCTGAACTCTCATACGCACAAAGCCAAAACTCTTCTATTGCATGGAGTTGATCAACTCTATCTTTTGAAGCATCTTTCCAATTCATGTTCAGGGCTTTGAAGGCCCACAATGTCTTATGATCAAGTTCCACGGGCTGATGACAAGACTTACCAAATACCAATTGATATGGGGACATACCAATTGGAGTTGTGAATGTAGTTCTATACTCTCAAATAACAACATCTAACTTCTGGGACCAATCAGTTTGATTTGAATTTACTATCTTAGAAAAAATTCGTTTGATTTCTTGGTTTGATAACTCAACTTGCCCACTTGTTTGTGGATGATCAGGGGAAGCAACCCTATGTTTGACTCTATACTTCCTTAGCAACAATGCAAACATACGATTACAAAAATGAGACTCACATCACTAATGATTACAAAAAGGGAGAAGTGTGGTTCATGAGAATGTCTTTTCAAGCAACACAACATAACTATCATAATCATTGACACCTTACTTTCAAAGTGTTCTTAAAAGATCTACATAGGTTCTATAATACATGCATAGTCTCATACTTTCATAATATAGGTTATGTGGGTATACTTCCACAACAATCCTATCTACCATCTACACTTATCATATAAGATTAACTCTCAAAGCCTTAACATCCATAGTTCATTATATTAGCCTCACTGTCAAAGCCCTACAACCCAACATTCATAACTACAAGTCTTATTCTCAAAGATTTACTTCTTACAATCATCATACACTCCTAGATCACAAGACATTCTAGTCACGTGCTTCATTCTCAAGCAATTCTAGTCATATATCATCATAAAGGCTAAATGTCAAACATTACTAATCATGATCCATCATAAATGCTTTAATCTAATTCAATTTATGTCTACATACTTTTACTCTCAAGCAATACACATATCATCAACGCTAGTAGATTATCTTTAAATCCTCAATTTCCCTTCTTAAGGCATAAACACACATTACTTTAATTCCATCAATTAGACTAGGGTTAGGCATATAAAACATGTAATTTAATCATAATAACAAGATTCACTACTAATTTAATCTTAAACAATCAATATCTACTCAATTGGATTCATAATCAACATAACCCATAATATTGGAAGGAACCAAACTTGAATTGGGGATTTCATCTGGCTTTACCCTCCTCCTCCTCCTCCTCTTCCTCCTCCTTCTACTCCTACTCCTACTCCTACTCCTCCTCCTCCTTCTCCTTCTCCTTCTCCTTTTCCTTCTCCTTCTCCTTCTCCTTCTCCTTCTGCTTTTCCTTCTTCTTCTCCTTCTTCTTCTTCTTCTGCTTCTTCTTCTTCTTCTTCTACTAATCCATCTATGAATACAAAGCCCTCACAAAGCTTCGAAGATTGGAGGAATTTGACCTAGCTTTACCGTCCTCCTCCTTCATCTTTTCTTCTTCTTCTTCTTCTTCTTCTTAGAGAGAGGATTTCTTGGAGAGAATTGGGTGTCTTTTTGGTGAGTCAAAATAATGACTAGGATCAATGAATTTATAGGTCTAGAGTCTTTATATAGTTGGTCTAAATGAGGTTAAAATGACACCACTTAACCCTTAACTAATTCATGAAAGTTCCATAAAGCCCCTACTTAATTGCTTAAAACAAACATTCTGCCTCACCCACGAGACCACGCCTACGGGCGGTGGGTAGACCCACGGGGCATGTTGGTCAAGAGTGGGTGGTGGTCTGAAACACTAATTTTTGCGACCTAACCCACGACCCCTCACCCACGGGGTGTGGGCCCCGCTACGGGGCGTAGGTCCTTTTGTAGGTGAACTTTTTTAGGCTAGTCTGCTAGGGTCCTCCTCAAGGACCCTTGGTTGGTCCTTGGGTAGTTGTACCTTGACGTTCTAACCCAAAACCCTTCATTTTAGTACGGGGGTTTAATCCCGCCTCTAACCTTCACGTTAAGCTCTAGTTTAGACTACTAGTTTCCACGTTGTTACAATAATAATAACATGTAGAGTATCATTGTCGCCTAAGAACGTATAATGAAGGTGAGGTGGAAGTACCTTTAATTCAAGCTTTGGTGGTTCCTCAATAGATGGCTTTGCGAGAGGAATTTATCTATTCTTCACATCTATATCAAGTTTCAAAGGGCTCTTAGAATAGGAACCTAAACCCAATAGAGCAGCCACTACTACATAATAATCTTGAATTTCCTCCCGATCAAAGTTCAAGAGGATGGCAGCAAAAGATTCACCAACACATGAGACTTCACTAACACTAGCAACCGCTTCTTCAATTATATCATAACTGATATCAAATGTAGGTCACTTGGTTGCTTCATCGATTTACAAATATTGAAAGTCACTTCGTCACCATTTACGTGAAACATCAATTCACCATTTTCCACATCAACAAGAGCTTTCCTGGTAGCCAAGAATGAACAACCAAGAATAATATGAACTTCAGCTTCAATCTCGCAATCAAGGATCACAAAATCAGCCAAAAATATGAATTTTTCCACCTTCACCAAAACGTCATAAAGAATTCCAACGGGGCGTTTGATAGAACGATCGGCCATGAGAAGATGCATAGTGGTAGGCATAGGCACACCTATCAAAAGTTTTTTGAAAATGGCATAGAGCATCAAGTTTATACTATCCCCCAAATCACACAATGCTTTATCAAATTGAAACATGCCGATATTGCAAGTAATGGTAAATTCCCTTGGGTAATCTTTCTTGACAACCACATTGTTTGTCATAATAAAACTACAACTATAGGACACCTAAATCGTCTCAAAGACTATGCTTCTCTTCTTTGTGACCAAATCTTTCATAAACTTAGCATAGCCAGACGTTCCTAACAATGCCTCTACCAAGGGAAGATTTAGGGAGAGAATCTTGAAGACAAACATAAATTTTTGGAACTTTACGTCTTCAACCCTTTTTTTCAACTTTTGAGAAAATGGTGGACCAACTTTGGGTATTGTTTGTTAGTACCAATGGAGGTTCAACCCCCACATTTGACTTTTTAGCATTACCGAGGTTAACACTTTTCAGTACATCATCAACCTGATTGGAGTTTTATTTTTCCAATTCTTCATCATTTTCAACAACAACTGATTTACCTTTTTTTAATTCAAATTACTTTCCACAACTTTCCCACTCCGAGTTATAACGGCCATGCGCTGTACATTAGATTTTTCGAATTCACAATGGTATCACTAAGGAAATCCCCTTTTGGTCTTGGATTCAAATGCGCTGAAATCTGGTCCATTTGGGTCTCAAGTTGCTTTATAGACACCGAGTGGGAGGTAAGCGTTTGGTTTAATGCGGAGAAATAACCCTTCATTTCTTTGAGTACTTTGTTCGATCCTTCCACCTTGTTTAGGATAAGATCAAGAATATCTTTTCTCACAAAGCTCTCAGGATCGACATCTTGTTCTTTGGGCTTGGGACTTTCGTGAGGAGTCACATACAAATCTCGATCACCATCTCTTTCTCTGCAATTCATACATTTATCATGCCAATATCGCTCCCTATCTCTCCAACCATCATCACGACCTCTTTTACGACCTTGATTCCCGCATGGCCTTGGATATCTCGGACGAGAAACCCCCGCTTGGTTTGATAAATTTTTTACCTCTTTGTTGTACATGGTCTCAAATTGTGCTTCATATGTGCTAAACCCACTGCTCTTACAAATGGAAGTCCTAACCTTTTTACCACCTATCATGGCGTGCTTCAACAACAAACCCAATTGGGTCCTAATATTGGCCATATTTTCAGCACGCTCTTATATTGGTCCAATTTATCTCTCATCAACCGAAAATTCAAAGGAGACATATGATCCTCCCTTGTATACCATGCTCGATTAATCTTGGTCATCTCATCAAGAAACATCGATGCCACAACAAAAGGTTATCTTATAATACCACCCTGAATAAGTTAATCGACAACACCTTTGTTGATAGTGTCAAGACTCTGAAAGAAATATTGCAAGAGCACATTGTCCGGCAACCCATGGGTAGGACATTGGAGAAGCAAATTCTCAACAACGTTTTAAGGATAGGCTCACCATCAATCCTCTTGAAGTTCTAAATGTTATCCCTCAACTTAACCATCTTCGAGGGAGGGGAAAATTTTATGTAAAACACTTTTGTGAGCTCATCCCATGAAGTGATAGATTCTCTTAGTATGTTGTTCAACCACTTCGTTGATGAACCCATTAGAGAAAACAGAAACAATCGGAGTCATACTGACTCTTAAGTGATGTTCTTGAAGGAGAACGATCCACACACATCCATAAAATTGTAAATGTGATCATGAGGGTCCTCATGAGCAAGTCCCACAAAAATACCTTTCATTTTCAACATCTACAATATAGTACTGGTCATATGAAACACCATATTGACTACTGTTGGAGCCAATCGAATGGCACCAACACTTCCCAACTGATCTACATTTACATCCTGAAAATTTCCAATGTCATCATTGTTCCTAATTTGACTTGCATTACTCCCATTCACACTCATCTCTTCACCTATTTTAGAGCAATCAACAAGAACACAAATAAGAAAATTCTACCACAACAAAATAAGTTCACGAAACCACTTCAATAAAAGAATTCTAAACACCACTTTTCGGCAACGGTGCCATTTTTTGATAATGCTCAACTACACTTCTTTCGATTCAAAGTGTAGGCGGTCTCTAACATGTATAAACCCAACGATGAGTTGCGGTCGATCCCACAAGGAGTGATACGTTAAATAATTCAATTACGAAGTAAGGAAGTGTACTA
Source organism: Solanum stenotomum (assembly GCF_019186545.1). NCBI lineage: Eukaryota > Viridiplantae > Streptophyta > Magnoliopsida > Solanales > Solanaceae > Solanum > Solanum stenotomum. Next base: position 15,351,488 of record NC_064291.1, on the reverse strand, counting down.
ATCTTTTGTAGAAGTAAAATTCTATGAAACATAAAGTAAATCAAAGAGTTTCAACTATCAATATCAAGGGGGAATTTAGTAACCAATTGTTAACAAAATGCAATTAACATGTGATTTGAACTATTAGAGACAGGACCTTAGGAATGTGATCAATCGAATACTAATTTCACTAAATGGGTAATTATTTATTTCTTTAAGTTGGTGTCATTACTTTAGGCCATAATTTAGAATGTACCCTTTTTACTTGTTTTGTAGCTAATATTAATCATAATCGGATATGATTTGTAAAAAAAATAATATGATGGCTTTTAAGTTTCTGAATGAGTACTCTCAAATGAAGTGTTTTTCGATTAATTAAAAATAATTTTTATTTACATGCCTAAAAATATTCTATTTACACTCCTAAGTATTTGTTATTACTAATTATAATATCTCTAAAAAATTGTAATATTAATCCATGATATATCCTACACATCGAAAGCAATCGACACCATAACTAATCAATTATTTAGAGCTATTAAATAGATATCTACAACTATTAGAATCTGTTGAACATCCTAACATATCACTACTAATTGATGTCGGTGACTAAAAAATGATCTATTTCATTTAAGAAACTAATGACATTGCCATTCCATAGATTTCTTAAAGACCTCTACTATTTTAACATTATTGGATACATGTGGAAGATTCATAACTCTCCTATCTACAACTTAACTGATAGAATATCAATCCACTCCCATGTGTTTGGTCCTTTCATGATAAACCAGGTTAGTAGCAATCTGAAGGGATCTTTTATTGTCAACATGGAGTTGAGTGGGATTGGTTTGAGAAAATCCAATTTGTACATGTAAACCTCAAAGCCGAACAATCTATGAGCAAGCAGTAGACATTGTGCGATATTCAGATTGTGTTGAAGATTATTAAACACATTCTTGCTTCTTACTCTTCCAAGATATCAAGAAATCTCCAAGAGACATGAACCAACCCATGATAGAACGTTGAGTATCAAGATGTCCAGCCCTATCCATTAAACTGAATCAAAGAACCACTAGTAGAGAATAATCCTTAGAAGATGTTCCAAAGAGATATGGAATAATGTGACAGAAAACAACAAAATATAGATGGCAAGGAGCTTTCATAACTTGACTCACTTGTTAAACTACGAAAGAGATATCAAGGCGAGAAATAGAAAGATAATTTAGGCTCCCAACTAATTGTCGATGCAAAGTTTGATCAGGAAGAACATCTCCTTACACGCAATGATAATTTAGAGTCAATTTTAATAAAGTATCTAAGGAGAAAGATTCTTAATGACCAGTAAAAAAATCGACTCTTTAATATATTTATGATAGTTTGAGAACACAACTAAGAAATCATAATGAACTTCCAACCATGGAAAGTACGTAAGAGGACCAAGATCTTTCATTAAAAAAGAATCCTGAAGTTGTTGCTTGAGGGTAGCAAATAGTGAATAATCAGTTCATTTGATTATAATATCATCTACACACAACAAAAGACAAACATAACATTTAGATGTTTTTTGAAGAAATAAAGATGAATCATATTTCCCTGCTCAAAAGACAATTTGGAGCAAAGTACACAAAAACCTGTCAAACCAAGCTCTAGTAGTTTGTTTTAATCAGTACAAGTCCCGTTCAACTTACAATACATATGTTGTAGGCGATGAGAACAAACTATGAGGGGGTTTCATATACATATCTTCTTTGAGACTACCATGAAGAAAAGATCTTTTAACATCCATTTGATGAAGAAGCCAATTTTGGGACACAACAATGGCAATAATATTTTGTACTGTAGTCATTTTTACGAACAGTCTGAAAATCTCCTCATAGTCCACACCATACTCTTAATTTTACCAAGGAAAACCAATTGAGCTTTTACCAATAAAGACTTCAATCAGAATAAAGTTTAATTGAATAGACCAATTTAAGTCCCATGTATTATTTTCTTTATGTCACAAAAGTTCCTCCTCCATTGCTCTATGCCACCATTTAAGCTTGTAGGCTTGTGAGTAACTTGTTGGAATATATATGGTTGATAAAGTTTTTGAGATTTCAAATAACCAATTGTAACACCTTGAAAATTGAGAAGTTGAAATGAAAGTAAATGTTTTATTTTTGGCACTGTTATTGTGATGTACTAGTCTAATCAATGGACCATAGGAAACTCTACGGGTGGTAGAAAGGAAGTCATAGGCTAAAAATTTAAATTAGGAAAATTCAAGTCTCTGATGTTGGACCTACGGGTTGATAGGATGAGTTGTAAGAAGTTTGAAGGGTCGTAGATAACACCCGTAGAAGTGATTCAGACTTGGTGAAAATTTGGGTTAAAATTTCAGGTCTACAAACAATAGCAATTTAGACGGTCCGTAAAAGTTTGTCGTAGGAATAAGCCAGGGTTTTAGGCCCCACTAACTCAACCTATGGTGACCAGTACAGTCCGTAGGAATCTCTATGTTCCGTAGGTCTGCTCAACCGTTATTTATAAATGGTACTTAGGTCTTTTCGTATACATTAATTACCTATACTAGCTTGTTTTACCCCTATTTCATAGTCCTTTGATTACCCCTCTACCCTAATAATTTTCCCAACTCTCTCATTCACTCGATTCTTCGAATCTAATCCACATCCATCCCCTCCTACTCTCTCTCAAGTTCAAGAAGAAGTGTAGGGTTTCCAAGCATCAAGCCTCCAATTCTCTAATTGATTTTCGGCTTTGATCCGCAAGGTATGTAGGTTTACATCAATTGGTTACATTATCACAACCAAAATTTACATGTCGTGATGACACATATGTTACCAACTGATAGGTAAGACAACCCACTAGTTTCACAAATTTAACTAGATTAATAAGGTGAAAAGTTAAATGGTGAGTAGAAAATCTCAAACACTAAATATTTCATAAGTTTGAAACTCGGAAATATAAAATACCACCCAAGATTTCGGTGTCATAAGTACAAGATCTTCTAAAATACTATGAAAGTCTGCAAATCAAATGGCAAGCATAAATGTAAGCAACATGTTGTCTGGATAAGAAAATAACAGAATAAATAATAAAATAGAGTGAGGTGTCAGCTACAGAACAACCAAGGAGCTCACTACAACTCCAAGATACTCCAAAGTCAGACTAAAAAAGCTTCATGAGATGCGCTCGTATTCAGAATTTGATGTGCACCAAAAAGGTGCAATAAGTGTAGTATAAGTAAAAAAGCACATGTACTTAGTATGTCTCATAACTGACAACAAACAAGTAGTGAATGAGTATATAAGAAAAATATTTTTTATTTTTATATGTCTACATTTAAATTATCAGTCAAGTTTCATCAATAGGGATAATCAAATGTCACATAATGTTCAACCACCAAATAAGCACATAATCAAATAAGAATAAATGATATAAAGAGATGCAATGAACCCCATGAAACGATATGCCTCAGATATCAAGTACTCTCTCAACTATATATACACGATACTTCTCATAAATACATCGACCGTTTGTGACCCATTAGGGAATCATAGGGTTCACATGCTGACACGGGTGATCTCTACGTGTATGTGTGGACGATCTCAATGCACTATCATAAAATCAAACAATCCTTGGCATAGACAGTCTACACATTCCTTACTTATAATCATAAAATCAAATAATGAACAACACAGACGATCTTCACATGCACAACTTATACTCAATCTCATGACAATGCATTTGCATAATATGATATCAATAAAAGGGGATGATGAAGCATCTAAATCATTCAAATATCGGTATGTGATGAGTCAGGGATTTCAACTCATTTACGGCTTAATACTTAATGAATTAGTGTTTTCAATGCCTATTCTACGCTTATAACTGATGTTAAAATGTTAATCAGTAGCAATGAAGGTAAAAGAGTAAGGCAGGAACGCTGAAAGTGTTGTAATAAAGCTAAGCTGGTTATCGCCAAAGCCACTCGGCGAATCGCTGAGTGGACCTTCAGCTCGCCTATAGTTACAAAACGAGGTGTTAAAAAGGCAAGACAAGAAGGCGAGAAGAAGTTAATTCGGTGTGTCGCCAACTGATTCTACGATCTTAACCCATTACGCCGAAACTTACATAATAATTTTGCGAAAAGTCACATAAACAAGTTATAAAAGGGGCACTCGGTGCGTTGCCTACCAGTTCGGTGAGCCCGACTTATTTTGCCGAGTTCCCTCCGTGATGAAATTCTAGGAATGTATAAATTAGATTTTGAAAAGAAGTTCTAGAGTTTTGCAAGTTACCACACTGACAAGTACTGGATTTTTAATCTTGAACAGTCTAAAGACATTTTTTGGAGTAGATATGTAGGGTTTGTTAGATTTTTTGTTTCAATTTGAGCATTTGGAGACTTGTAGATTGTTGCCCAACCTGATGGAAAATTTCGTTGGATGATTTCTTGTACTTTATTATGTTTGGCTAAAACCCTCATTCTTAGGGGTGTGATTATTTAGTTGAATGCATTAATTAGCTAATGGGTGTTGTTATTTACAGACTTTATTATTGATTTGAAGTGAGTTCAATTAATAGTTTGTGTTTTAATTGAGGAATTGTAGTTGCCAATGCAATTCTAGCTTAGTACTTTATGATTTCTAGAGAAAGAAGTGTTAGAGTTAAATTATTAGTTGGTGACTGTAGTGATTTTGTTGTTACAAATTTAGCTTGACAAAGTGTGTCAGAATGCAATCTTTCAAATCTACCTTGAAAAAGTAGATTGATTAAGGTAATGGGCTGTTAATCTGTGTTGTGCTTGTTGTGGTTCGGAAGAACTCGCTCAATTCATAATAGTTTATTGAGAAATGGCTATTGCACCCAAAGCCTAGCCTACCCAGTGAAATTCAACAATTTTTAGTAAATAATAATCATCTATTACAAAAATTTGGCATTCAATTTCTCACACTCCCATGAAACCTTCCCTATTTATTTATCTCCTGTTTTAGTAGCGTAATTTGGTAACCCTCATTCCCCCTTCAGACATCAATTGTAAAACTCTTGTCATTTACTTTATTGTTGTGGAAATGTCTACATCTACAAACAATTAGAACACCATTTTATTTCTGAATCGAATTCTTTACCGTACTACTCCATGTGCGATCGATCCCAACTCTTAGTTGGGTTTATAGTTGTTAGCGACCACCTACACTTAGAATCAAATGAAGTGTAGTTGAGTGTAATTAAAAATGGCGTCGGTGCCGAGGAATGGTGTTTAGAATTTTGTTGTAGTTGAATCTACTTATTTGTGTTCTTTGTTGGCTGCTCCAAAAGAGGTAAAGAGATGAGTATTAATTGGAGCAATTCCAGCCAACTTGGGAGCAACGATGACATCGGGAACTTTCACGATGTCAATGAAGATTAGTTGGGAAGTACATGTGCTATTTGATTGCCTCCAACTGTGGGAAATGCGGTGTTTCATGTAACCAACTCTATGGTGCAGCTGTTGCAAATGAAGGGTCTCTTTGGAGTACTTGCGCATGAAGACCCTAATGACCACATTCGTTACTTTGTTGATGTGTGTGGGCCATTCTCTTTCAAGAATATAACTGAGGAGTCAGTCCGACTTCGTTTGTTTCCCTTTTCTCTAATGGGGGAGGCAACGAAGTTGTTGTCCGATTTACCAAGGGAATAACTCATTTCTTGGGAGGATCTTACTAATGCGTTTTATGTATGTTTTTCCCTCCATCAAATATGGTGAAGTTGAGGGATAATATTCAGAACTTAAAGCATGTGAATGGTCAGCCTATTAACAAAATATGGTTGAGGTTCTAGAAGGTGATGCTCCAATGTCCAGCTCATGGACTAAGGGACAATCTATTGTTAAAATATTTCTATCAGAGCCTCGACTCAGTAAACAAAGGGGTGGTAGACCAGCTCATTCGAGGAGGAATCATGCAACAACTGTTTGATATAGTATTTGCACTTCTTCATGAGATGACAAAGATCTATCGTGCTTGGTGCACTAGAAAAGATCAGGTGTCTCCTTTGAACTTTGGGTTAACAAAGGAGCAATTGGAGAAAAACCAAGAGCGAGATGAAAACATGTCCAAAATGATGACCCAAATGGACCTATTAACAAAACATGTCATGAGAAATGGTTCCAAGGCTGTGAATGCAGTGGGAGTTAGTGGAGTGAATCCTGATGAAACACACTTTGAGGCCATGTGCAATGAAGAAGTAATTTTTTTGGAAAATTTGGCAGGAGGTTTCCGTTTGAACTATCCAAGGCAGGGAGGGACTCAAGGTTAGAACGAGGATCGCGATGATGGTTGGAGAGACCGAGATAAGGAATGGCATGACCGTGGTACAAATTGGAGAGAGAGGGATATTTACAAAATACGATGTGCGCCTCCCAATGATCATCAAAAACCAAACGAACAATTGGCTGATCCTGAAAATTTCCACACCGAAGACATGCTTGCTCATATTCTCAACAAAGTTGAAGGATCCGACAAGGTGTTAAAGGAAATGAAAGATGACATCTCTTCTCTGAATCAAACACTTATTTCACATTAGGTGTCTATTAAGAAGCTGGAAACAAAGATGGGCCAAATCTCGGCTCATTTGTACCCAAGGCTGAAATGAGGTTTACCGAGTGATACCATGGTTAACCCAAAGAATAAAGCTTGAAAGTGTCATGACCCAGGGGCACCTGATAGCGGTCAACTATACCTCATCCAATTCTAGGTGTATACGATCCTAATTAAGTATAAAAAACCAACAAATGAGTTGGGGTCGAACCCACATGGGGCGGTACAAGTTCGAATTCAATTGTGAAGTTATAAATATGATCTACTCAGTTGTAGTAATTGTCGAATTCAATTAGATAAGTAAAAACGGTGACACAAATGTCAGGAAGGGGGAATAGTATGTCAATTAGCAGCCAAATAACTTATGAACAACATAAGATTAATCAAGTAATTAAGGGATACTTGAGGGTGTGACCGAATAATTGCCAATTTCGCTAAATGGGTGATCGGTAATTATTAAAGGTTGCTAAATCTTAGTGGGTAGGCTGTACCTTATATGTAATAGCTTTCTCTTGAGCAACTATTATGATTCAAGTGGGTTCTATTGAACTTCAACAAGCCTAACACTATAAACAACCAACAACCTTACTTTATCTACTCTCTCGAGTTAGATAGGTAGAATTGAGAATAGAATTCACTCTCTCTAGCTGAACCCACAACAACCCAACCTCTACAAACACTGATTTACAACCTTAGTTTTACACCTCTCTCTCAAGCAAGCATCAAAACCTAGGTTATAATTGAAACAAACATTTCAATTCATTAATTCAAGAACAACTATAAATCAAACCCACTTCAAAACAACATATAAATCAATAATCCCTTACACCCGTCAACTAAATTAGACAATTAGTCACATGGTCACACCACCATGAATGGGATTTTAGCTATTGATCATAAAAAGAAAGAATTCAATACATATTACATTCTCCATGATTGAGTATTACTCTCCAAACCCTTACAATGATTCAATGTATCTTACATTCCAAAAGCCGAATAAAAATGTATTTAAAAATGCTTCAAAATTAAACAAAAACAGTGTTTTCTTTCAAAGTATGAGTTTTCACAATGTTGGGATACCCTGATCTCTTTTCAAAAATCAATTTATACTCTTTCAAAATTTGGCCTATGGGTTAAATCGATGAGGTAAGTCGTGCGTCGCCAACATGACGACGATTTTCCAATCGGCCCTATCCATCGCCTCATTGTGTTAAGTGTTCACGTAATCTATATTGTAACTTTAGGCGGTCGATGTTTGGTGTCACGACCCAGGGGTACCCTCTAGGACAACAAGGCACATAGAACTGCGAAAGGCTCCATGTAAGCCACTTAGCATATCATAACATAAGTTAAAAACAAAGCCATCTATTACAATATTTCCATAAAAGAAAAGCGGAAGTCTAGACTCTATGTCTCAACAAAGCCATCTATTACAATATTCGAATGAGAAAAGGGACACTTAGTGTAAAAACACATTTCAAGTCTAAAATTTCCATAAAAGAAAAGCGGAAGTCTAGACTCTATGTCTCAACAAAGCCATCTATTACAATTTTCGAATGAGAAAAGGGACACAACCCATACAACATAGTCCGAAAAGGAAATGCAAGAAATGAACTACAAAGAGATAACATCCATGCTCGAATCATGAAGACTCACCAACAAGATAGGAGAATAAGCATATCCAAGCTTTTAGCCAGAACGATTAACACCTTGAGAATTGGACCCTACACTTGGGGAATATGTAGGAAAAGTAGGTGTTAGTACAAAAATGCACTAAGTATGATAGACATGCATAAAAACATTGAAAACATGCAAAAATGGACGTTTTAGTTGAACGAATGCAATTTTCTAAGTTTGAACATCATCATGAAGATTGTGGAAAAGCATAAGTCATAAGCATATCCAACATATAGATCATCATAACATAAGAGGAACGTAGTATAAATACCATCAAAGCATACTTGTGAAATGCATGAATAAGACCCCATAAATCTCACCCATACTAAGTAAAGCTTCTTGCATAACCATAGTTCATAATTCATATTGTTGTTGTCATAGTGGGAACAAGCCTTAACCGACATAGATCATGTGAGCTAACATGGAATCTGGTGACTCCCTCACCAAAAAGTGTTGCTCTACTTGCCTAAGGTACAACCATACTCTTAGCTTAGGTGGATCCACTAGCTAAATAACCTATGGGACACATAGTTTATGGGATAAGGATATTGCTACTAGAAGCCCACATTCAACTAAGGTAGAAGATTTCCATCTCATGAGACATACTTTGGTAACCCGGACTCAACTAGTGTAAAAGGAACCCATTTGGAAAGTTGGACTCAACTAGCGTAAAAGCTTCCATCTGATATTCAATGTCCACTCGGTGCACAGCATTAATTCCCACGGAATTCATATTAAGTCTTGACTTAAGTTCATATTCATGGAAGAATGTTGTGACACTCAATCAAATATAATTCATAAGATAGCTCAATAGATCATGCGTGAGAATAACCTTTAACTGTCCATGTCTACATATAGATTCAATAGGTCAGAAAGCCTTCCAACCCTAGAATCATAATATTGTGAGAAAACCTTTCACATCATTTGATAATCATACATAAATGTGTATATGAGAATAACCTTCCAATAGCACAACAACTAGATCATAATCATATTCCTTTCACTCTCAAAGTGTTCTTAAATCATATACATATTCTTCATAAAACATGCATAATATCATGATTTGCCCTTTCAAGGATCAAATCTAATATTGAATCAACACATCTAGAATTCACTACATTAAACATGGATATTGACATAATTACAGTAGCCCAATTACTACAGGAATAATCTCATAATATCCTTTTTTCATCCACAAACCCACATTACAAGATCATAATTGAGAAATATAGGGATTTCATGGGTTCTTGGGGATTTCAACATAAAAACCATGATAAATCATCAATACAATCATAATATAAAGTAATTCAAGAATTAGAATAGTTTTTTGAAAGGAACCCATGACTTTGGAATCAAACCCTAGATTTTCGGGATTTCTATCTTTGAAATTGAGTTTTTGAAGGGGCTCCAAGGATGAAGACATACCATACCTTAGCAATGAAATTCAATAAATTTGAGAAGGAAATCATGCTCGTTTAATCCTAGCTCCAACTTCCATCCTCTTCTTCCTTGAAGTTCTAGAGAGAGAACTTTCTTTGGAGAGGATGAATTTTTGGGATTAGTTTTGGGTTTTTATAAACAATGAGGTAACTGACTTGATTTAGTGATATGAAACCCATATATAGGTGATCTAATTTAAGCTAAAATGAACTCACTTAGTTATTAATTAAATTCAGAAAACCTCAAAGAGCCCCTAACTAACTCTGCAAAATGGTTTCCAGGTCACCACCCTACGGAACCACGTCCACGGGCCGTTGTTGGACCCACTGGCATGCTGGTGAACCATGGTTGGATTGCTGGGACTTGGTTTTTTGGACCCTGACCCACGACTCCTCACTGACGGACCGTGGTTGGTTTCAGGGTTTTGACCCATATCCCCCACCAATAGGCGTGTCCTGACCGAAGAGGTGTGGGTCCCCTCTGTTGGTCACTGCCAAGGTAGTTTCTAGGAGTCCTCCTCAGGGACGCATGGTTTGTCTTTGGGGTCGTGCCTTGATGTTCTAACATGAGACCCTTTATTTTTAAGTACGGGGAGTTACGATTACGACTCTAACCCTCATGTTAAGCTCTAGTTTAGCCTACTAGTTTTCAGGGTGTCACAATAGCTCCCCCTTGGGAACATTCGTCCTCGAATGATGATCTAGATACCTTATATAAGTAAAGACTCAAGACTAGTAGCCCATCATGCATGAAACATCAAAATAATGCACAATTCAAAGGAGGAAACCTCAACTTCATCTCAAACATAAATGATACATAACAAGGAAGTAGAAACTACATCCAACAACCCATTATGCATGGAATTCAACATTTCTCATAATCATAGGAGGAACTACATTCTCCAATATTCAAAGCATTCTCAACACAATCTCTTGAAACCATTTGGCTATTTACTCAAGAAAAACATATTCATATAAAGCATGTTCATCTATTCATCTCATGAAGTCAAATAGACAAATCATACTCAAATGCACAACAACATGAGGAAAATCAATCATAAAAAACTCATTTTCTTACTAAACATGAATTTCTCAATAATATACATAACATAAGGAAATCATGGAAAAACACATATAACACTCATGACTCCTAAAAAAACAAGGAAACTCAAGAGGAACTACTAACCTAAAGCTTGAATAGGAGTAGAAGGAAAGAGATGAGGATATAGGGACTTCATATAGGCCCCGGCCTCCCAAGTGGCACCCTCATATAAGTTATTCCTCCATAATATCTTCACAGAGGCAATTTCCTTGTTTCTCAACCTCTTGACTTGTCGGTCTAAGATTTCAACCTGTACCTCTTCATAAGCAAGATTCTCCTTTATCTCTAAACCCTCCAAGGGAACTATAATTGATGGATCTCCAATACATTTCTTCAACTTTGAGACATGGAACACCGGATGCACCAACACCAACTCATTTGGAAAATCTAACTCATATGCAACCTTGCCAACATGCCTCAAAATCTCATAGGGACCCACAAACCTAGTACTAAGTGTCCCCTTCTTTCCAAACCTCATAACACCCTTTATTAGAGAGATTTTCAAATAAACTAAATCATGGACATCGAATTCGAGATCTCTCCTTCTAACTCGGCATATGACAATTGCCGACTTTTGGCCGTTCTCAACCTCTCTCTAATAACCCGAATCTTCTCAATGGCCCCACGCACCAATTCCGGGCATAGGAGAGAAACTTCCCCCACATAAAACCATCCTATAGGAGACCTACATCTCCTACTATAGTGAGCCTCAAAGGGAGCCATGTCGATACTCGAATGATAACTATTATTATAAGCAAACTCAACTAAGGACATATGGTCATCCTAATTGCCTTTAAAATCTATCACGCATGTCCTCTAAAGTCTAAATGATCCGTTCCGCTTGACCATTCGTTTGAAGGTGAAAACTTGTGCTAAGCTTCACCTTGGTACCTAGCTCTTTTTGGAATGATTTCCAAAACTGTGAAGTAAATTGGGGAACTCGATATGAAATTATGGACAAGGGAACGACATGTAACCTTACTATCTCCCTCACATACAACTTAGCAAACTCTTCCGCCGAGTAGGACCGGGAATGAAATGAGCGGATTTAGTAATCTGGTCCACTATTAACCATATCGAGTCATGCAGTCGTCAAGTACTTGGTAAGCCTACAATAAAATCCATGTTCACACCCCACTTCTACGTAGGAATAGTAATATCTTTTGACAAGCCTCCCGACCTTTGGTGCTGAACGTTAACTTGTTGACAATTAGGACATTTTTGACACAAATTCCGCGATGTCCTTTTTCATCCTATTCCACCAATAGACTTCCCGTAGGTCACGATATATCTTCGTGGCTCTCAGATAAAGAGAGTACCAAGAACTATGGGCTTCTTCTAAAATTTGCTATCTCAAGCTGTCAACATTTGGAGCACATAACCTACCTTGATACCTTAGTATCCCATTTCCCCCTTGGTAGAAAGCCTCAACAGACTTTTTGAGTACTGCCTCTTTCAACAAAACCAAGATAGGGTCCAGACTTTGCTTAGACTTCACATCAATTACAAAGGACGATTCAGAACCATTATGGACCACGACACCACCGTTGGTTGAATCCACTTTTCAACACCTAGTTGGGCCTACCTATGCACATCACGAACCAACTCTTTCTTTTCATCTTCTACATGAGCCACACTACCCATCGACAACCTACTAAGAGCTTCCACTACCACTTTAGCTATGCCAGTATGATAAAGGACACCCATATCATAATCCTTCAACAATTCTAACCAGCTTTTCTGATGAAGATTAAAGTCCTTTTGACTAAATCCATATTGTAGACTCTTGTGATCATTGAAAACATCCACATGGACCCCATTACAATAATGCCTCCACATTTTTAAGGCAAAACAACCGCCACTAACTCAAGATCGTGGATAGGATAAATCTTCTCATGGACTTTAAGTTGCCTTGAAGCATAGGACATAACCTTACAATTTTGCTTAAGAACGCATCCCAACCTAAGTCTAGCGGCATCACAATACACAACAAAACCATCCGTACCCTCCGGTAAGGTCAACACCGGAGCGAAAGTAGGTCTATCTTTCAATTCTTGGAAACTTTTCTCACAAGCTTCCGACCACACAAGCTTAGCTTTCTTTTGAGTCAAGGCCGTCAACGGAGAAGCAATGGTGGAAAATCCCTCAACAAATCTTCTATAGTAACCAGCCAAACCCAAAAAGCCTTTAATGTCTAAGGGAGTTAGAGGTCTAGGCCAACTCTTGACCGCATCCATCTTCTTCGGATATACCTCAATACCCTCAGTTTACGCAACATGACCAAGGAAAGCTACATACCATAAAAAAATTCACACTTGCTAAACTTTGCAAAAAGTTGTTGGTCCTTAAGAACATGCAACACAATTCTCAAATCGTCCACATGTTTATTGTCACTCCATAAATAGATCAAGATATCATCGATAAACACAATCACAAACATATCTAAGTATTGACTAAACACACTCTATTCATCAAGTCCATAAACGCCGCCGGAGAATTAGTCAACCCGAACAACATTACCACAAACTAATAGTGACCTTACTGGGTTCTAAAGGTTGTATTGGGAATATCAACCCCTCTCATCCTTAATTGGTGATAACCCGAACGAAGATCAATCTTACAGAAATAACTAGCCCCTTGAAGTTGGTCAAACAAGTCATCTATCATTGGGAGAGGATACTTATTCTTGATGGTCACTTTACTCAATTGATGATAATAAATACACATTCGAAGAGACCTATCTTTCTTTCTAACAAACAACACCGGAGCACTCCATGTAGAGATACTCGGCCTGATGAAACCCTTGTCTAACAAATCCTTTAGTTGCTCATTCAACTCCTTCAACTTGGCCAAATCAATTTTATAAGGAGGAATAGAGATAGGTTGCTTCTCCATCAAAAGGAAAATACCAAAATCTATTTCCCGATTAGGAGGAATACCGGGTAAATCATCAGGGCAAACTTCTGGGAACTCATTAACTACCAGAACCGCCTCTAGAGAAGGGGTTTCAGATTCAATATTCCACACCCTAACAAGATAGTAAATACACCCTTTGGAGATCATCCTCCTAGCCTTAAGCCAAGAGACAAATTGACCTCTAGGCATGGAATTTCTCCCCTTCAACTCTAAGATAGACTCATTTGGAAATTGGAATCTAACCACCCGAGTCCTACAATCGATAGAGGCAAAACATGCATTCATCCAATCTATATCCAAAATCATATGAAACTCTAAGTTGTCTAACTACACCAAATCCACCATAGTAACTATATGGGATAAGGAAATGGGACATCTCCTATAAACTCTCTTAGCCACCACCGAGTCACCAACCAGGGTAGAGACTGAAAAAGGTTCTATTAACACTTCGGGGAGTGTATCAAACTTCATGGGCAAGTAAGGTGTCACAAAGGACAAAGAAGCACCGGGATCTAACAAGGCATATACATCAATAAGAACTACTTTTAACATACCGGTCACCAAATTCGGGGAGCTCTCTTGGTCACCTTGGGATTGAAGAGCATATAAGTAGTTTTGCTTTAGGGCATTGAAATTTCAACCACGTGGATGAGCTTGTTTATCTTCTCTTCCCCTATACTTGATCATTGGACAATCTCTCATCTTGTGGTAACTCTTCCCGCAACTACACCACCCATCGGTGCCAACTAGGCACTTACCACATCTTTTCTTCCACACTTTGCACAACTAGGCCTAGCCACATAAGAACCACTACTATTACCTCTATGAGGTTTAGGGTTGGGAACCCTATCATTATTGACCCTTGGAGCACTAGAGGAGCCTTGGTTGGAAAATCTTTCTCTAAACCTTGGTCGACCTTGTCCATCGAACCTAGCATTGGAGATGTTCCCATCACTGGTTCTAGCTCTTTTCACGTCCCTATTTTTTCCTTATGTTTTGATTCCTAAATTTGTTGAGTATATACTACAAGCCTTTAGATATCCATTTCATGATAGAGAATTGCCGTACAACATTATTTTTCTAACAAGTCAGTCACACCCGTGAAAAACCTACTCATCTTAGCCCTCGAATCCGCCACAATAGTTCGAGCATACTTGGACAATTGTGTGAACCTTAGGGAATACTCCTTCACACTCATACTTACTTGACGAAGGTTAATGAATTCTTCCACCTTAGCTTCCCTCAACTCTCGGGGAAAGAATCAATCAAGAAATGCCGATTTGAACGATTTCCATTCTACTAGACCCTCTCCTATGGGTCTTCCACATTTCCAGTGATCATACGACACCTGAGCCACATCTTTTAGTTGGTAGGAGGCTAACTGCGTCTTCTCTTACGAAGTTACCGCCATAATAGCAAGAACTTGATAAACCTCATCGATGAACATTTCAGGATCCTCTTCCACTTTGGAGCCATAAAATTTAGGAGGGTTCATTCGAGCAAAATCCCTAACCCTTAAGGGAGATGAATTAACATTAGGATTCACCGAAGCTACAACTTCTCTATTGTCTTGAGCCGTTACGACTTGAGCCAATATTTGGATAGTAGATTTAAACTCCGCATGGGTCACATTCTCAACCAAAGGATCTATTGTGGTTTGGGGAGCTTGAGGAGGTGTTCCTTGATTCACATTGTCACCTTCACCCTTTCTAGCATTAGCCCTTCATGTATTCATATCCTGAAGACACAAGAGAAGGATTAGGAAAGAGATATCTTTTAGAGTTAAACTCTAAGGCACAAATTAAGAGTAAAGAAGAACTGAGATTTCATAAACATAATGTATCCTCTCAATCATATGTGTGGCGCGCTTCACACTAATGAACAAGACTGTACTAGATGTGGCTTATGAGACATCATCGTAGAATCATTCTAAACCTTGTGCTCCGATTACCATGTTTGTCACAACCCAGGGGTACCCCCAAGATGTAACAAGGCACATAGCACCCCAAAAGGATCCATGCAAGACACTTAGCATATCATAGCATAAGTAATAGAACAATAAGAGTAAATACACATTTCAAGTTTAAAATTTTAATAAAAGAAAAGCGAAAGTCTAGACTCTAACTGTCAACATAGCCATCTATTACAATATTCGAATGAGAAAAGGGACACAACCCATACAATCTAGTCCGAAAAGGGAATACAAGAAATAAACTACAAATAAATAACATCCGTCCTCGAATCATGAGGAATCACCAACAAGCTAGGAGAATAAGCAAATCCAAGCTTTTAGCCACAATAATTAGCACCTTGCAAGCGGGACCCTAAACTTGGGGAAAATGTTGGAAAAGTACGCGTTAGCACAAAAATGCACTAAGTATGATAGTTATGCATAAAAACATTGAAAACATGCAAAAAGGGACAATTTAGTTGAATGCGTGCAATTTACTAAGGTTGAACATTATTATAAATATAGTGGAAATGCATAAGTCATAAGCATATTCAACATATAGATCATCATAACATAAGAGGAATATATCATAAATACCCTCAAATCATATTTGTGCACTACATGAATAGGACCCCATAAATCTCATCCATAATAAGTAAAGCTTCTTGAGAAACCACAGTTCATAATTCATACTCTTGTTCATATTTTTGTTGTCATAGTGGGAATAACCCTTAACCGACATAGACCATGTGAGCTAACATGAAATCTGGTGACTCCCTCACCGAAAATAGTTGCTCTACTTGCCTAAGGTAGAACCATACTCTTATCTTAGGTGGATCCACTAGCTAAGGAGAACATAGTTTATGGGATAAGGAGATTGCTATTACAAACCTGGACACAACTAAGGTAGAAGGTTTCCATCACATGAGACAAACTTTGGGAACCTGAACTCAACTAGCGTTAAAGGAACCCATCCGAAAAGCTGTACTCTACTAGCGTAAAAACCCATCCGGAAAGCTGTACTCTACTAGCGTAAAAGCTTACATCTTATATTCAATATCCACTTTGTGCTAAGAATTAATTCCCACGGAGTTCATATTAAGTCTTGACTTAAGTTCATATTCATAGAAGAATGCCTTGACACTCAATCAAAATTAATTCATAAGATAGCTCATTAGATCATGCGTGAGAATAACCTTTCACTGTCCATGTCTACATATAAATTCAATAGGTGAGAAAACCTTTCAACCCTAGAATCATCATATTGTGAGAAAACCTTTCACATCATATCATAATCATACATAAGTGTGTTTATGAGAATAACCTTTCAACAACACTACAACCAGATCATAATTATATTCACTTCACTCTCAAAGTGTTCTTAATGCATATACATAATCTTCATAAAAAATACATAATATCATAATTACCCTTTCAAGGATCAAAACTCATATTAAATCAACACATCTAGAATTCACTACATTACACATGGATATTAACATAATTCAAGTAGCCCAATTACTACATGCATAATCTCATAATATCCTTCTTTCATCCATAAACCCACATCACAAGATCATAATTGGGAAATATAGGGATTTCATGGGATCTTGGGGATTTAAATATGAAAACCATAATAAATCATCTATTCAACCATAATATAAAGTAATTCAAGCATTATAATCGTTTTTGAAAGGAATCCGTGATGTTGGAATCAAACCCTACTTTTTGGAGATTTCTATCTTTGAAATTGGGGTTTTGAAGGAGCTCCATAGATGAATTCTATCCGTGGATGAAGAGCTACAATACCTTAGAAATGAATCCAATGAATTTGAGAAGAAAAACTTGCTCCTTGAACCTAGCTTCAATTTCCTTCTTCTTCTTCTTCCTTGATGTTCTAGAGAGAGAATTTTCTTTAGAGAGGATGAAGTTTTGGGACTAGTTTCGTGTTTTAGAAATAATGACGTAATTGACTTGATTAAGTGATATAAAAGCCTTATATAGGTTATCTAATTTAGGCTAAAACAACCTCACTTAGTTATTAAATAAAACTGGAAAACCCCAAAAAGCCCCTAACTAAGTCACCAAAATGGTTTCCGAGCCACCACCCATGGTACAATGTCTACGGGACCCACGTGGTGTGCTAGTGAATCGTGGTTGGGTGATCGGGATTTGGTTTTTGGAACCCTGACCCACTACTCCTCATTGACGGACCATGGTTCGACCCACGACCCATGCTGGTGAAGCGTGGGTTGGGGTTCAGAGATCTGGTTTCAGGATCCTGACCCACGACCCACACCCAATGGCGTGGCCTGACCCACGAGGCGTGGGTCCCCTCCGTAGTTTCTAGAGGTCCTCCTCAAGGACCCATGGATGGTCCTTGGGGGTCGTGCCTTGATTTTCTAACATGAGACCCATTATTTTTACGTATGGGGAGTAACTATTACGACTCTAACCATTATGTTAAGCTCTAGTTTAGCCTACTAGTTTTCAGGGTGTTACGTCGAGGTCGCCGATGGATTCCGCGAACCGTTATTTACTCTTTTGAGTAGCCTTTTTGCTTGCACCTTAATTGATCGTTCTGTATTAATCGATGGACTAACTCCTCTGAGCGGATCCAATCGGCGCATCGCCGATAAGGACTATCCTTCACCCTGTTTCCCTTATCTCAGGAGTGGAATACTGTAAGTTTCGGCGGATGAAGAGGCCAATCGGCGGATCATCGAGTTGAGTCGGCGATCTTCAGCTTTGTTGTTCTTTCTTTTCTATTTTGTTTTCCTAGATACAAATCAATACTTCAGCATCAATTTATAGCAAAATTAGGCATTGAGGACATTTAAACTGTGAAAACAAAACCCTAAATAAGTTGTAATATCAGACTCATCAACACGCCCAACTTAAACTTTTGTTTGTCCTCAAGTAAAACTCAACATCAATTAGTTCAACAAGGATGTCTACAAACAGTGCTACTCAAGAGTCAACACAAATGCACACAAGATGTTCAAACTATACATACATTGTTAAATTGTGCACTCTAAGTTTTAAATTGTGATTCACCATTATCAAATATACTTATGTTCACAATGCTTTCTTCAAATGCAAGTTCAAACTCAACAAAAGCATTCAAATGCCCTCAGAACAAGGATGATTCCATGCTTACACAAAATTCCTCAACAATTTAAGTTACTAGAATCAAATGCAACTGTCATACTAAGAAAGATGATGGCATGCATGGTTCCACCCATAGGTTTGCCTTTATTTTCCAATCAATGTCTGTTTCAGCCCACTCAAGGTTACAAAGGCCTTTTTAAGGGTTGCAATAGGGCTAAGTGTAAAGTTATGGTCCTTTTGGCTTTGGGGCTTCTACCTTCATGAAATATGACCTAAAAGTCACTTTTTCTCCTTCTCTTTCTCATTCAAACATGTTCACAACCCACCCCATTATTCAACTAAACATAACTAATCGGATACCCCATTTCTCTTACTTCTTTCACACACTTTATTTCACAAATTTTTTTCTTTTTCAGCCTTTTTAACCATTGTTTTTAATATATAAGGAAGGGTTGCATCTTTTTCGAACTATGGTTCAAAAGGGAGATTTTTCACAATTCTTGACTTTCCTTCTTTTTCACCACACCCCCAACTTATGCCTTTGGCCTAAGTTGTCTATTCAACATACCAATACTTCATGAAGGTTATAGGTGATGGGTCAAAGAGGTCAAAGTTTTTTTTCAAGTAACAAAGAACAAGTTAGGCTCAAAAGGTGCGAAGAAAGGATCACACTTCTCACAAGGTGGCCACAGAGA
This sequence comes from Solanum stenotomum, assembly GCF_019186545.1. NCBI lineage: Eukaryota > Viridiplantae > Streptophyta > Magnoliopsida > Solanales > Solanaceae > Solanum > Solanum stenotomum. The sequence goes on along the minus strand of NC_064291.1, from coordinate 15,332,034 downwards.
GGTATGTTATCAATTGGGTACATTCTTCAAAACTTTTTCCTAAGATCATTTCAATTGCTTGCTTCAATCAATCAATCAATCGGACTAATGGTGAAAATTGTTGGTGTCATCAAGCACAATATACAAGAAAACCTCACCACACAAGGAATTCGATACAATTATCAAACAAGAGTCCCCACTTTCTAGCTAGCGTGCAATGTGTATCACAAGAGACTTAATCGGCAACCGGCTAGTCACAACGAGATGCTAAGAGTTCACATATGGCCTATGTAACTCAATTTGCTTCATCGTAGCCGCACATTCATGTTGTTTAATTGAGAGAACTATTTAAGTCATCGGTATTAGCCACAACCGAGACTCAAAAATGCAAGAGAACAGCTTCATCCAAACATATCCAAAGGTGGTATTCCTAACAAGACCGGGCCCCACAAAAAACACCCAACATTGTACTATATGTAAAAAGGAATGAACACGAAATAAAGACAGAGATACAAAAGAACTAAATAAAAAGAACATGGTTGGGAAGATTCTTTACTATGTAATCATTCGGCAAAGTGATGTGCAGAGCGTCGAACAATTCGGTGCAACGCCTAATGGCATGCAGCCCACCGAAATATCCAGAACACTGGCTGTCCAGTTGGGACCAACACACAATTAAAATCGGGTTCACCTAAGAGCATCGGCGCATTGCCATGTGAGCACAAATTGTCGCCAAATTTTTCAGAACACCGGCCCTTCAGGAGAGGTCAGGGTGCAATAGAAGTTGGGCTCGACGAACCTCTTTGGTGAATCATCGAGTTACCTGGCTGCGTCACCAAATATTCCCAAAATGCAGCTCATCCTTGATTCTCATAAGGCGAGCCAAATTGTGACCATCGTTTCACTTGGTGGTTCGTCGAAATGGCTATTCCATCGCTGAATCACCTATAACTACACATTCAACATACATTATTAAAAAACAACTAAAGCTTGGGTTGACTACATGGAAATGCTTTCAAGAATCTTCCAAATACACCACTTAGATCACTGAAATCTCATAATATTCTCTAAAATAGAGTTTCTGATGTTACCCATTCACCTTGAAAGGTGGACCCACTTTACCTTCAATTTCAATTCCTTAATTTGTGAACACCCGGGTTACCTTCAAAGGACAAGACCACTTTGACTTGAGTTTAACGGGAAAAAGTTTCAACCGAGAATTGAAGAGAAATAGAAAATCACATACTTGGAATTTGCACTGAAGCATTTTGGCCTCATGCCACCACTTCATCTTCTCTTTATATAGGGCTAAACTTTCATATGCGCTCAACCAAAATTCCTCCAACTCATGGAGTTGGTTTATTCTTCTTTTTGCAGCCTTTTCCCAGTTCATGTTTAGTGTCCTCAATGCCCAAAAAGCATGCTCAAGCTTAATTGGTAGGCGAAAAGACTTTCCGAACACTAAATAATATGGTGAAATACCAATTGGTGTTTTGAACAAAGTATGATATGCCCATAGAGCGTCATCAAATTTGTGAGACCAATCAGTCCAATTTGCATTCACCATTTTTTCCAAAATGCTTTTAATCTCGCAGTTTGAAACTTAAACTTGGCCTCTTGTTTGTGGATGGTATGGTACTGCAAGTTTATGCTTTACCCCATATTTTCTTAACAACGAGGCAAATATCCTTTTGTAGAAATAAGATCCTCCATCACTGATGATGGAGGATTGTACCACACTTTTGCCCTCATTGTTGGGCAATGCTATAACTTCCACCAATTTGGAAACGTAATCCACCGCCACCAAAATATACTTGTAGCCAAAATAACTCACAAATGGCCTCATGAAATCTATACCCCAAACATCAAACAACTCCACTTCTAAGATAGGGTTGAGAGGTAATTCATGCTTCCTTGATACCCCTAGTTGTTTTTTGCAAGGGATGCATTGTTTTACAAAGTCATAAGCGTCTGGATATAGAGATGGCTTGTAGTAGACAAATTAAAGCACTTTTTCTACTGTTGGCACCCCACTGTGATGTCCACCAACAGGTAAGGTGTGGCACGCATTTAAAATGTCATTGACTTCTTCGTCCTGTACGCATCAGTGAATGATATGGTCTGAACATTCTCTAAACATATATGGTTATCCCAGAAGTACTTCTTCACATTTAATAAGAAGCTCATTCGCTGGTATGAGTTCATATTCTCAGGCATAATTTCACATACCATATGATTAGCAAGATAAGCATGCCAATGGGTGTTGCTTTGGGTTACTCTTGTTACTGTTTCATCTAGGAATTCATCTACAATGTCCCTTTCTTTGGAGTTGGTCATATTGGTTTCTAACCGCGACAAAAGATCTGCCACATAATTGTCAAGCGCCTTTCGATTTTTTAGTTCAAAATCAAACTGTCATAATAACAAGACCCACCTAATCAGCCTCGACTTAGCATCTTTCTTGGTCATTAAGTACCACAACACTGCATGATCATTATGAATTACAACTTTAGTGCCTAACACGTATGCTCTAAACTTTTCAAATGCATAAACTACAACTAATAGCTCTTATTCAGTAACGGTGTAGTTACGTTATGCGCCATTTAGTGACTTGCTGGCATAATAAATTGGATGAAAGAGTTTGTTGCACTTTTTCCCTAACACAACTCCTAGAGCGATACCACTTTCATCACACATCACCTCAAATGGTTCAGACCAATCGGGGCTAATGATCACCGAGGTTGAGATTAGCTTTTCTTTCAAACACTCAAAAGCTTTTGAGCAAGTATCATCAAAAAGAAATTTCGCCTCTTTCTGCAAGAGCTTACACAGTGGGTGTGCAATTTTTGAAGAATCTTTGATGAATCTTCGATAGAACCCTGTGTTCCCCAAAAAACACCGAATGGCTTAATACAAATAGGTGGTGGAAACTTTTCAATAATTTCGATCTTTGCTTTATTGACCTCCAACCCTTTCTGCAACACCTTATGACCTAAGACTATGCCTTCCTTGACCACGAAATGACATTTTTCCAAATTGAGGACTAAATTGGTTTCAACACACCTTTGAAGGATTTGCCCAAGATGACCCAACGATGTCTCAAATGAATCACCTACAACTGAGAAAACATCCATGAATACTTTCATTGAGTCTTCCACCATATCAACAAAAATAGAAAGCATACACCGTTAGAATGTCGCTGGAGCATTGCATAACCCAAACGACATCCTCTTGAAGGCGAAAGTCCCATAAGGACATGTGAAAGTGCTATTTTCTTGGACTTTTAGTGCAATAGAGATTTGGTTGTACCCGGAGTAGCCATCCAAGAAATAGTACTATATACGCCCTGCAAGTCTATCAAGCATTTGATCCATAAATGACATTAGAAAATGATCTTTATCGGTCCAAGAGTTTAGATTTCGATAATCCATGCATACTCTCCAATCGGTCTGCTATAAGAAGCCGCATTGCTATAGATTTTTGTTCACCCAGCCCAAGTTGTTTGGAAATACCATATGGCATCAGATTTATACTTACCCCCAAATCATATAAAGCTTTGGCAAATTGAAGCATATCAATGGTATAAAGGATAATGAATGCCCCCGGATCCTCTTTCTTTGTGAACACATTGCTAATCATAATGGCACTACAATTGTGAGAGACTTCAACTATTTTGAAGTCCATGCTGGTCTTCTTAGTGACAAGCTCCTTCATGAATTTTGCATATCCTGGCATTTCCAATAACGCTTCAACTAAAGGGAGGTTTATGGAAAGTGTGGTCAACACGGATAGGAACTTCTTGAACTTTTCATCCTCATTTTCTTTTTGAGACGTTAGATAATGGGGGATTTATTTTGGGAAGAGGTTGCACTGTCTTTGGAGTTTCTGTACCCTTTTATTTAGACTTTTTGCAACTCTTTGGTGGGGATTTGTTAAGGACTCTCTCCCCCCTCTTTGAGTATATCACTTTCTGGTGCTTAAACGAGCCTCTCTTCCGCAATGACATTTTTTCCTTCTTTAGAAGTGTTCGTCTCATCATTAACCTTCACATTACCGATTGTTATCTTCCCCCTTCAAGTCACACAACTGCCAAATCTTTGTAATTATCAACCCTTGAATTTGTTACACACTCTCGGCTTCACCCCTTCACCCCTTTCAAATACCTTTGGTTCTAATTGTGCTGAAAGTTGCCTCATTTGACCCTCAAGTGTTTGATTGCTTCTGTGTGAGTATTTACCCTATTATCCAATGATGAGAAATAAACTTTCATCATCTTAAGCATCTCATCAGATTCTTCAACCTTGTCTACGATACACGACAGCAGTTATCTACTCGTAGGTTACCCGAACTACCCTTAGATCTTGGGCTATCACTTGATTGCGTGTGGTATTTTTTATGGCCATCTTCTCTCTTCCAAGGGTCATTTTCTTCAGCCAAATCTTGATTGTATTTTCTCTGTTCTTCTTCCTTATGCAAGTTCCAACCTTGATTCCCACCTGACTTTAAATAGCTCGAGTGAGAACCGTACTCAAGTCTAAAAACTCTTTTTACTTCTTTGGGTTCACTCATGCTTTCTAGCACTTGTTTTTGTAATTACTCCATTTGAGACATCATTTTGCTGATATTCTCATCCCTCTATTTCTCCTAGTCAAGCTGCTATTTTGTCATCCTAAAATTTAAGGGAGACACTTTGTCCACTAGAGTGTACCACACCCGATTGATCTTTGTCATTTCATCAAGAAGGGACGAGGCTACCTCAAATGGTTGTAACATTATCCCTCTTTAGGCCAGATGGTCGGCTATTCCTTTGTTCGATGAGTCTAAACTCCGGTAAAAATATTGAAGTTTCACAGTACCCGGAATCCCATGAGTAGGACATTGTCATAGTAACTTTTGCACTCTCAACCAAGTTTCATGAATCAATTTTCTTTCTACTCGCTTGAAGAACTAGATGTTGTCATGCAATTTAACTAATTTTGAGGGTGGAAAGAATCTTATGTAAAATGCTTTGGTAAGCTCTTCCCATGACTAAATGGAGTCCCTCGGTAGACCTGCTAACCACTTGTTTTCTTCCCCCATCAAAGAAAATGGGAACAACCAGAGACAGACTGATTCTTGGAAGATATTCCTGAATGAGAACGGACGACATACGTCGATAAAATTCTTAATATGCTCATAGGATCCTCATGAGCTAGCCCTCCATATAATCCTTTCATTTGCAAGAGATGTAGCATTGTGATAGTGACATGGAAGACAACATTCCCCTCAACGGAAGGTAGACGTATAGCACCAACACCACCCAATTGGATCGGGCCATTAACATTATTCAGATTTACGATATCATCTTGGTGGCGAATTTGGCTACCATTACTGCCATTCACGCTTATCTGCTCTTCTGTTCAAACACAACCAACACATACACAAAACAAAGTAAGTTGATTAAACTACAACACAAGAAGATGACAATCTAAACTTCAATAATAGAATTCTAAAACAACATAACTCCCCGATAGTGGCACCACTTTTTGATAACGCTCAACTACACTGATCAAATACTAGGTGTAGACGATCGTAATCTAGTATAAAGCCTAACAAATGAGTTGGGGTCGAACCGACATGGAGCGGTACAAGTTCGAATTTAGTTATGAAGTTATAAATATGATATAATCGGTTGTAGAAATAGTAATTATTGAATTCAATTAGATAAGTAAAAAGGGTGACATAAATGTCAAGAAGGGGGAAAAGTATGTCTAATTTAGTTTATTCAAGAAAGGGTCGCTGATGGATTTCGTGATACACCATTTAATCCTTTGGATCGTTGTTTTGCTTGACCCTTCAATGATCGTTCTTTATTAATCAGTGGACTAACTCCTCTTCACGGGTCCAATCGGCACATAACAATTATGGTCTATCCTTCGCCCAATTTCTGTCATCTCAAGAGTGGAATACTGTAAGTTTCGGTGGATGAAGAGGCCACTCGGTGGATCGCTGAGTGTAGTCGGCGATCTTCAACTTTGTTGTTATTTCATTTCTCTTTTGTTTTCTTATCTACAAATCAATACTTCAACATTACTTTAGAGCATAAATTAGACATTGACGACACTTAAACCATGAAAACAAAGCCCTAAATGAGGCGTTCAGTGCCCCTAGATGTAATATGGCTTATAGTACCCCGAAAGGCCCCATACAAGCCACTTAGCTTTTATATTATAAAAGAGAACTATAAGAGTAAAACAATTGTCTCAATATAGCCATCTAGTACAATAGAATGAAATTGGGTCTGGCCCATACATCATGTCAAAATCTAAAGTACTATAAGGAAACTAGAGACAATGAAAATCTATCCTCAAAGCGTGAGGACCACCAAAGCTCGAGAATCTCAAAATCAACAGCTCGCAACAAAACTGGGAAACCTGACTGTCGAATACTACATTTGGGGAAATGTAGGTAAGAGTATGTGTTAGTACAAAAAAATGTACCAAGTATGATATCAATGCATAAATCATTTAAATCATGCTAAAAAAGGACATTTCATTTCATGACATGCAGTTGACCAAGCTAAAACATGATATAAAAGGGTTAGAAAACATAAGTCATAAAACCACGGTCAATGCAATCTAATATCATTTAAAGCCTTTGAACACATATGCGATACTTCTTAAAGTAACCTTAGTTCATTATTAATGTGGGGGATTAGCCTTAACCGACATAGAGATCATGTGAGCTATAACATGATCCTTGGTGTCTCCAACACCTAAAAAGGGTTGTCCTACTTGACATTGTAAGGACCATAAAGCTGATTTCAATAATATGTGTAATGTGGATACACTAACTAATGTCTATCTAGACAATCATCCTATAGGGAATATAGGTATGGGATAAGGAGATTGCTTCTAGAAATTCGGTCTCTACTAACGGGAGAGCTTGCATTTCAATATCCTCCTGTTGCTAAGCATAAATCCCACAGAATAGTCATTTCTTCTTGTTCTTTATTATCCAAGGAAAGGCATGTCATATTGCCAATCCAAGCTAAGTAATCATCCATGGAAAGATATCTTTCAATAACCAATCCAAGCTAGGTTCATTAGGATAGATATTAATCTTTGATTCAATTAGGTGAGAAAACCTTTCAACTTTAGAATTCTTATTATGTGACAAAACCTTTCACTTATTGCTTTTATGTGTATATGAGAAAATCTTTTCAATAACACATCATGATCATCATCATTGATACTTTACTCTCAAAGCATGTTTAAAACATTTGCATACATTTCATAAGAAAATGGATAAATCCATACTTTACCTTTCAAAGTTCAAAACCCAATTTCAATCATCAACACTTAGAAAACATGGGTTAGATATGTATTTCATCATAAATTCATGTAAATCTAGCAATACATGCTTAATTTCATAAAACTCTTCCTTTATAGTCAAAATCCCACATCATATGATCATAACTTGAAAACATAGGGGTTACATGGGTTCATAGGGGAAATCATCATAAAATCATAGTACTTCATCAATTCATGCATAAGATATCATAATTTAATTATTTAAATCAATAATGAAGAGAAGTAATGACAATTGAATAAAACCCAAACTCAATTGGGGAGTTCTAACTTTGAAAATATAGGAATTTTGCAAATCCATGAATGGAAAAAGTCCATGGAAGAAAACTATAATACCATACTTATCAAAGCCCACAATTTCTTGAGGAATGGACACTTGACCTTGATCCTAGCTTGACACTTTTCTTCTTCTTCATGTTCTAGAGAGAGAAATATTTTGGAGAGGAAGAACTTGATTGCTATTGGTGATTTTAAGAGAATTATTTCTATTGGGAAATTTAGGGATTAAAATACTCATATAGGGGTATTAGTGAAGAGTAAAATGACGTAGTATAGAGATAAAATAATTATAAAAGTACCCAACTACCCCTGAACTTAACTGTCGACCTACCTCTTACGAACCCCAGTCAAAGGACCGTGGACTGACTTGGTGGACTATCATCTGGATCAGAGATTTGGTTTTTGGCCATCCAACTATAGACCCCTAACGACAGACCGTGGTCTAACTAACAATCCACTGGTCAAGTCATGGTTTTGGCCTTAAGGGTCTGTTTTGGGGAGGCCATCCACGGACCACGCTTACGGTATGTAGTCCCATCCACGAGCCATTGGTGACCCTTGTGGGTTGGCACCTCTAGCTTCTCAAAAGTCTTATCTTACCCTCTTTAGGATCCAGGATGTTATAATATCTCCCCTTTGGATCATTCGTCCTCGAATGAGATTCAAGCTAGTACGAAAAGAGTAGGAGAGGAACTAATAACCCAACCTACAATCGAACTTCATCTTAATGCATATAACCATGGAGCAGCTATCGACTCCAAGATAGGACGTTATCAAAACATTATAAGAGGGGTGGAACTAAATGTAAACCCCATCACGCATGCAATGTAGAAATCCGAGGAAGAAACATCATATCAAGTTGTCACGACACAGGGGTACCCCCTAGACGTAACATGGCGTAGTTGACCACGAAGGGGTCGCATACAAACCCTTAGCACATGCTTAACAAAATATAATTCAAAATACGGGAAAATTTAAAACTTTCTTTTGATCCACACAATAGAAAACATTTTCATAAACAAGCGGAAGTCTTTACTAAAACTTTGTCTCAAATCATCTATTTAAAACTCATGAATAAAAGTATTGGGACGCAGCCCATACAAAGTCTAAAATATAAAGAAAAGACATAGGGGAAATATAGGTTCGACCTCGAAGCTATGAGGACTCACCAAATCTTCAAGTCTTCTAGCCTCATAGAAACCTAGCCTCCAAAGCAACTCAATCTCCTCAACCCTATTTCAATAGAATGTAGGCAATCTGCGTTAGTAAAATATGTACCAAGTATGAAAGCTAGCACAACATCATAAGAGCATCTCAAATGGTTAGTAAACATAAGACATAAGCATAAGCGATAATAATAGAATCATTATAGTCATAGCCAAAATTATAACAATATAAGTACAATTGACTCTTAGTCATCAATACCATAATAGAACCATTCTCAAGTAACCTCAAAAGCATACAACTGCAAAGCATTAATAGCATCCCATAATACCATTCAAGCCAAGTATCACTATTTGGTCGTCCTAATCATGGTCTATAGGCATAGTTAAGTATTAAACATTCTTTACCATAAGGGTACCACACTCCTAAGTAACCTCAAACCACACTTTTGCAATGCATAAAAGTCGTCCCATAATACCCTCCACACTAAGCATAACATTGAAGTCATCCTAGTCATATTCACCCTCCTTTGGTATCACTATTGGCTTACTTTATGTAGACGATAGAATTATCACCTCTAGTCAACCCTATCTTGGAAGACATCTATAGCTATAATCCATCACCTCTAGTCAACCCTATCTTGGAAGACATCTATAGCTATAATCCATCAAGCATCACTCATGTAAGACAACACTCATAAGGTAACCCTTAGTCATACTAGTGCAAGGCATGAGTAACATCCCATACAACTGCTCATACTAGGTACTTCTTTAGGTCATTATACTCATGTTCCTTAACTTCGAGACTAGCCCTCTTTTTAAAGCATGGAATACTAGGAGACACTTTACTAGGTCTATCTTAGTCCCTTCTTGTTTGAACCCTAAGAGATACAACACTAGGTACAACTTAGTTCATCATATTGGAACTTCTAGGAAATGCATAATCTAAGTTCATTAAACCTGAACTTTTGGAGTTGCTACTTAAAGAATGATCTTAGTTCATTATAAGGTGGGACCCTATGAGAGACTTCTTTTAGCTTGTCTAGGTTCTTTATTATTATTATTATGGACTTTATGACGCCTTACTGAAGGACATGTAAGTCCAGTTATACTTTGAACATTATGAAGTCCTTTACTAACTTGTACTATTCCATCATTACTTAGAACCCTAGGATATACTATATCAAGTAAATCTTAATATATTAAGCTTGACCTTTAGGAGACACTACTTAAAGCAGTATCTTAGTTCATTTAGTTTGGCCTCTAGGAGATGCCCCTTCAAGCATAAGCTTAGGCCATTATTTGCATTGGACCCTGGGAGATGCTACTTTAGGCGTAATGTTAGCCCATGAAGTTTGAACTCTAGGAGATTCTACATTTAGCACAATCTTAGTTCATTATCAATCTTGTTTAATTGGGATATAGCCTTAACCGACATGAGAACATATGATCTCTCATGGTGTTACCGACACCACCAAGGGTTGGTCCACTTGCCAAGGTGGAGTTGGTTTGTTAGCTTAGTCGGATTAACTAGCTAACTTCTTACGGGGCATGTAGTTATGGGATATGGAGATTGCTACTAGAAAACCAAACTCCACTAGGTGAGACTTCCATCTCAAGAGACACACTTACGGAAATCAATACTCTTCTAGGTGAGAGATCCCATGTGGGAAGCCCAACATATCCTTGGTGGAAAGCTCCATGAATGCCCAACCTCATCTAGGTGGGAACCTCCATCTCATTTCAATATCCTCTCGGTGCTAGGCATAAATCCCACAAGATAATAATTAAGTCAATAGTTGGACTCAAGTAAATGGAAAGGGGTTCTTGACCACCAATCCATGCTGATACCTCTTTTTGACCATGTGTGAGCAACTATCACAATTCATGACCTAGGTATAAAGGCTCTCTAGCCTTAGGTTCAATTAGTTAGGAGAAGTTGTTCAACCCTAAAACCATTACTATGTGAGAAGTCTTTCATGTTAAGTTCATATCCATACATAGCATGATCTCTAGAATTCTTCATTAGACAAGTATATCATTATTGCCTAAGTGATTCTATCACTTCTTACCATTTATGATTCATAAGGTGATCTAGGTAGGTAAAGGTTTCTCAACACAATTCTATTCATTAGCCTTGGATTCATATGTGGATTTTACTCTTTAAGCCTTAGGATCTAAAGTTGATCATATTAGCTTCTTTCTCAAGCCCTAATGATCATTATTAATGACTATGACTCCTCATTCTAAAAGACTCTACAACATGGAAGCATAATATGAACCTAAATTACAAGACATTCAATCACATTCTTTCTTACTAGGTGATCTTAGTCCTAATTTTGCTTAGAGGTTCAATTTCGTCATTACAAGTCAAGTTTAATCATATACTAGACTAGTTCAATTCATGATTATATGATCCTAACTTTGATCAATTACAACATATAACATTGAATTATGAAGATCACTCATGAACCTACAACCTTAAATCTAATGGCATCAACCCAGAAATATCACATTCATCAACTTACGATAGGGTTTATCAAAGAAACCCAAGAAATCATCATAATATCGTTAAACAAAGAGAATTCAATCATATTTGGATGTTATCCACTAGAGTGGAATCACATCCAAGCCCTACCCACAATGCAATCACAACCATAGCTAGAATTTGGTTTTTGAGTTCACAATTGGGTGGAATCTATGGGGGATCCATGGGTGGAAGAACCCATGGTTGAATAAGCTTCATATACCTTCAATCAAATCCCTAAATAAATCTTGAATCAAAGGGGAAAATCGACTAAGGTTGCTGCCCTCTTCTTCTTCTTCTTCTTCTTCTTCTATTCTAGAGAGATGATTTTTGGAGAGAGTTTTGGGGTCTTTAGATGAATGACTTAAAGTGGTTAGTTTAGGGGTCTATTAATTATTTATAGGTAGTTATTTAACTATCTAACCGCCCCCTAAGCCCTTAATTAATTAACTAATCAAATCCCAAACACCAAACTTAAAACTAAAATGCTGAAAATTGGTAGCATTCACGACTTCACCATCCACGGATCGTTGATTGAATTACTCTCCGTGGTTTGGGTCAGAGACTCACATTTTGCAGGCCTGATCCACCCCCATGACCCACGAGCCGTAGATAGATCTATTGGGTGTGGTTTGCTACTGTGAACCACCAAAAGTGGACTGTTTTGGAGTCCTCTTCAAGGACCCCTTGGGTGGTCCTTGGGGAGTCGTACCCGGATGTTTAATCCCTAGATATGTCATTCTAAGTAGGGGAGTCATTTATTTTGATTTTTAACCCTCATACAACACTCCAAAACTCCACTACAAGACTGTACAACACACTAGTTCAACTCACTAATTTTCGGGGGTTATAGTCGTATCTTGACGTTAACCCCTAAATTCCTCAACCTTCACTTGGGAAACCATTTTACAACACTTAATCCATTTTCCAACTTTAAACTCACATGTGAGGCTCTAGTTTCACCTACTTGATATGGTCAAGCATTAGCTAGGTTATAGTAGTTTTTATGCGGTGTTACATTTTCTCCCACTTCGGAACATTCGTCCTTGAATGACACTTTAAACACTTATTAAAGTCTAAAATCTAACTTAGCATCCCAATATGCATGAACTACACATAGTATGCACACAACAAAGGAAAATCTCCACTTCAAAACCAAACTCACTCAATGTAACTCGAGGGAGTACGAACTACTTTTACCAACCCAAAAAAGCATCAATTCCTATTTCTACTTTTTTTTTTAAGGAGGAACAAACATACCCTAACTTAAACATGCTCAACATGAACTCATGGAGCCTAATTACGAAATAATTCTCAAAAGGCATTCATTCATAGAGGCATCTTTCAACTCCAAAACTAGGGCATGGTCTTACTCAACTCATGAAGTGTATATGCAGATTCTACAAATGCACTACAACATGAGACAACTAATGCATATAAAGCATTTCTACCAAGACATAAGCAATTTCATGAACATGCATATAAGGAAATCATGGAAACACATAAGGCACACAATAATCCTACTAGATAGGCACACTATCCACCACTTGGGGGTAAGACTACACAACTTTTCTAAATCATGCATACTAAAAATAACTTCAAAATCCAACATAACAAGTCATGAAAGACAAGAAATCTGGAAATTTTACAAAGGCATGAAACACATAGAAGAAGGGAATGAGGAGATCACTCTTGATCTTCCCTAGATTGTAGAGCATAAAACCTATGAATACTTGGGAGCATTATACTCGGCCTCCCTCCCTTTAGCCTTAAGGATTGGACAATCTCTCTTCTTGTGACCCTTATCACCACAACCATAGCACACTTCATTTCTAGCAGGACACTCACCATAATGCTTTCTCCCACACTTGGAGAAAGTAGGCTTAAGAAACATGGATTCACTATTACTCCCTCTTAGAGGCTTAGGTTTAAACACCCTCCCCTGATTGGAAAACTTTTGTTGGGTCCTAGGTTGATCATATCCCTCAGAGCTAGAATTGGAGAAATCCCCATCATCGGTTCTAGGTCTCTTAACTTCCCTATTTTTCTTCTTAAGCCTTGACTCCTCAACTTGTTGAGCATATACCATCAACCTTGAGATATCCATGTTGTCATGGAGCATTGCCTCTCGGCATTCTTGTTATAACATTGGACACACCGGTAACAAAGCGACTCATCTCATCCCTTGGATTCGAAACCAAAAAGGGGGCATATATGGACAACTTAGTGATTTTCAAAGAGTATTCTGTGACACTCATACCCCCTTGGCGAAGGTTGATGAACTCCTCAACTTTGGCTTCCCTATTCTCACAAGGGAAGAACCTGTCAAGTTTGCCTTCTCGAATACTTCCCAATTTATGGGACCTGCTCTTATGGGCCTATTGTCCTTCTAATATGTGTACCACACTTGGGCCACATCTTTCAATTGATTCCCGGCCAACTCGACTTTCTCAATAAAGGTGACCCCTATTGCCTCCACTATCTTATAGACCACATTTGAAAACTCTTGGGGGTCTTAATTCATTTTGGAACCAAAGAAGAAAGGTGAGTTCATCTTAGTAAAATCTCTCAACCATGAGGCCGTGGTACTCACATTGGGCTCTATCCGGGTCCTAACTACTCGGTTGGCTTGAGCCGTTAGGGCTTGAGTTTGAGTAGTGACGGCTTGAGTTTGAACCGTCATGAGTTGGGTCAAAGTTTGAAAAGCCGCCCTTATCTCCACATTAGTCCTGACCCCTTCATCATTAGGATCTTGAGGAGGAACTTAGAGAGGAACCTCTTGCCCCTTATCACCTTCCTCAATTCTCCTAAAATTAGCCCTAGTATTAGCCATCACCTAAAAAAACATAGGGTAAAGGTTAGGAGAAAGACCTACCAGATCTAAACTTTATAGCACGTCTTAAAGAATGAAGAAATGAAGTTTTCCTCACGTCCTATAGCCTCTCAATCATAGATGTGTCGTGACTCACACCAATGAACAAGACTCTACTAGACGTGGTTTGAGACATCCTAAGATTTATCCCAAAACCTTATGCTCTGACACCAAGTTTGTCACAACCAAGGGGTACCCCCTAAACAAAACATAGCGTAGTTGACCCCGAAGGGGTCACATACAAGCCCTTCGCACATGCTTAACATAAGATAATTGAAAATACGAGAAAATTTAAAACTTTCTTTCGATCCACACAATCGAAAACATTTTCATAAACAAGCAGAAGTCTTTACTAAAGCTTTGTCTCAAACCATCTATTTAAAACTCATGAAAAAAAGTCTTGGGACGCAGCCCATACAAAGTCTAAAATATAAAGAAAAGACATAAGGGATGTATAGGTTCGTCCTCGAAGCTTTGAGGACTCACCAAATCTTCAAGTCTTCTTGCCTCTTAGAAATCTAGCCTCCAAAAGAAACTTAATCTCCTCAACCCTACATTTGATTAGATCTAGGCAATATACATTAGTACAAAATGTTCAAAGTATGAAAGTTAGCACAACATATAAAAGCATCTTAAATGGTTAGTCAACATAAGACATAACCATAAGAGATAATAATAGAATCATCACAGTCATAGCCAAAATCTCCAATATAAACATCGTATGAACACAAGTCAACATGAGACATAGTTAATGAGCATAAGAGATAAATCATAACAATATAAGTACAATTGACTCTTAGTCATCAATACTATAATAGAACCATTCTCAAGTAACCTCAAAAGCATACAAGTGCGAAGCATGAATATCATACCATAATACCACCCAAGCCAAGTATCCCTTTTTGGTCATCTTAATCATGGTGTATAAGCATAGTTAATTCTGAAGCATTCTTTACCATAAGGGCAACACACTCCTAAGTAACCTCAAAAGACACTTTTGCAATGTTAGAAAGGCATCCCATAATACCCTCCACACTAAGCATAACCTTGAAGTCATCCTAGTCATATTCACCCTCCTTTGGTATCACTATTGGCTTACTTTATGTAGACGAAGGAATTATCACCTCTAGTCAACTCTATCTTGGAAGGCATATATGGCTACAATCCATCAAGCATCACTCATGTAAGACAACACACATAAGGTAACCCTTAGACATACTTGTGCAAGGCATGAGTAACATCCCATACTACTACTCATACTAAGTACTTCTTTAGGTCATCATACTCATGTTCCTTAACTTAGAGACTAGCCCTCTATTTAATGCATGGAACACTAGGAGATACTTTACTAGGTCTATCTTAGTCCCTTATTGTTTGAACCCTAAGATATACTATACTGCGTACAACTTAGTTCATCAGATTGGAACCTCTAGGAAATACTACTTAAAACATAATCTAAGTTCATTAAACTTGAATTCTTGAAAGTGCTACTTAAAGCATGATCTTAGTTCATTTTAAGATTGGACCCTATGAGATACGTCGTTTAGCACGTCTAGATTCTTTATTATTATTATGGACTCTATGAGGCCTTACTCAAGGACCTCTAAGTCCATTTATACTTTGAACATTATGAGGTCCTTTACTAACATGTACTAGTCCCTCATAACTTAGAACCCTATGATATACTAAATCAAGTACATTATAGTTTATTAAGCTTGAACTCTAGGAGACACTACATAAAGCATACTCTTAGTTCATTTAGTTTTGTATCTAGGAGATGCCCCTTCAACCATAATCTTAGACCATTATTTGCATTGGACCCTAGGAGATGCTACTTTAGGCATAATCTTGGCCCATGAGGTTTGGACTCTAGGAGATTCTACATTTGGCATAGTCTTAGTTCATTACTAATCTTGTTTAATTGGGAGATAGCCTTATCTGACATGAGAACATATGATCTCTCATAGTGTTACCCACGCCACCAAGGGTTGGTCCACTTGCCAAGGTGGAACCGGTTTGTTAGCTTAGTCGGATTCACTAGCTAACTTCGTACGGGGCATGTAGCTGTGGGATACGAATGTTTCTACTAGAAACCCAAACTCCACTAGGTGACGCTTCCATCTCATGATACACACTTGGGGAAATCAAGATTCTTCTAGGTGAGAGATCCTATGCGGGAAGCCAAAACTATGCTAGGTGGGAACCTCCATGGAAGCCCAAACCCATCTAGGTGGGAACCTACATCTCATTTCAATATCCTCTCGGTGCTAGGCATAAATCCCACAAGATAATAATTAAGTCAATAGTGGGACTCAAGTAAATGGAAAGGGGTTCGTGACCACCAACCCATGCTGATACCTCTTTTTGACCATGTGTGAGCAACTATCACAATCCATGACCTAGGTATAAAGGCTCTCTAGCCTTAGGTTCAATTAGTTAGGAGAAGTCCTTCAACCCTAAAACCATTACTATCTGAGAAGTCTTTCATGTTAAATTCATATCCATACCTAGCATGATTTCCAGAATTTTTCATTAGATAAGTATATCATTATGACCTAACTGATTCTATTACTTCCTGCCATCTATGATTCATAAGGTGATATAGGTAGTTAAAGGTGTCTCGACACAATTCTATTCATTAGCCTTAGATTCATATGTGGATTTTTCTCTTAAAGCCGTAGGATCTAAAGTTGATAATTTTAGCTTCTTTCTTAAGCCCTAATGATCATCATTCATGACAATGAATCCTCATTCTCAAAGAAACTACAACATGGAAGCATATTATGAACTTAAATTACAAGACATTCAATCACATTCTTTGATACTAGGTGATCTTAGTCCTAATTTGCCTTAGAGGTTCAATTTTATCATTACAAGTCAAAATCAATCATAGAAAATAGTGTCTAGCTCAATTCATGATTATATGATCCTAACTTTGATCAAATACTGTTATATAACATTGGATTAGGAAGATCAGTCAAGAACCTTCAACCTTGCCTCTAACGACATCGACTCACAAATATCACATTCATCAACTTAGGTTAGGGTTTACCATAGAAACACATGAAATCATCATATATCATTAAACAAAGACAATTCAATCATACTTGGATACTATGCACTAGATTGGAATCACATCCAAGCCCTACCTACAATGCAATCACAACCCTAGCTAGAATTGGATTTTTGAATTCACAATTGGGGGGAACCTATGGGGGCTACATGGGTGGAAGAACCAATGGATGAATAAGCTTCACATAACTTCGATCAAAGCCCTAAACAAAGCTTGAATCAATGGGACAAATCGACTAAGGTTGCTGCCCTCTTCTCTTCTTCTTCTACTTCTTCTTCTTCTTCTTCTTCTTCTTCTTCTAGAGAGATGATTTTTGGACAGAGTTTTGGGGTCTTTAGATGAATGACATAAAGTGGTTAGTTTAGGGTTCTATCAACTATTTATAGGTGGTTATTTAACTATCTAACCTACCTCCTAAGACCATAATTAATTAACTAATTAAATCCCAAATGATAGCATCCAAGGAAGCTCTACTCCATTGAAGGACAAGGATGAAGCTTTAGAAACTCCAAGGAGGCCCATAACAAGATCTCAAACCAAGGAGTTCAATGATAAGCTCAATGGGCTTCAATCGCTGATCCAAAGGTGTCTTATTGGGGAAGAAGAGCTCAAGCCCAAGGGAGAGGAATTGTACAAATGCTACAATTATTTGGTGGCCTAAATTCAAGCCCAAGATGAGGAATTTTAAGGGCCATTTTCGTGCAAATAAGGTCAAGAAGAGTCCAAGAATCAGCCACAACAAGAGTTGCTTTCTGCCCAAGTTTTGAGAGAAGACTAGTCAAACTTTCCAAGATTGTCAAGATTCTTTTCCTAGTTGGGATTTACCTTATTTATTTATTTATTTATATATAGGTTATTAATATTTTCCTTAGTCTATTTATGGTATCCTAAGTACCATTTAATGCTTTCCTAGAAGTACTAAATTTGTTCCTAGTTAGGTTACTTTATTTCCTTTCTAGAGTAGGATTCCTTGTAATTGTCTTCCTAGGGTCCTTGGACGTTTTTTTCCCCTTCTCCTATATATAGGAGTCCTTTTCATTCATTAAAGACAATTTAGATTGATATTAATAATATTTGAGAGAGTTCTTTGAACCTTTGTGA
>NC_064291.1:14856558-14985265 GCF_019186545.1 Solanum stenotomum | reverse complement strand
AAGCATGTTTTTTAGTTTGTTAACATGAGGAAAAAAGGGAAAACTTCTAGACTATGCCATCCTAAGGTTGAAACCATAGGCGAGGAAGCCGTGAGGGGAGTAAACAGAGTTGAGGCGCTGTTAGGAAGTAATTACCTTTGAAAGTACGATGTTAACAGTGACAAGAAAACATGTTAAAATAATCTAGTTTATAGTAATCTAATATAGATCATTTGTTATGCATATGGTATAAGGGAATTATGATTAATAATCATGAATATCTCTTTACATGAAATAATGATATTAGAATATAAAACACTAATTTTGCATATACTCAAAAATATAAAAATCATTGATCTAAGAAAGATAATATGGAGTAAAATATTTGAAAAAGAAGAAGAAGAATTAATGAACCAAAAATGGTATGAATTCGAATTAGATAGAGTAGAAATTGAAATGTTAAAATATAACTTAAGTGATTTAGAAATCCAATATACTGATTAATGATAAACCAAGAATACTTTGAATATTGGCAACAAACTATGATAACTATTACTTTATTAAGCAATTTAATAAAAGAAAACATAGAAGTATTCCAACAAACCCATGACATACAATACATAGAATATATATTAGAAAACATAAAAGAAATTATTAGATTAATTCCTTTAGAAAAAATGTATTATGAACGAATAAATTCATAATTCATATTTTATTTATATATGAACGGACCATGTAGAAATAAATGATGCATTTCCCGATGAACAGGTATTCACGGTAACTTTCCCACAACCTCCTTGGTATGCTAATTTTGCTAATTACGTGGTGTGTACATTAATGCCGGAAGAACTGAACTTCTACCAACAAAAGAGGTTCTTGTTCGATGTTAAGAAGTACTTTTTGGATGAACCATATTTATTCAGAGAGTGTGCTAACCATATCATTAGGAGATTTGTTCCGGAGGAAGAAGCCATTGAAATTCTCCACGCTTGTCACGCTTCACCGGTTGGGGTCATCATGGAAGTGTACGTACAGCTGCTAAAGTTCTTCAAAGTGGTTACTACTGGTCGTCCCTCTACAAGAATGCTCATGAGTTTGTTAAGAAGTGCACTCAATGTCAAAAACAAGGTGGGCTGTCCAAAAGACACGAGTTACCTCTCAAGACCAATTTAGAGGTTGAGCTATTTGATGTTTGGGGTATAGATTTCATGGGCCCATTTGTGAATTTGTTTGGTAACAAATACATTTTGGTGGTAGTAGATTATGTTTCTAAATGGGTGGAGGTTGTTTCACTACCGAACAATGAAGGGAGAAGTGTCGTTCAATTCCTAAAGCGCTACATCTTTGCTAGATTTGGTACTTCTTGGGCTTTTATTTTTTATGGGGGCTCCCATTTTGGCAACAAGTTTTTTTCATCTTCATTAAACAAGTATGGAGTGAAATACAAAGTAGCATCCCCAAACTAGTGGCCAGGATGAAGTGTCAAACCAAAAGATAAAGAGTATCCTAGCTAAGACAGTGAATGCAAATAGGACTGATTAGTCTCGAAAGCTTCATAATGCTCTAGAGGTGTATCACATCGCATACAAAACACCAATCGATATGTCTCTGTATCAGCTTGTCTTCAGAAAATCATGTCATTTACCGGTTGAATTAGAACAGAAAGCATTATGGGCATTGAAAGCTCTAAATCTGGACTGGGCAAAGACTTCAAAAGAGAGAGTATATCAGCTAAATGAGTTGGACGAATTCAGTTTCAGGGCTTATGAAAGTTAAGCTCTTCACAGGGAAAAGATGTACAAGTGGCATGTATTCTAGGATCTATAAGAGGGAGTTCAGATTAGGAGATTGGGTGTTACTATATAACTCTTGACTCACACTCGTTCCGAGAAAGCTAAAATCCAAATTGTCAGGTCCATCTAGAGTAACATGGGTGTTCACAAATGGTACCATTGAAGTCGAAGGCAAAGAGGGGCCTGCATTCAAAGTAAATGGGCAATGCTTAAAGTTGTACTTTGGCGAATGCCAAGAGATATCTCTAATTGAGGTGGTGTATCTGGAAAGATGCTTGAGAGCATTTCCACATCGTGCCACGACGTTATATAAGGCACTTCTTGGGAGGTAATCCAAGTGTTAGTAACTCAAATAATATGTGTTGATTTTGCAGGTGCAAGCAATTGTGTGAGATGCAGAAACCATTAGCGAATCGCCGAACCTATTCGGCGAGTCCGACATATTCTGCCTTCTAGACTCTAAAGATGGCACTGAGATACTAGAACATTAGGCGGGGAATGTGCATCACTCGATGACTTGCTGAAGTGATTGAGCGACCTGATTTTCTCTGCCATTCTGCCCCAGTTTTGACTACCTGACCCAATGGGTCATTTGGAGGGGTAGAAAGTCCATTATGCGAAGAGTTGACCTGTTCGAAGAACTCCTTCAACCCCACCTTTTCACCCCTCTCTAAGTGTGTTGCATACTGTAAATAAGGGTGATAGCTAGACCATTTGGCGATTAGCCGAGTTGTTCGACGACTATTTCAAGATTCTTGCCAAATGGGCACCTAGTGAAGATTCCTTGTCACCTTGCTCTACATGTTTACATACCAGTAGTTTATCTTTATTTTTCATTTTTGGTATTGTCTGTTCTCTACTCACATTGGGGACAATGTTGAATGCTTTTGGTGGGGGTGTGTGTGTTTAATTCATTGAGTCCCTTGCTTGTTTGAAAAAGTTATAAATTTGAGTATCGGTTATGATCAATATTGATGACTTAAATAGTGCTCTTAATCAAACAAAGATGAATGTGCATCTAAGAGAAGTCCAAATGAAATTGCATAGATAATATGTGAACTTTTTGCATCTCGTTGTGACTAGCCAGTTATCGAATGGATTCTCTTGTGATGAACATTGCACACTAGAGAAAGTCTGGAGTCTTGTTTGATATTGGAACCAATGCATTGCGTGATGAGCTTATCGTGAACCTTATGTGCTGACACCTAGAATTTGCCCCGTTGGTCCGACTGACTAAGTGATGCAAGCTCTTGAAATGATCTTAGGCAACAATTTTGAAGAGTAAAACAATTTGACAATATACCTATTTTGTGGCCAACCTTTTCAGATGTGTGAACTTTGCTTAAACACCCTTTGAGCCTTAGGCTTTTCTTGGAAGAAACTTGTTGCAATTTTTACCCCTCTTTGTCCATTCACCCATAATCCTCATGAAGTGAGGTTGGTTTGAATAGCCAACTTAGGCCAAAAGCCTAAGTTGGGGTGTGGTGAAAAGAGAAGGTAAATCAAGAAGTGCAAAGAAGTCTCCCTTTATCCATGGTTTTGAGAAAGATGAAACCCCTCCACCAAAAAAATGAAAAAGTTGAGAAATAAAAGTTGTGAAAGTTGCAAAATAAATGTGGTGTCCAATATTCCATGGGAAATGAATAATGGGATGAAATTTTGAGCATGGGTTTAAATGTGGAAGAAAAGGAAGGAAAGTGATGTTTATACCACATTTTATGAGGATAGGAGCCATTAAACCTAAACGACCATACCTTTACACTTTGCCTCGTTACAAGCCTTGAAAAGACCTTTTTGATCTTGAGTGACTTGAAGCGATTGTTGATTGGAAAATAAGGGAAACCTATGGGCGAAGTCATGCATGTGTTCATCTTTGTGAGTGTGAGAATTGTATATGATAACAGAATTATTTGTTGAACTATTGTGTGTGAATGTTGAATCATTCTTGTGTGAGGGCATTTGAGTACCTTTCTTGAGCTTGAACTTGCATTTGCAGCAAGTATTGTGAACTTGAGAATCTTTGATGATGGTGAGTCACAACTTGAACCTTTGAGAGCACAATTGATCTTTGCATGAGTAAGTTGAATCTTGTTGTGTGCATTCATGATTGAGTCTTTGTAGCACTATTTAAGACATCCTTTTTGAACTACTGAACTTGAGTTTTACTTGAGGACAAGCAAAAGTTTAAGTTGGGGGTGTTGATGAATCCGAGATTTAGACTCAATTAGGGCTTTGTTTTTATGGAATAAGTGCCCTCAAATGCTTAATTTGTGCCAATAACTGATGTAAAATCCTTGATTCTCAAATATATGGATTGAGGAACAAGCTTAGGAAAGAAATGGGCAACAAGGACAACACAAGTTGAAGAAGAGAAGAGGAAAAATAAACCTGATGATTGCCGAGATAAATCGATGAATCACCAAGTTGCTCCTTTACCACTTGAAATTTATAACTCTGAGGCTGGAGTAGGAATAAGTTCGGCGAGCACTAGTCTTAGTCGGCGCAACGCCGATCGCATCGGCGTAGGACGACCATGTCGCCAAAGGTATTGATGAAGATCCAGAAAAGCACTGATGGCGAGCCAAAAGACAAAAGGGCGCATCACGGAATGAAACGGCGATCTTGATCTGGCTTGCTAAAAATTACAGTGGATGGATGAAGAAGAGGTGAAGAATGAAGGCCAGACGAAAGGACGATCGGCGTGTCACCGAATGGTCGGCGATTCCCGACTTTCATCGCTGATTGGTCCCAAAAAGTAACACACCATACTTGTATAAATTGACTTTTGCAAGAAAAAGAAAGCATTCAGAAACTGTGAGGAACAAAAGATAGAGAGCAAAAACACTGTTATTGTTGATTTCATGTGATTTTAGCACGATTTTTCATTTGGGTTTTGTAATAGAGAAAATATTATTAAATTTTGACTTTCGAATTTCATTTACCCAGCTATGGAAAATGTGGCAGGAATTGAATTCCATCTTTTTACTATGATTGGCTAAAACCCTAACCTTGGGGGTTCGATAATGTGACCAATTGTTGCATTTTACTAAATGGGTGTTAATTTAAAGTGGGTATGAATAATTATTGTGGTTTAATTTCATTATTGCATATTTAGTGTAATATAGTTCAAAGTTTTGTGCTTGCTCGAGAGAGAAGTATAGAACCAAAGTAATAATTTGGCATCTTTAGTAGTAGGTCATGATGATTTCAACTTGAGGAAGTGAAACTTGACATTCAGCCTTTTTATCTAGCTTGAAAGAGTAGATTTGATGAGAAAGTGGGTTTGGTGTCTTATGGAGAGTGTTGAAGTTCGAGAGAATTCAACATAAAGAAAGTAATTGTTCAAGAGAAAATTGCTTTACTTATAGTCCATTCTACCCACGGTGAATTAACATTGTTGGTAATGATTTACACCTATTGTGATGAATCCAGCAGTTGGTTAGTCAAATCCCCCAAGTGTTATCTCGTTATTTTATTCTTCCATGTTGAATGTTGAAGTGGGTTGGTAACATCATTCAGGAAGTTTAACTTATAGACTCTTAAGTGTGGTGTTGGTTCAGCTGCAAAGGTCACTATCATACTCTCATATTCGAATTCAAAAGAAAGTTACTCTCTGTGGGATCGAACCCAACTCATTTAGTTGGGTTTATACTGACTAGCAATCGTTGACACTTAGAATTGGATGAAATGTCCTTGAAACGTTAATCACTGCCTCACATCTCTAGCCAAAATAGCTATTGGCTCCACAATATTTGTATGGCGATAATCCAACCCAACGACATCATATTGGAGTAGATGAGACTCAATTGGAACATACCGTCGCAACATCAAAACATGGAAAACTGGTTGAATAGCAAAGAATGTTGGGAGTAAAGCTAACTCATAGGCCACATAACCAGTTGTCCTCAAAATCTCAAAAGGCCCAATGTACCTGGGCTAAGCTTGCCCCGCCTCCCAAATCACATCACACCCTTCATAGGCGATACTTGGAGGAATACCTGGTCACCAACGGAAATTCTCAATAGTTGACGCATGCAATCTGCATAACTCTGATGTCTACTCTGAGCCATCCTGAGCCTATCTTTAATTAACCTCATGTAAACTCAAACCAACCAACTGGAGTGCGACAATGCATACCATAAAAGGCCTCTAACGGGGCCATCTGAATGCTAGAATGGTAGTTGTTGTTGTATACAAACTCCACCAAAGGAAATAAATGGTCTCACTGACCTCCAAAGTCCATAACACAGTCCCACAACATATCCTCAAGAACCTAAATAGATTAGTTATCAAATCCTTGAAGGTTGCAGGGGCATTAGTCAACCCAAAAGACATCACGAGGAACTCAAAATGTCCATGATGAGTCCTAAATGTTGTCTTAGGGATGTCCGCGTCTCTAATCCTAAACTTATGGTAACCAGATCTCAAGTTAATCTTAGAAAACACTATGGCTCCCTGTGGTTGAATAGATCATCAATACAAGGCATAAAATAAAGGTTCTTAACGATCACCTTATTCAACTATTTGTAATCAATACATACCCGCATAGTGTCATCCTTCTTCTTTATAAGCAGGAGTAGGGCACCCAAAGGAGATACACTAGGCCGAATGAATCCCTTACCCAAGAGATCCTGAAGCTAAACACTGAGCTCCTTAAGCACTGCGCGGGCCATATAATACGGTGGGATGGAAATAGGTCGAGTACTTGACTCCAAGTCAATGACAAAATCAATATCCCACTCTGGGGGTACGTCAGGAAGGTTGGTAGGAAACACATCTACAAACTCTTAGACCATAGGTACTGAATCAACTGTAGGGTCGTCCCTACTAACATCTCTAACATAAGCCAAATATGAAAAACACCTGCCAGCCACCAGCCTCCGAGCATGTACATAAGAAATCACCACAATTGGCGTGCGACTACGAGAACCTTGCCACACCACTGGCGGAATACCATGCATGGCTAAAGTAAAAATCTTGGCATAGCAATCCAAGACCTCTCAGTGAGGGGACAACTAGTTCATGCCAAAGATCAAATCAAAATCCACCATACTAAGAACAATAAGATTCGTCCGGGTATCTTGCCCCCGAATAGTTACCATACAGGATCTACAAACCTAATCCACTACAAAAGAATCCCCTACTGGGTAGAAACATGCAATAGTACCACTAAGGGGTCAAGATTCGCCCCCAACCGAGGAACACAATAAGCAGACACATACGAATAAGTAGAATCAGGATAAAAAAAGGTTGAAGAAAGATGGTATAAGAGAACTGTACATGTGATCACATCAGCTGTGTATTGTCCTATACTGTAGCTGGAGCTGCATAGAAATGGCCATGGGCGCCTCTACCATGCGCATCCACTCTGCCACCTTCCCTGCCTCCCCGTGGACCTTCCCTAACACCCTTATATTGACCTCCTCTTCTAGTTGGAGGCGCTATAGTTACTACTGGTCTTGCTGCTTGAGAAGCTGGTAAGGCTAATAAAGAGCTCGGGCACTCTCTGGATCAATGACCAAGCTCCCCACATGTGAAGCAACCTTGCGATGATCTGCCCACTACTAGAGGCTGGCCAACCCGACCTGATAAACACGTCTGAAACCCCCTCGGCCTTAACTTTGACTGGCACTATAACCATCGTGATGGCGATGGTCACCCTCTGCAATGATACCTGAAATGGGTGGCTAGGCAAACTCGACTGGAACCTCTGATGAACCTGGACCCGAGTATCGTTAGGCCTAGGATGATCCCCACTAAAGTTGCTCAAGCATGCAAAAATGGTCCACTACATCCAGAAAAGATTGGCCTAGTGAAATCATAGAATGTGACTTAATACGCAGCTGAAACCTCAATGCTCTAACGAAGCACTTGACTCTCTCTGCCCATGTGGGCAAGATCATGATGGGATGATGGGATAACTCATGAAAGTTGTCCTCATACTCAGATACTGTCATGGAGCCCTACTCCAACCTCGAGAACTCATATCAAAGCCGATCTTTGAAACTCCATATGATAAATCAAGCCATAAGATCCACATAAACCTCTATCCCACCACTGCTTGGCTGACCCATCTAACTGATAAGTTGTAAAGTATGATCCCCTCGACTCCAGCAACCCCACAATCTGCAGTCGCTCCCGACAACTAGTAAGGAACTCCTTGGCATCCTCACAAACTACCCCAAAAACTCGGCGGCGATTGTCTCATAGACACCCCGACCATCTTCTGCTCCTTCAGTGGCATAACTCCATCTAAAACATCTGGCTGAACGGTGGTTGGTGCTAGCGGCTGCTGAAACTCCAAGGCCTCTGCTGCAGCCTGACCCTACGGTACTCGAGCCGGCTCTAGAATTGGTGTTGGGGCCTGCTGCTACTGAATTTCCCCAATAGCCTATAGAATATATGTAAGAATATCCTAAACATCAGGGGCGAAAACTGGTGCGGATGGTGGTTGGGCTAGTCCTGGACCCACCGGCTGGGGAGGAATCTGGTCTAACTAAGGCTCCACCTCTAGCTCCAGAGTCTTCCCTCTTTCGGGCTAGCGCTGTGCCCGGCCTCAACTTCAAGGTCAACCTCTATTACGTGTGCGAGCGATACCGTTAAACTTGTAAGATTCCATTAAACCTACTGGACAACAGCGCACGAAAATGATAATAAAAAAGGAAAACTTCCTAAGGACATCTTGTAGCCTCCCGATGATAAGTCACGAACGTCTCCGCGCTGATCCTTAGGACTCTACTAGATGTTAACTTTGTACAAGTGAGACCGATGAACCTGGGCTCTGATACTAATTTTGTAATGACCTGACTTCTCGACCCATGATGGTTTCTACCAACCAGCCAGTACGTAAGCCAAACCCTATCTCGAAACTTGAGAGTAATGGGACTTAGGGGGAACTATCCTCAACTAAGCGAAGCATAAATAAACAGAATACATAAGAGGAGAGCAGAAGCGAACCCAAAACTATGTAAACAAAAGATACCTCCCAGAACCTAGAAGTCACATGTACAGAACTACTGAAAGAGTACAAGTCCAAAAATTGGACCACAAATCAAATGTAAAGACGGAGTGGAGATAGGAAATCGTAGAACGCCATGTGCTCACCCTCATCTTCAGACTAGACTACTGCAAGCTCGACCTCAACACTAATAATAGTTGGTGCTTAGACCTACAAAATGAAAATAGATGCAGAGTGTAGCATGAGTACCAAAGCAACAAGTACCTAGTAGGCATCATAGGTCGACTGAGCAAGAAAGGTACAAACAGAAAGTAAAGATACAATTAACAACGAATGGACGTCAACAGAAATAAAAGCAGAACAATTAGAGAGCCAGTCTAAGGATATTTAACCTAAACCCAGCTAGGTCCCCCATAAGACCCATTAGGTACACTCAAGCACAAAGATATAACAACCCGAATGGACACCTTAAAGCCCGACAAAGAAGCCACAATTACTGAACCCAAAGGGAAACCCAACTCCAGTCAACTAGTATGACTTCCACATCGGGCCACCCAGCCCATCAGCCACTCTAGGGCATTACCCAGCAAGGCGAGTGCCGCGCGGGGGTATATCAATCCCTTCCAAAATCCTTAGTCTAACTGCCGAATAGGCTAACAGTTTGGGGGCCCTGCCCAAGAAGGGCAAGTGTGCCATCAAACATACTCGGGGGCCCTACCCTAGCAAGACAGAGTGTGCATGACTGTCAACTCTGAAGAGGACCTAAAGTAACTTATATCCAACTTCCCAGCCAGCTAATCACCCCGAGGCCCTGCCTAATGTAATCCTGGTGAATCAGCTATCATTCACGGGGACCCTGCCCAATGCCAGCCAGAGTGTACAGATAAAATCAAATTCCAAGCTATCGTGGATCGGCGTCCACTACCAACCACATCAAAATGGGTGAATCAACTCCCAGCCATTGTGGATGGACGTCCACTACCAACTACCTCACACCAGAATCAACCAAAAAACACCCAAAGCAGGAAAATACTATGCCTCCGATAACGCATCGGCATCACGGAAATGGGTAGAGAATCAAGAAGGATCACAAGCAATAAAAAGCCCAAAGTTAGGCTCAACTATCAGACCTAAGTCTGCTATGCCAGTCTACAAGCACCTTTTCCATCTGGATCAATGTCGCATATATACCAAAGTCAACCAGATGCATGGGTCTAATGCAACACTAGTCTATCCTAGACTAAGGCCAAATATAAATTCCAACATAAATAAATAGCAACCTAGATACTACTCATGCAACGACAAATAAACAGCGCAACAGGTAACTCACAAATATCAAAAGATAAATAACCCCTCCGACAGTATGGTACTAACCCCAAAAAGGCCCGAAAAATAAAACATACCGCATGGTTTCTGAGAAGAGATGAAATACTAGCAGCTCACCCCAGATTCACACAATTCAGCATGCAATTACACAATCAGGCTCAATCTAAAGGAAAGGAAGTCGTAGCCTACTTGAAGGCCATCTGCTCGTGCTCTAAATCACTCTACAAGAGCTTTTCCCTTCTGAATGGCCTCAGATTGTTGCCATGCTATCAAATATAGAATCACTGCATCCGCACTGTCGTTTAGACACTAAAATCATCAAAACCAGAGACAGGCCAATTTTGGAGTCAAAATCAGGAAATATGGGACCCGCTTTGGTATTTCAAGAATTGACTCAGTGAGGAGGACCTAAACCCTCCCCTGAGCTTGTGTTCCAAAAAGGAGAACCTCTCGGGGCTTGGAACATCTCCAAGCAACAACAAACCAAAATGCAAAACTTTACACAAAAAGAGACTTGGGGAAGCCACTTACAACGCAGATATATAACAATTAGAGACTTTTTGACACGCTCCAAACTGTCACCCACACAGCCAACGTTAACCTGAAAATATAGGACTTCGAATCACCCAAAACAGACCTCTAGAACTCAAGATATCGAAGTTTCAAAATAAGGCTGAAATTGATTTTTCTGCAGTTATGGTCGCTAAAAGCTAAATCTAGTCGCCAAAAGCCGAAATTCTTGTCGGTAAAGGTTACATCAGCAACACCAGATTTTGCTATATTTTTTCGAAAGTCTCCGAAGGGATTCTCAAAATTTGTTCGAGACCTGATGAAAATAAACCAGGTGTTCTACCCCACTATATTCGATATTCCAGACTCAATGGCGTAGTCGAAATTTTCATACGAGTTCATTTCAACAAAAAATGGGCCCCACACCCAAATGCCATTTTTAGCCAATTTCCACACTAGGGCTCGAAATAAGATCGGAAGCTCCGAGAAGCGCATGAAGGGTCGTTCCATACAAAACTCAGCATTTCAAAACTAACCGCGGTAACAGAATTCTCATCCAAGTGCATTTACCAAGAATATTGACCAAATTCAAACTTAAGTAAAAATTCGGAGGGTATAGTGCCAATTGTCCCCAAAGTCACACCGAAAGGCTCAGGACTCATTCCAACCTTGCTACTAGCCTAATTTTGTCACTCCGGAGCTGATGCCACCGTCATAATTACCATTGAGGTTGTTTACCTTAGGTTATGATGGAAATCAACTTTTTCAAGTTTCAAAAGCTCCAAAACACGAAAACGGGCATAAAACCCAAACGAACAACCAAATAACCGAACAGTCAGTGTCAGCAAGTCAAAATTGACTTGTGGTCCGTAAAGGAACCTTCTAAATGATGGAAATAAACATAAAAATGACCTCGAGGGTCATTACATCATGGCACAAGAAGCATCATAGCGAGCACAAGATACATAATGCATAATATCCCTAATGATGCTATAGACTTAAGGTATTCAAATACTCCTTCACTATAGCAACACGAACTTGGCTCCAAAACTTGTCAACAAAATCTATCAACGTATGGGTGGAGTTCGTCAATGTGTTCTTAAATAAGTGGTTCCCTCTAAGTAACCACAGCAATTGTCAACTAAAATAAGAAGCGGGTCAAGTGATCATTAATATGGCCACAAACATAGAACTATTGACCAAGACTGGGCACAGAGTGTAAGAGAAAAATAATGAATTTTGTAACTTGTGGTATAAAGTAAGCTATAGAAACTTTGTGGTTATAAAGTACAACAAGAAATTTGAAGTTAAATTGTTACTACATATGGAAAGATGTCCCTTTTTTGGGGAGTGACTAAAAAGGAAAGAGTATCACATAAATTGGGACAGAGGTTAAATCTTACTGGCAACTGTTTTCTATTTCAGGTGTATCAATGGTAGAATAAAAAAGTCAGGGTTGTTGTTATATCTCTGATATCCCTTTTGTCTTTCTTTGAGTTTTCACTACCATTTCTTTTTAATTTTTATTGAGCAACAGTATTCTTCTAACCAGATTGATCAAGAGTGTGAGGGAGAGAAAATTGACAAAGCTCTACTAAAGAATGTGCTAGATATATTTGTTGAAATTATAATGGAGTTAATGGATTATTATGACAATAATTTTGAAGCTGCAATGCTCGAGGACACTGCGGCTTATTATTCTTGCAAAGTTTCTAACTGGATCCTTGAAGATTCATGTCCAGATTATATACTGAGAGTTAGTATACCGCGTATGCAACCCCTTGATTTTGCGATTCTTGCCCTGTTGCTTCTTCCATCTGTCCTTTTTCTAGTTAACGTCCATATGTTAACCTCCATAATCATGTCATTGTTCCTTTAGGGCGAGGAGTGCTTGAAACGGTAGAAGGATAGGGTCTCTTATTATCTCCATTCAGGCAGCGAGACAAAATTGCTTGAGGTTCATTCTAGCTCTTAATCTTTTTTCTTTTGTGACCTTTAGCCATTAAGATGGAGGATGTTGCTATCAGTTTTTGTTGTTCACATCTTCTGTTTTGTTGGATCTAGCCTATCAACTTCCAATTAGCTGCAACTTTACTACTTTCAAATTTGTTGAAATGCAAAATCATTACATAGCAAAATACATGCATATTATTACCCTAGCATGTAATACAGTATGCCAATATTTTTATTGTACTTTTAGCAATTGTTTGTACTTTATGTAAAGAAAGAATTCATATTCCTTTTATTTTTATTTTTTATTAGTAGAAGCTATTTGTTATTTTTAAAATGCTTAATTTTATATAAAAAAAATTAAAAGAATATTATAGACAGGAGGAATTATTACTTCTAACACAAATTCCAATTTGGAAAAATTATTATGGTATATAACATAGTATTTGATTTCAACGATAAAAGTAAAATTTGGGGACAATCTTTAAAATATTCACCTGGAGAGGTAAATTTGAATATATTTTTTCAAAATTAATCTTATTAAACATAATTGTACCTATCTAACTAATGAGTAGTTGTTCATTTTTTAAGTCAGATAATAACTCATTATTCGAGTTTAATGAAATAAACTGATCATTCATAAAGTTTTGGATTTCATTTTTTTAAAATGATTATATTTGAATATTCAATATAAAAAGTTTGTAATAATTAACTTTGAATACACGTGCAAAGAACGTATCTTGATATTAATGAATATAAACATAGATACCAAAATCTATAAATAATTCCATACTTGAGTGAAATTCAATATCGTTACAATTTGATTGGCATGTTGATTGCAAAAAAAATTGTTTTTTCCTCTTACCATGAAATTCATTGGAGAAAATTACACATCAAAAGAGAGAGTTTGTTGTTAATATAAGAAGAATAAGTGAATGAATCTCTAGTTAATTATGTTGTAGTTTGAAAGTGTAAGAAAGTATACAACTATAATTATAATAGGGAAAGTCCATTGAACATAAACCAAGTCATTAAATTCATGTCATTTACATAGATTTGATTTATAAAATTTAAAAAAATGGTAATATTAATAGGTATTAAAATAGTATTTTTCTTATTGGACGGAGGTTGAGAGCTTCTAGTTTCACTCTACCCCTGCCTCAGATGAAAAATACAAATCCTCAATTAAAAAGAATTTGACTCAAATCAAGCTGAAAAACAAAGATCCATCAATTAAAAAGAAACTAGACTCAAATCAAGATGAAACACACAAATTCATTAATTAAAAAGAAACTAGATTCAAATCAAATTGAAAAATTACAGATCCATCAATTAAAAAGAAATTAGACTCAAATCAGGCTGAAAAAACATAGATCCATCCATTAAAATGAAACTAGACTCAAATCAAGCTGAAAAAACACATATCCAACAATTAAAAAAAAGTAGACTCAAATAAAGCTGAAAAATACAGATCCATCAATTAAAAAGAAAGTAGACTCAAATCAAGCTGAAAAACACACATATCCATCAGTAAAAGAAACTAGACTCAAATCGAGCTGAAAAACATAGCTCCATTAATTAAAAAGAAACAATACTCAAATCAAGGTGAAAAACACAGATCCATCAAACAAAAAGAAATTAGACTCAAATCAAGCTGAGAAATACAGATCAATTATTTAAAAAGAAACTAGACTCAAATCAAGCTAAAAATAATACGAATCCATAAATTAAAAAGAATATAGATTCAAATCAAGCTAAAAATATATAGATCCAACAATTAAAAAGAAACAAGACTCAAATCAAGCTGAAAAACATAAATCCATCAAAAAAAAATAAGCTAGACTCAAAATAGGCTGAAAAAACACAGATCCATCAATTGAAAAGAAACTAGACTTGAATCAAGTTGAAAAACATAGATCCATCAATTAAAAAGAAACTAGACTCATATCAAACAATGAAGGAAGATAAACACTAACATAACCAAGAGGCACGCAAGATGACAACCCTTTGCTGGCTCTTAGAGATATACAACAATCCGATCCAGCGAACTAATCATCTAGATAGGAAAAAGGAATGAACAGATATACCTTTTAATCTAGGGTTACAATTACAAAAATTAGTTAAGAAGAGAAGGACACCAATCTTACTTCTACAAGATGAGAAACAACAACATACAAAAAAGAGGGCCATGAATGTTAATCATCCAAAGAAGAACATGAACCAGACTGATACTGTGGCATCTCATCACCATTGACTTATTCAGTAGATAGAGAAAGTCGAGAAAAGAAATGTTGAACCCTCTATTATAAACCCTAGTAATATAGTAGTCCATATAGCAATAGGCCTTTTTTTGGACCAGGCCATTTATCCTGGCCTTTTTTTAATTGTGTTTTTTTGGGATTGATAGAGTCTGAAGAAATATTTTTTTATTGATAATAGTAAAAACAAGACCCTTGTCCAACTTTATTGAAAAATATATTGTGGAATCAATAGTTATTCCTAATTAGCCTTAAAGATAGAAAAAGTAAAGTAGTAAATATATATCTTTAAATGTTTTTCTAGATCATATTTTTTTAAATAATATATCTAGTGTACATGTTAACTCTCTTTATTAATAAACCTTTTTATAAGAAAATTTGTAGACATAAAGTTTGTCAACAACGCCAAACTATAACAATTTATTTAGTACCCAAGATACTAATTAGTTTTTTCAATGCACCTATTACATTTAAAGTGTTACACTATTTTATTATATTTAAAATAATTTATTATCACAAATTTTTATTATGATCAACCAAGCAGGACGAAGTGTAGACCAACAATTGTAGATCATTCGACTTTAAAATGATATTAAAAGTTTGTTGGAATTGACCAATTATAAATTAACAACATGTAAGTGTAAGTGTGGAAATTGCTTTTATAAAAAAAATGTTATATGTTTAGTTAGATGTGATTGACTGATAATAAGCAATTGACGTATTTGACAAAAAAACATAGAGAAGTTGGTGTACTGCTAAATGAGTAAAATACCTTATATATTTTTTCAAAAATTATATATCAAAATTAATTCTTTAAACAAAAAAAAAAGGAACGACCAATAAAAATTACTTTAGAAAAAGTTGGTGTTTTATTTTGGAAAAAATATTTTTAGAATTAAAAACTTACTAAAGATAAATTAGTGAAAGACTTGTTCCAAAGAATTGGAGGCTCCAACCATAAAAATTGGAATACAATTTTGTTCCTACAATAAATCAATATATGATCAAATATCTAATTGAATATTAAATACTAATATTTTAATATCTTTGCAATACAAACGTCACAAATTAAATGTTACCAACCTCTTTGTTTTCCTTCGTTTATCAACAATTATGGCCTTGTAAATGTTGTCAAACTCATTGTTTTCCTTCATTTTTCAATTAAATCGGATAATTAATTCATATAAAATTCTGCTCATTAAGCAATCTTTTATAAAGACATCAAAAATATGTCAAACCCTCACAATTGCATAGAAAAAAAACTCACCAGGTATACATTGAATCTCTTTACTCATTCTATATAAATTTTATGCGATAATATTTTTATGTCCTCTCAAGTTTATGTTGAATAATCTTGTACTCATATATATAAATTTATGCGATTATATATTGTAGAATTATAGAATTTCCTGAAAGAACCTCGAATTGTAGAATTTTTTGTTATGAAAAAAAAAATCTCAGAACACTACAAGATCTTCATTCATCACTGAAGAAAAGAACATTTCTAGGACCAGTCCAAATTTATTTTTAATAACTTTTATAACTTCTTTTTGGATAATGCACAAGTACCCCCTTAGACAATAACTAGAGTTTCGGAGTCACATCTTAACTACACTGAGGTCCTATTAACCTCCAAACCATTTTTTTGCAATTTTGTATACTTTTATGCCCTACGTGGCATCCAAACATCCCCCATGCACCTCAACTCCATGGAGTCACAGAGTGTTCCACGTAAGCCAAAATGTGTATAAAATTATAAAAAAATTAGTTCGAGGGATAAAGAACCTTAGTTTAGTTAAGGTATATCTCTGGAATTTTGGTCATAGTTTAGGGGATACTTGTGTCTTATCCCATTTTATTTGTTATAAATAAAAAGTGATCTTTGTTGTTACTTTGTACTAACATTTTACAACACCTTCTTAGTGCAATACTAATAATTTCGTATGCACTGTAATTTGGATTGTTAAAATGCTATATGAGTATTAGTAAAAGTTTTTAAAAAATCCATTACTTCTAGACAAAAAGAATTAAAATGTAAATTATATAGAAATAGTTGTAAAGTAAATACTATTCCATTTATCATTTTCTATGAAGACAATTTTTTTGTGATATAGTTATTTTAATAGTCTACTTAATTTAAGGCATTGCAAATTTGGTAACAATTTTACACTTTTGTAGTTGCTTATTTTAAACTATTATATAGATACACACGTAACCCACACCTCCCTTTATTTTATTTATATATTGTGTTGTTTTAGTATTCAGACAAGATATTTTTTATGTTTAGACATGTCATTTAGTTTCATACTTACATTGTATTTTAGAAGCTCTTGTACTTATGACACTAAATCTTGGAGTGATATTTTAGCTTTTCTACATTTCATACTGTGCAAGACTTAGGAGTCGTTTGGTAGAGTGTATTAGGAAAAATAATGCATGTATTAGTCTTGTATATTACTAGTACTTTGTTTGGTAATCTTTTTCAACTAATGTATAACTAATGCTTGCATTAGCTATACACTAATTTGTGTATTAAGGTGTGCATTGCTAATACCGTGGATTTTGTAGGGTATTAGCAATGCAATGGCTTTAATGCATGCATTAACATAATAAAAGACCCAATTGTGCCTCAAAACCTTTTTACATCTTTTCCACCATAAAAGTGGAGGGTTTCTTGGTAAATACTTTTTTAATGCAATACGTACTATTTTTTATACATCAAATCAAACAATGCATTAAGATAATCTATGTATCAATAATGTAAGCATAACTAATACATGCATGGCTAATACAAGCACTACTGATACACTCTATTTAGCATTATTCTTATACGCTCTACCAAACGACCCCTTAGTGTTTTGGATATTTCATTTGTCACTTGGGATAAATGACGACTATATGTTGAATACAAATGGATTAACCTTAGGTAACCTAGGTAAAGGTGTGTCATTACCCAGACTGTTGTGAGTGACACCCACACTAACCCTCTGGTGGGAGAACCATTACTACAACCCAACTACACAACTCAATGAAAACTAGAGCATTTAAAGATACAGAAGCATGTTTAAATGTGTAAACAAAATTGGAGTTCCCATAAACTGTGAAAGTTAATAAAACCATTACCAAAACATTTGCGGTAAACAACACCTATGAAGCCTTTAGATACTAATAGCGATGTCAGGACAAGACCCCGATCATCCTAACAACTAAAATAACCAAAGTAATCAAACAAAACATAACCAAAGGGATCCTCCGGAAAGCAAGGAGGATCACCAACTGACTCAGAGTGCTCGACTGGATAAATGAGATGCTAGATGCTGATCCTGGTTAACCGATGCATGCCAAAAGGCATCAGTACATTGAATGTATGAGCATGCCAGGGGAAAACTAATCATGATATAAGCTTGAACTGAAATTTGAAAGAAACACTTACCTCAGCTTTACTCAACTTATGGATACCCAACTCAATGCACAAACAAACAACAATAAAGATGTAGTTTATATAAAGCATTTCTATAGAAAATAGCAACTCAATTTAAACATATATTAAAGTAATATATTTATGTGGGAGCTTCTATAACCAACAACCATCACTATTAGATATGTGATGATACATCGTCTCGCCCACGCTGCCAGAACTGTTCTATAACTTGCCGGCATATAGAATGCCTCAACTAAGTGGATCCACTAGTCTATGCTAAAAAGCACTAAGGAATCATCTAAAAAGTATTAGCCTTTCTACCCACGATGACTACATGGTTTATGGAGACTTGAGGTATTATGAACTCGTCCCCATATCGGTGCTCAATACTACTCCCAAAATACTCAGCTCATATGTTTAAAAACAAAACAAATTCTTTCTGTGGTTTGAGATAATTATTCAAAAACTAGCTCAAAGTCTCTCTTGGAAATCGGTGTTTGCTCTCTTGTTTAAATGTGAAAACATTTAGTTTTTGGGAATACTTAGTTCCCATATATTATTTTTGAAGAAATGAACTTCATTTGTTACTCTTACTTAACTCTAAAATCAAGTCTTAAAACAAGTTTAAATCGTTTGTAAAAGACTTTTTGAAAGGACTCTTAGAACTCTCTAGACTTCGCTCTTAACTTTTCTTGAATTTGGATTTATGGATTCAAGGATTGTGATTTGTGATAGGAAAGCTCTCACGATGGTTATGAGTGTTTTTAGATAGTTAAACATGAGAAACTATCAATAAATCACTATCTGGAAGCAAGTCCACGACGCGGAGATGCATTTTTATTTTTGGTCGCAAAATAAAATTTGAGGCAGAAGGGTCCGTGACCGCTCCGTGAAGAGGAGAGAATATCTCATATTTTGAGGAACAGGTCCGCGTCGCGGACATGGTACCCAGATTCACCTAACTTTCTCCTTCTTCGTTTTCTAACCCCAATTCGCCTAAATTCAATTCTTTTTCTCCAATTCACTTTAGATTCAGATACCTAATATATGTACACAAGAATCTATTCAAAACGACTCTAAAATCGACACAGTTTCCTCAAGAAGTCAACAATCCCAACTTAACTCAAGAACGAAAGCCAATATTCAAGAACACAATTCAAAATCATCAAACTTCAACTTTTTAGAACGAATTTCACTGAAATAAAATGATTGGCGCTTGGGTGAATGAACCCAATGCTATGAAAGTCTCACATACCTCGTAGGATTGAATCATTGGTGAAATCCACAACCAAAATCGCAAGACCTTGACGAATCTTGAACTTTTCTTCTCCTCTCTCCTCTTGAGTTCTTTCTACAAAAACCCTATCGTGATTTGGTAAATATGTAAACTAAACAAACTCAGTTTAGACCCCAAATAATTTACTAAACACGAATTTAATTAATTGGATAGTGAAAATACAAAAATACCCCTCTAAAATCCGGTTTTGACTTTCCTTATCTAGACAACCCGACTTCAACTGGACCTATCTCCTTCATACAAACTTAAAATTGAGCAAAATCAGTGGCATTGGAAAGATATTTCAAAGATATTTCCTACAGTATCTTGTAGCACACCTAAATCATCCTGAGCTAGGAGTTATGGTTGTTTAAAGTTGACCCACAATTCAAACTAAACTTTACTTGTCAAACTTTCCAAATTTGATTATTTCCAAAAACGGTTTCTTTCAAATTCTAGTTCTTTCAAATAATGAGGCATTACAATATCTCCCCCTTGGGACCATTCGTCCTGAAATGAGATTATTCATAGTAGGCTAAGGGCGTAACGTCAAATATTCAGTTCAAACACCCAACAACCAAATCTAACACATCAAGCATATCAATTAAAGAGTACTAAGAAGAGAATTAGTATCTTGGTCTGGAGTTTCTCCGGGCTCAAAGAGATGTGGGTACCTCTTCTTCATATCCTCCTATGCTTCCCAAGTAGCTTCTTCAACAAACTGATTTCTCCAAAGAGCTTTGACTGATACTACGTCCTTGGTCCTCAACTTGAAAACTTAGTGATCTAGAATCTGAACAAGAATCTCCTCATAAGACAAGTTATCATTGATACCAATATCTTTAGTAGGTATGATAAGTGAAGAATCACCCACACACTTCTTCAACATAGAAACATGAAATACCGTATGAACCACCGCTAACTCTTATGGTGGCTCTAACTCATAAGCTACATTACCAATCCTTTTTTATATTCTGTAAGGGCCAATATACCAGGGACTAAGCTTTCCCTTCTTACCACATATCATAACACCCTTCATGGGTGAAACTTTCAAGTATACCCAATCATATACTTGAAACTCTAAATCCCTTCTCCTAACATCGGTGTAGGATTTCTGACGACTCTGCGCTGTTTTCAACCTCTCTTGAATGACTTTCACTTTCTCCATAGCTTGATGAAATAAGTCTTGTCCTATCAACCAAACTTCACAAACCTCAAACCATACAATTGGAGATCTGCATCTTTTTCTATAAAGAGCTTCATACAAAGCCATATGGATGCTAGAGTGGTAACTATTGTTGTAAGCAAAATCAACAAGAGGTAGGTGATCATCCCAAGTACCCTTGAACTCAATCACACATACTATCAACATATCTTCTAAAGTATGAATAGTTCGCTCTTCTTGACCATCTGTCTGAGGATGAAAAGCAGTACTCTAGTTCACCTTTGAACCCAAACCTTTCTGGAACAACTTCCAAAATTGTGCAGTAAATTATGCTCCTCTATCTAAACTAATCGAAACATGAACTCCATGAAGTCTTACTACCTCTTGAATATATAATCTGGCATAATCCTCTGTTGAATGGGTAGTCTATATCGGCCAAAAGGGGGCTGATTATGTCATTCTATCAACAATCACTCAAATATAATCATTTTGCCTTCGAGACCACAACAAACTAGTAATAAAATCAATATTGATCATCTCTCACTTCCACTACAGAATCTCTATATTCTGGGCCATACCACCAGGCCTTTGATCCTCTACTTTAAATAGTTGACAATTCGGGCATTTAGCAACGAACTCAACAATACCTTTCTTCATACTATTCCAGCAATATACTTCTCGCAAGTCACGATACATTTTTTTGGAACCCGAATAAAGGGAATATCTGGAGCTATGAGCATCCTCCATGGTCCTCTTTTGGAGTTTATCCACCTTAAGAACACAAAATCTACCTTGATATCTCAATACACCATCTCTCCCTTGTTCAATCACTTTTTTCTCATGAATATTTGCCTTTAATTCAAGCGAAGTAGGATCTTGGTCATGCTTTTCTTTCACTTCTAACACCAATGATGATTCAACCCCATTCACCACCACTACTCTTCCCTCGGTGGAATCCATTAATCGAACGCCTAACCATGCAAGTTCTTTCTTCTCTTCTTCAACATGGGCAGTACTACCCATAGACAACCTACTCAAGGCATCATCAACAACATTAGCCTTACCAGGGTGATATAGAATAATCCTGTCATAATCCTTGAGTGACTCTAACCACCTCTTTTGTCTGAGATTAAGCTCTTTTGGACTAAATACATACTGAAGACTCTTGTGATCGGTGAACACATCCACATGAACACCATAAAGATAATGACACCAGATCTTTAAAGCAAACACTACAACAACCAACTCTAGATCATGGGTTGGGTAATTCTTCTCGTGAATTTTCAGTTGTCTGGAGGCATAAGCTATAACTTTACCATTCTGCATTAACACACAACCCAAACCAACTCTTGACGTTACCTTCTAGTAAGGTCTAGCCTTTAAGCGTTTGTGAGTTCGAATATCGCTAGCAGTAGCACTAAGCCTCTTTTTTTCAATTCCTAAAAGCTTTTCTCACAAGCTTTAGACCATTGAAACTTCATTGCTTTCTAAGTCAACTTGGTCAAAGGGGACGAAATAGATGAGAACCCCTCTATGAACCTTCTATAATATCCAGCCAAATCCAAGAAACTCCTAATATCAATTGGAGATGTGGGTCTAGGCCAATTTTGCATTGCCTATATTTTCTAGGTATCAACTCTAATTCCATCACGGGAAACAATGTGACCTAAGAATTCCACAGACTCAAGCCAAAACTCACATATAGAGAACTTAGCATACAACTCCCTATCCTTTAGAGTTTGGAGAACTATTCTGAGAAGACTAGCATGATCTTCCTCATTACTAGAATAGATTAGAATGTAATCAAAGAACACGATAACAAACATATCTAAATAAGGCTTGAATACTCTATTCATAGGGTCCATGAACGCTGCAAGTGCATTAGTTAAACCGAACGACGTGACCAAAAACTCATAATTTCCATAACGGGTCCTGAAAGCTGTCTTTGGAATATCACATTCCCTTACTCTCACTTGATGGTAGCCTCATCTGAGGTCTATTTTTGAGAAACAAGTGGCACCCTAAAGTTGATCGAAAAGATCATCAATTCTCGGAAGAGATTAGTTATTCTTGATAGTAACCTTGTTCAACTGATGGTAAAGTATACACATTCTAAGGGAACCATCCTTCTTCCTCAGAAATAAGACCGGAGCTCCCAAGGGTGAGACACTTGGTCGAATAAAACCCTTATTAAGGAGACCTTCAACTGTTCTTTTAGATCTTTTAACTCTACTAGTGTCATTATATATGGCGGAATAGATATAGGACGAGTATC
Organism: Solanum stenotomum; assembly: GCF_019186545.1. Lineage (NCBI taxonomy): Eukaryota > Viridiplantae > Streptophyta > Magnoliopsida > Solanales > Solanaceae > Solanum > Solanum stenotomum. Next base: position 14,962,354 of record NC_064291.1, on the reverse strand, counting down.
GGGAAGAATATCTATAACGAAGTTTATTTCTCTCTGAGGAGGGACTCTGGGTAAATCATCTGGAAAGACCTCAGAAAACTCACTCACAACAGGAACTGACTCAATAGGAGGTATCTCAACACTAGAATCGTTAACTCGTACTAAGTGATAGACACAACCCTTGGAAACTAACTTTCTTGCCTTAAGGTATGAAATAAAATGACACTTAGGCATTGATGAACTACTCCTCCACTCAAAGACTGGCTTGTAAGGGAACTGGAACTTGACAACTCGAGTTCTACAACCAATGGAGGCATAACATGCATAAAGCCAGTTCATACCCAGACTAACATCAAAATCAACCATATCTAACTTAACTAAATCATCCATACTGCTCTTGTGATTGACGGATATGGTACAATCACGATAGACTCTCTCAGCTAGAATAGACTCACCAACATATGTAGAAACACCAAAGGCCTTAAGAAGTTGCTCATGAAGAACATAAAAATTCATTGCAACATATGGGGTCACAAAAGATAACCTCGCTCCTGGGTCTAGAAAAGCATAAACATCAAAAGTAAAGACTTTGATCATACTCGTGACAACATCTAAAGAATTCTCTTGCTCTTGGTGATTATTTATAGCATATAGGTCGTTTGCTCCTCCGCCAGCCCTTGAAGTAGCTCCTCTAGATGCAACTCTGTCTTGTGGAGCAACTGATGAAGACTGTGCTGTATTATCCTGATTCCCATTACCTTGCAAGTTCTTAGGGCAATGTTTCATGAAGTGACCCTCTTGACAACAGATGAAACAACCAGTGGAGCCATCGCGACACTTACCTGGGTGGTTCCTACCACACTTAAAACATACAAGATCCCAGTTACCTCCTTGTGCCACACTACTTTGAGGCTCCACATGTCTAGCTCTGAAGTACTGTGAATTCTGACTATTGTACTAACCTTTGTTTTTGGGTGCAGGTGCACTAGCAGATGATAGAGCAGGTCTCTTTTGTTTTTGTTGGAAGGATGTTTGGTTGGCATTACTTTTCTGCTGCCCGAACTCATTCCCAAATGTCTTAGCCTTTTTGTTTCTAAAATCTTCTCTATCCCTCAGCTTATCCTCCTCAACCTGCTACACATGAATCATCAGCCTCACTATGTCCATATGACCTATTAGCATCGCAACCTTACCTTCGGGGCATCTAGCAACAAACAGACAGTACTCATGAATAGACAATCTAGCAACAAACAGACTCATCCTACTCCTGATATCTGCAACCATCTTCGGGGCATAACGAGATACTTGGGTACACTTTAGATTGTACACATGAAAACTCATTGACTCTGCTCAAGGGTGAGGAATTCTCGTACCTTGGCTTCTTTCAGTTCCCGAGGAAAGTAATGACCTAAGAAAGCCTCCTTAAACATAGCCCAACTTACATTTGGTGCACCCTTAGCTCTTCCCTTCTTCCATTGATCGAACTAGATCCTAGCGACACCATTTAGTTGGTATGCAACTAATAATACTCTCTTAGCTTCAGTGACATGTATAATTTCAAAAAGTCGTCTGAAGCTTCTCAATAAAGTTCTCTGGATCCTCAATGATGCTTGAACTAGTGAAGCTCGGAGGATTCATCCTTAGAAACTCTCAGATCCTAGAGGTATCAGTTACATCCTGTTGAACCCAGTTTTGTCCCACTTGGTTGGTCACAACTTGACTCAGCATTCAGATGACTTCCCAAAATTCAGCATTGGTGATCTCTCCTTGGAGTTGCACTTCAGGTGCATTATGTACCCCTTGTTCCTCGATATTCCTCCTAGCAGGACGACCTCAGAAAACTCTTCGTGGAGGCATGATCAACTGAAAGACACGCACAAGAACGAGTTAGAAAAAGACTTTATAGAGATAATATCTATCGTAGGAAATGAATATGAAAAAAGTGAAGGAGATTCCTAAATGTTGCAGCCTCCTAAACACCGATAAGTCTGACTCTAAAGACACAACTCCATAGACTCTCTAAGAATCTTAAACCTTGTGCTTTGATACCAAGTTTGTCACACCCCGAGCCTACACCTTGGGCGGGGCTGGCACTCGAGAACCATTGCTGGCACTTAGCAAACCCTTGGCCTGGGTAAACTCTCAACGGAAGACTTACTCAATAGTAAAAGTACTTACATACAATCCTAAATAAACTGAGAATGTTTTGTTGGGACAAGACCCTCGATCATCCTAACAACTGAAATATCCAAAAGCAATAAGACAAAACATAACCAAAGGGATCCTTCGAAAAACAAGGACGCTCACCAACTGACTCTAAGTGCTCGACTGGATCAACAAGGCACTGGATGCTGATCCTGGTTACTTGTATCTGCATCATAAAATGATGCACGCCAAAAAACATCAGTACATTGAATGTACGAGCATGCAAGGGGAAGTCTAAACATGACATAAGTGTGAACTGAAATCTGAAAGAAACACTTACCTCAGCTTTACTCAACTCATGGATACCCAAAGAAATAAATAACAATAAAGATGAAGTTTATATGAAGTATTTAAATAATAATAACAACTCAATTTAATCATATAGTAAAGTAATATATTTTTGTGGGAGTGTCACGACCCAAGGGTACCTCCTAGACGTAGCATGACAAATAACACCCCTAAAGGCACTATGTAAGCCACTTAGTATATCATCACATAATTAAAGAACAATAAATAGTAAAAACACATTTTTAAAGTCTTAAGAAGTTTTCATAAAAGCAAAGCGAAAGTCTAGTCATAGCCTCATTTAGCCATCTACTACAATCGAAGTATCAAAATAGGGTCACAGCCCTTTCAATAGAAATTCCAAAAGTCTAGTACAATGAAAGAAATGAAACAACAATATATCACTTGTCCTCAGATCCATGAAGACATACCACAAGCTTTGGAAAATAGTCAATCCAAGCTTTGAACTAGAAGGAAGATCACCTGAAACACCGGAACCTACACTTTGTAGAAAAATGTAGAAGAAATATGGGTTAGTACAAAACTGTACTAAGTATGGTAGCGATGCATCAGAACATTTAAACATGCTAAAAAGGGTCATTTTAGTTGAGAACTATGTACTTTACCAAGTTTAGAGTTCATGATGAAAACTAGTGTGAAAGCATAAGATACAAGCATATTCAACATATATATTTATCATCTCATCATAATAGAAGCAAACCATAAGTACCCTCTAAGCATCATTGTGGAATGTATGAATAAGATCCCATACTCCTACCCACACTAAGTAAAGCTTATTAAGTGATTATAGTTCATAACTCCAATTCTAGTACATTTTATCATTGTGGGATTAGCTTTAACCGACATAGACAATGAGAGCTTAATCATGGAATCCGGTGTCTAACCCACATTGAAAAAAGGATTGTCCTACTTGCCTAAGGTAGAACTCAACTATTAGCTTAGGTGGATCCACTAGCTAAAAGGCCTATGAGGGCACATAGTTTATGGGATAGGGGGATTGTTACTATAAAACCCAGCCTCTACTAACGTGAGGGCTTCCATCCCAAGAGATTGTTTCTAGAAACCCGGCATCTACTATCGTGAGGGCTTCCATCTCATTTCACTATCCACTCAGTGCTAAGCATCATTCCCATTAATTTTATATTAAGTCTTGACCTAAATTGATAATTATTGAAGAATGTCTTGACACTCAATCCAACAAACTCATACTAAAGCTCCTATATTTATTAGGGGAGACTAGTCTTCAACCCTTAGAATCACTACATGTGAAAAACCTTTCACATTGTATGATATTCATACCTAAGTGTGTACATTAGGATAATCATCCAATCAACACAACAATTAGATTATGATATATGCACTTTACTCTTAAAGCAATCTAATTGTATACAAAGAAGTCTCGTACATATAGCTAGTTCTCATGTTTTTCCATTCAAAGGCTATAGATCACATTCAACTAATCGACCTAGAGTTACTGCATTAGATATAAATGGTAACATGATTCAAATAACTAAACTACTACAAGTACTATTTCATAGTTACTACAATTCATCCAAATCACAAGTTATAAATTAGGGTTATTGGGAATTAATTGATTCATGGGATATTTTATCATAAAATAGTAATTCAATCATAATATAAGACAATTAAATAATTGAAAACATTTGTAGAAAGAATCCAAGACTTGGAGTGAAAATCCTAGGTTTTGGAGACTTTTCTACTTTGAAATTGAGAGTTTGAAGACTTCATGGATGAAAGATAACCAGGAATCAAAGAATACCATACCTTAGGTATAGAAATCCACCAAAATCGTGTGAGAAAGCTGCCTTCTTCAAGCCCTAGTTTGATCTTCTTCTTCTTCTTCTTGGAGTTTCTAGATAAAAGATTTTGGAGAGGTTTTGATTTTGTTTTTGAGATTTATGAAACATGACTTTAGATGGATTAATTTAAGTAGAAGAAAAAATACTTATATAGTTGTTTAAAATAAGCCTCAAACGACACCACTTAACCATAAAATAAAAGGGAAATCACAGAAAGACCCCTAACCTTAACCGCCAAAAGGCAGTTTCAGGTATGACCTATGACTGGGGACCCACGGACCGTGGGTGGGACCACGTCCCATGTTGGCAGGTCATGGTCTGGGACTTGATCTTCAGGGGCTTGACCCACGACCCGCACCTACGGGGCGTGGGTGGACCTAGGGGGCGTAGGTGCCCTCATGGCTCATTGCCCAGGTCACTATTTTTGGGCTTTTCCTCAAGGACCCATGGTTGGGCCTTGGGGTTTAGGCCTTGCATCCTAACACTAAACCATGAATTTGAAGATACAGGGAGGTATTTTTAAGGATCTAATTTTAAGGTCAAGCTTTAACTTAGCCTACTAGTTTTATGGTAGACACTAGTTTAGTTTACGAGTTTCCAGAATGTTACATTATCTTCCCCTTGGGAACATTCGTCTTCGAATGATGATCTACACACTAAACTGATTTAGAGACTCAAGACTAGCAGCCCATCATGCATGAAACATAAAAATAATGCACCATTCAAAGGAGGAAACATCAACTCCATCTCAAAACATAATCAATGCAATACAAGGGAGTAGGAACTACATTTAACAACCCAATATTGCATGAAACTAAATATTTCTCATATTCATAGGAGGAACTACTTCCTCCAACTAAAATAATGCTCAACACAACACCATGGAGCCAATATTCCAATACTCTCAAAGCATACTAAAGCAGGTTCATCAACACATCTCATGAAGTCAAATAGGCAACTCATACTAAATGCACAACAACATGAGGAACATAAATCATGGAAACTCATTTTCTTACTATACATGAATTTCATCAAGAGCATTCATAACATAAGGAAATCATGGTAAAAATCATATCACACACATGACTCCCAAAACACTAAATCTCAAGAGGAACTACTTAACTCAAGCTTGATTAGGAGTAGAAGGAAAAAGATGAGGATATCGGCACTTCATATCGGATTTCGTCTCCCAAGTAGCACCCTCAACTAAATGATTTCTCCATAAAACTTTGACGGAAGGTACTTCCTTGTTTCTCAATCTCTTGACTTGCCGATCAGGGATTTCTATCGGAACCTCTTCATAGGAAGGGCTTTCATCAACACCTAACCCTTCTAAAGGAATAATGGACACAAGGTCCCCAATAAACTTTTTAAGCATAGAAACATGAAATACTGGGGCCAACTCATTTGGCAAGTCCAACTCATAGGAAACTTTCCGAATACGCTTTGAAATTTTATATGGGCCTACAAACCGGGGACTAAGTTTCCCCTTTTTGCCAAACCTTATCACACCCTTCATGGATGAGATTTTCAAATAGACCCAATCACCAATTTCAAATTCTAACTCTCTTCTCCTCACATCAGCCTTAACTTTTGCCTACTTTGAGCCGTTTTCAACCTCTCTTTAATGAGCCAAACTTTCTTAATAGATTCATAAACCGATTCGAGGCCAATAAGAGCTATATTACCTACTTCAAACCAACCAACCAGAGACCTACATCTCCTACCATACACGACTCCAAAAGGAGTCGTACCAATACTTGAGTGGTGATGATAATTGTAGGCAAACTCTATCAATGGAAGGTGATCATCCTAATTACCCTTGAAATCTAGAACACACGCCCTCAACATGTCTTGTAAATTTTAAATGGTACGCTCCGCTTGACCATCCATTTGAGGATGGAAAAAGGTACTAAGCTGCACTTTTGTACCAAGCCCTTTTTGGAATGACTTCCAAAAGTGTGAAGTAAATTGAGTATCCTGATCCGAAATGATGTATAAAGGAACTCCGTGTAACTTCACTATCTCCCTTATACTCAACTTGGCATAGTCTTCCGCCAAGTGAGATACCTTAACGGGAATGAAATGGGATGATTTTGTCATTTTATCAACAATGACCCAAAAAGAATCATGTTGCCTTCGAGTACGAGGCAAACCCACAATAAAATCAATATTCACCTCTTCCCACTTCCAAGTGGTTATTGGTATATCTTGAGTGCTTGGTGTCGTGTATGTCTTGGAGGTTATATTTCGTTTAGAAGGAATAGACTTATGGAAATGATGAGTGCTAAAATTTAGAATGTTCAACAACTTGAAGGGATTGAGTTAGGTGATGGCTAGATGATGTACTTTGAGGATAAACAGTGGTTTAAGGGACTTCATGAGCGTTTTATATTTTTTTAGGCTAGTCGTCTAGTAGTGGGATCAATACTTGTGTGGTATAGGCAATATCTGGAGTGGATTGATAATTTGAATTGGACTGATTAAAAGGATGGAAAGATAATGAACAATGTAACTTGGGAAATCAAAGTTAGAAAAGTTGTCATAACATGTATGGGTTGTTTAGCGAATGAGAATAATGATGCTGCACCAATTGAGGTCAGTATCTCTTTTGTGGTTTCATAGATTGAGCGTATACCAAAGAGGGTCATGATATGACTACTACAACGGTACCGATGCTTACTTAGTTATAGTTATGGAATGTGTTATCGTGCTATCGGCCAGATCTACGAGGGAATGTATATCGCATTAGATGAGAAATCGAATGGATTTGGTAGTGCCTTGTAATTACGTAATGGATAGATATGTGAGGGTTATTTGGGTACGATCTTCTCGGTAGGTATGATATGTTCTAGTTGTGGATCTAATATTTTTTTGCGATGTGATAATAGTTTGGAAACGGATACGTCGATTGTCAAGTGCGAATACTAACTACTTAAATTGTTATCAGTTGTATCACATTATGATATAATGAGATTCGATGTTGCATTCACATTTGAGAAACCAACTAGGTTGTTACTGCAGATGTTTAGGGTTAAGTAAGATTTTAGTGGTGGGTAGTTGATACGGTATTAATGCGTTAAGTTGAGAAGTGTATCTCAAGGGTTCTAAATGAGGATCAATGATTTTATCTTAAGGTCCAAGGGAATGGATAGATACCAAAATGACAAGCTTATGAGTAAAGGAAGTCCCAAAGAGTATACTTGTGTGAAGGTAATTGGACATTTTAGTAAAAAGTGCATATAAAAGTGGGTTAGTCCTCTGGATTTTATTGGTATAACTGGGTTTAAAGTGTCATATTGATGAAAAGGTTGATTTCGTGGTAATGGAAAAGGCTAACTGAGCATAATGGTATTAAGAGTTCGTGATGGATTGTGATTAGGATGCAACTATATGATAAAGATTGTTGGTTAAATTGATTTTGTATGGTAATGACGACTTGCGAGTATCCAATATTCTAGTTTTCTACTGTTTGGTTAGTAGCATAGTTGTATGAAAAGTTTTAGAGATGTTGGGACACTGCTCGAATAGAATTGAAAAGAGCTAGAGTTATAATGATAAATAAATAAATAAAATTAGTGGGATGTAGTGTAGCTTTTGGAAAAAGGTGCGAGCAATATTATTTACTCTTATTGCAAGGGATAAAGATATGTATTTAGAGGGTTAAGAATTGGATCTAGAGATACGTGGTTCAATACTTTTTGCTCTGGTTATAGTAATAGTTTCATGGGTTCATCAGATTGGTTAAAACGATTGGATAAGATTTAAGAAAGAAGTCCATATGTGTTCGATTCGAGTGTAGTAATAAGTGTTTTTGTGTTTTCAAGTTTGAAAACTGGTACGGTTGGAATCACAATTCAGGTTTATTTATTGTAAGTCTACGTTTGTGGTAGTATGTTTGTCATGGTATGGATTTGTGAGATAAGAAATGATCGATCACATTGATTATTGGGTATTTGGAAGGACTTGTGCATTGTTTGGATCATAAAGGTCATTGATATTGATTGTTAAAGATTATAAGGAAGTGTTTCACTTAAAGTTATTGTTTAGAGTAAGAGATAAAATGTCATGTGTTGCTGGTTAAAGAATAAGGTTGGCAACCGAGTTACTGAAAGGAATAAGAGTCAAGTTTATTGGAGAGTTCAAGGTGTTTGGAATTTACATAATGAGAGGAAAACAATACAGGTGAAGAAATATGTCATCTCGTATAGATACTTCGTTCAAAGTTGAAGGTTGTATGAATTTTTGCCTTTGTGTTTAGATATGACTATGAAAAGTGTGTTGATTCTACACAGACTTACTAAGAGTTTATCAAAGGCTTTTATGAAGATTGGGTTTTTGTTTGGTTGAAAAACAGCGATGTGCGAAAAATTCTACGTTGTTATATGAGGCTAGATTGTTCAAATTATGGTAGATGAATTATGGATGCACTATGGTATGAACCTACAATTCTACTTCGTTATTGAGGATTTCGAGAGGATTGAAACTACTCTTTTAAATGGGACTACACAGAAAGATGTGTCGTGCTACGTAGATACTTGATAGTAAATAAAAGTTATGTGCTCATAGTATATAGACTTATTGAGGTAGCCAAGAATTTCTATGCGTTTCGGCATGAGGTATGTGATGGTTTGAAATAGTAGTTTAAACATGGTATGTGAAAACCTACATGGACTTGATTGTGGGCATGGTTTGATAGTTTTATCTCAATGGGAAAGTACTATCATGTTTGAAATCAGTAGTATCAGTCTTGGGTAGTATCTGTATCTATCACAAAATGCTTACAAGGAAAGAAAGGGAGCCATAGTTCTGAATTTTGGAGGCGATGATGTGTATGCTAAGAATACTTGATACTAGTGACAATTTGAGAGTAAGGTTAATGGTCGGAGTGGCTATGATGTTCTCTTTGTATTAAGAGTGTTGGTATTAGTAGAGTATTATTAAGAGCATGTGGGGTTCGATAAACCAAGTATGTTTACAATTGTAATATGGACTATATTGTTAATTTTGGATAGCTAGAAAATCAAAGAAATAGAGTCAGATGAATGAAAATGTTTGATATGGGCACTATGAAAGAAGTATCTAGTATTATTCGACCTTGGTTCGATACATTCTTATGGCACCACCTACTTCATTTGGACATGATTTGGAGTGTGATTTGCTGTCTCCGCCAACACGTGTTTCCACATATATGGGTGAATTCCTAGTGGTGGATCGGGTGTACCGATCATGAGATTGTCCTCATCATGGTGAGGTGGTATCTTTGGGCAGACTAGGACATTTCGATTGTGGTAGATTTGGTGTCATTTGGGATAGTTGAAGTATACTAGTGGTTATACACACACAATTTTGCTTATGAGAATTTATATAATAGCTACCATGAATAGTTATAGGTGTACGAAAGTTTTAATATTCATCTCATCGTCAAGGTCACGTTCTGACTAGGTGTGATTGAATTTGGGGACCATTGAGTTTACCTATTTTTTATAAGGTTTGTCTATAGTCACAACCACTGATCTAGCATCCCTGTAGTGTTGTTAGAGGTTTTGTATACATGGATGTATCGGTTGCTAGGTGGTTACTTGATCATTTCCTTGTTTGGGTTATATAAGTTTGATCCTCCCTTGATTAGTATGTTATTTCTAAAGATCAAATATCTATAGTTTAAGCTCGTGGAAACATTATGTTGTGACAAGGGAATCTTGATATGATCTATGATGGTTTGTGCAATATGAGTATATGGTGGTTGGTTCAGGTTCACTTCTGGTTGTAGTGGGTATTGATTCAAAATGGTATCTTGGTTATGTGAGAAAAGATCCGTTATGATGATTATGTTATGGTCCTGTGGGTTTCAGTTTTGATTGGGTTCATGGGTTAGTATGTGGCTTGATTATCATTCTTGATTTATAGATCTTTCAAAGTTCGATTCGAAAGTTCAGTTTTTATTAGTTGATCTTGATAGAATATTCTTAAGGAGGACCTCACTTGGAGAGATGAACACCGACTCTGGGAGTATACCTCAGGCATTTGGTAACGTCGGTTATTCATCTTCTCCTAATGTTCGAGGACGAACATGATTTTTAGTGATGGCTAATGTAGTGACCCGAAAGGTCATTTTTGGCACTTTTATCAAACTACCATTTTACACCTCTCGACATTTGCCTGAGTCAATTTTGATCAGTTGCTGAAATTGCTTTGGAAATTTTTGGGCTATTTGTTAATAATAATTATTTAGTTGACGAGTGATTTTAAATAATTAATTTTAGTTGGTGGCTAATGGGCTAAGTCCATAATTTATTTAGTGTTAAAATAAATTAGATGGGGTTTACTCTTATTTAGTGATTACTCAATAAATTGCAGTGTTTTCACCCTAAGTCACAAAGGAACTCTATTGCACAAACAATAAAAACAACAAAAAATTGACAACATCAGGTAAGATTTTCCCTGTCAATCTCTGTTAGACAATTAGCATTTTTTCCAGCTTATTATTTTTACTATTTTTTACTTATTTCAGTTTAGTGCTTCCTATTTTCTAGCTAGACTTAGTAAACTTTAGTTGCTCAACTTTTTGAAATTAGTGGCCCCTTTAATGGCTATTAGTGGCCCCATTTATGGTTGTTAGTGGCACATGTTCTTATTTAGTTTTAACATCCACTTTGTAAGTGGCTACTAGATAGGAAATGGTTAGGTTTTTCATTGTATAAATTCAGATCTTATGCAAATTAGTACATAGCTGGAATTTCATATGGTCACTCTAATTTTATTCTTCAAATTAGTTTCTTGAGTATTTTTGTTCTAACAGTTGCATCAAAGCATCTAGTTTATCTTACAGGACCAAAAAGTTTTAACCTACAACACAAACGGCATCCAACAACCTACCTTTAAATCCACCATTCACTTTCACCGGTGAAAATTACCAAATCTGGTCTGTGAAGATGCAAGCTTTTCTGGAAGACTATGAACTTTGGGATACTGTGATGGAAGATAAACCACTTGCTGCTCTACCAGCAAATCCTACCTTGGCTCAAATCAAATCCAACAACGAATAGAAGGCAAAGAAATCTAAAGCCAAGTCGCTTATGCAGAATGTTGTGGCAGATTCTGTGTTTTACAGAATCATGGCTTGCAAAATAGCAAAAGAGGCTTGGGATAGGTTGAAAGAAGAATATCAAGGCAGCGATACAACACGTCAAATGTAAGTGCTGAACCTGAAAAGAGAGTTTGAGTGCTTGAATAGGCAAGATGATGAAAAATCGGTAAGTATGATGATCGAATCTCCTTAATTATTAATAATATTAGACTTCTTGGTGAAGAATTTACAGACAAACGAATTGTGAAGAAAGTTCTTGTGACTCTTCCTGAGAGATTTGATACTAAGATTTCCTCTCTTGAAGAATCCAAGGGCCTGGGAAAACTTTCATTAGGTTAACTAATGAGTGCTCTTCAAGCACAAGAGCAAAAGAGGACTATTAGACGGGACAAGTTCACTGAATGAGCTTTCTTTGTACAAAAACAAATATTTGGTAAAGGAAAGCAACAGGTCAATCAAAAGAATAAGGGCAAGCATGATGGAAGAAATAATAGTGGAGATGTGAAGCAGAAGTTCCCTCCGTGCAAACATTGTAAAAAAACTACACATCTTGATAAGTACTGTTGGGTGAGGGTCAATGCTTTATGCGGCAACTGTAAGCAGACGCGGCACATATCCAATGTCTGCAAATCAAGAGCAAAGGCCTCTGGTGCTTTGCAAACACAAGTAGCAGAAGCTACAAATGCACATGAGGAGCTACTATTTGCAGTTTCATACTTTTCAATCAATAAATCCTCTGATTCATTGCTTCTTGTTAGTGGTTGCACACATCACTTGTGCAATGATGCTGAAATGTTCAACTTCCTCTATGATACATACAAATCTAAAGTAAAAGTGGGAAACGGTGAGGCAGTAGAAGTCAAAGGCAGAGGTACAATGTCTATCTCAACAATATTAGGTTTCAAAACTATTCCTGATGTTTTGTACGCACCTGATATGAGTCAAAATTTGTTGAGTGTTGGACAAATACTTGGAAATAATTATTTTCTGGATTTTAAGAATCGTGAATGTGTTGTTTCTGTCCCTTCTGGAGTAGAATTATTTTATGTCAAGATGAGCAATAGAATGTTTTCAGCTGATTGGGAGAAAATAACTAAGCAGGCTTACACTGTTACTTCACAAACATGTACAAACCTATGGCACAAAAGGTTTGGTCACTTCAATCTAAGAAGCATCGTAGAGATGAAAAAGAAGGAGCTAGTGGAAAATATGCCTAAATTTCTTTCTAATGCTCAAGTTTGTGAAACTTGCCAACAGGAAAAGGAAACAAAATTGTCATTTCAAGTAAATCAAGTATGGAGAGCTAACAAGAAACTTCAGCTCATTTATACGGATGTTTGCGGCCCAATGAAAATAGATTCATTGAGTGGTAACTAATGCTTTCTCCTCTTTATTGATGACTACACCAGAATGTGTTGGGTTTATTTCATTAGACTGAAGAGTGAAGTCTTTTATGTTTTTAAACAATTTAAAGCTTTAGTAGAAAATCAATGTAATCTTAGTATTCAGCCTTTAAGCTCTGACAATGGATGAGACTATACTTTTTCTTAGTTTGTGGAGTTTTGTAATAGCACAGGTATTGAACGCCAATTGACATTACAATACACTCCACAACAAAATGGTGTGTCTGAAAGGAAGAACATGACAGTAATGGAGATGGCCATATGTCTTTTGCTCGAAAGAAAGATCCCAAATAAGTTTTGGGCAGAGGCAGTCAATACCTCTGTAGATTTGCTGAACAAATTGCCTACTAAGGCCTTGCAAGACATGACTCCATATGAAGCTTGGTGTGGGAACAAACCATCAGTACACCATCTCAAAATGTTTGGGTGTATATGTTATTATCGAGTTCCAGAAACAAAGAGGACCAAGCTGGACAACAAGGTTCATAAAGGCATATTTATGGGCTATAGTTCATCCAAAGGTTATAGGATTTTCTATTTGAAATCAGAAAAATTAATTCTCAGCCGAGAAGTGAAGTTTGATGAAGCAACTGGTTGGGATTGGAAAAATCAGAAGACCTCTTATTCTGATTTATTTTCAAAAGAGCAGCCTCAACTTTCAGAAGAAGAACTAGTGAATGATGTACCAGTGAGGGGAACTCGATCCTTAAAAGATGTCTATTAGCGGTGTAACTTGGTTACCTCTGAACCAACAAGCTATGCTAAAGCATAAGACTCTTAAGCATGGAGGAGAGCTATGCAAGATGAACTAGACATGATCGAGAAGAACGAAATATGGTAGCTTGTTGACAGACCTAGAGATCGAAAGGTGATTGGTGTAAAATGGATTTTCAAGACAAAACTCAATCCTGACGGAACAATTTGCAAACATAAGGCTAGATTGGTGGTGAAGGGATACGCACAACAATATGGTGTGGATTACCAGGAAACATTTGCTCCTGTAGCAAGGTATGACACAATCAAGCTTATTCTTGCATTTGCATCTCATAGTTCCTGGTAGATTCATCAACTTATGTCAAATCAGCTTTTTTGAATGGTTGCTTGCTGAAGAGATCTATGTAGAGCAACCTGATGGTTTCTCAATTCCTGGAAGAGAGGATCAAGTTTATCTCTTAACGAAGGCCTTGTATGGCCTAAAACAAGCCCCAAGGGCATGGTATGAGAGGATGGACAATCATCTCATCCAACTTGGCTTTAGTAGAAGTCAAAGTGAAGCTACTCTGTATCTGAAAGTCACTGAAAGTGAGTCCTTAATTGTCTCAATTTATGTGGATCACATGCTTGTGAGAGGAAGAAAAATTGAACTAATCCAAAGGTTCAATGATGAAATGGAGAAAATCTTGAAATGACTGATCTTGGAGTCATCAAGTACTTTCTTGGCATGGAAGTGTTGTAGTCCAATGATGGAATTTTCATATGCCAACAGAAATACATTTCAGATATTCTAAACAGATTCAAAATGCAAGACTGCACACCTGTGAGTACTCTAATCTCTATTGGTGTGAAGCTTGGCAAGGATGAGGATTCCGAAAAAGTGGATGATAGTATGCATAGAAGCTTAATTCGCAGTCTTCTATATCTAACCGCAAGCAGACCTGACATTTTATTTGTTGTAAGTTTGCTCTGTAGGTTCATCCATTCGCCTAGAGACACACACTTCACAACGGCTAAAAGAGTTTTAAGGTATGTTAAAGGAACCAGCAAGTTTGGAACTTTTTTCCCAACATCTGCCGAAGTAACTATGAACCTAATTGGGTACTCTGATAGTGATTGGGTTGGCGGCGTTGATGATTCCAGAAGCACCTCTGGATATCTTTTTTGTTTGGGGACAAGTTGTTTTAGTTGGAGCTCTAGGAAACAAGAAACTATACCTCAATCAACAACAAAAGTTGAGTACATAGCTGCTGCATCTGCTGTGAATCAAGCTATCTGGCTAAGGAAGATGTTGAAGGACTTGGGCCATGAACAAACACAAGTTACTAAGATCATGTGTGACAACAGTTCAACAGTTTCAATCTCAAAAAATCTAGTGTTTCATGGTAGAACTAAGCATACTAAGATCAAGTTTCATTTTATTAGAGAAGTCCAACAATCTAATGAAGTGTTTCTTAGTTGGACTCTACACCGCTACGCACCTTACGTCGATCTAGATGATAATAAGGCATTTCTTTCTCATGAAGGAGTAGAGACTTAGGTTTCCTCTATCTGTTAAAATGTGATGCTATACCTTCTGGTTGAAGTTCTGATGAATCGGGTATTCCTTTCCTGAGCCCAAATTTACCCGCTTTCTCCCCCTTCCCTCACTCCCTTTTTTAAAAATAAATAATCCCTATGGGCCCCTCTTTGATAAGGAAGAAAATGAAATAATCCTAATTTTACGACAAATCTGGGCATGAGCCAATCTACTAGTCACTAATGGAGCTCCTTGGACGCCCCTAATAAGCTAGAGAAAAGGGGTCTACTTGTTTTTCAAATAAATCAAGGGATTCATTAGCAAACCTGATATTATTATAATCAAATGGGTATAAAACAATTTGAGAGCAAAGAATACCAGGGGAAAAGAACCCACTTACAAGAATCCCCGTACTTGTTATGAGTCGGGATCGATCATATTCACATTTCCACCATGTTTCAGCAGCCATCTAAAGCAAAGAGATCAAGTCGTTATATTCTACCAAATAGATGTCGATGCTCCCGAACTGCTATAGGAGTCTAATTATCATTCCCTTCCAGCATTGGTAGATAAAGCTTTTCTTATTTCAGTGAAGCTTAAGCTGTCTTGGCAGAGTTTTAGGTGGCAAGAGACTTTAGGGCTTATTGGAGCTTCTGAGCGTAATGAATCGAAGCCGAAGACGGATCAAGGTAAACAATTATAAAAAGTCTATGCTACAGTGCTTAAGGAAGCACGGTGCAAGAACTAGGGATTCAAAAAATTTGTTAAGGGTAAAATGTGGCTACCAACGAAAGGTTACATGCTCAAAAGAGCTAACTAGTGATATAATATCTTAAAAGGCTAAAATTTACAAGACAAATAAAGGAAAGCCTATTATCATCTTCTAAACAAAGCAACACTCTTTATTTCACTTCAATAACATGCAGGGCAAGTTCTAGACTACTATGCAAAACATGTAATAAACCAATTCTCACCACATGTGTAACAAATATAAATCAAGATGGATCAATTCCACTTCAACGAGAGACATTGTCACGCCCCGAGCCTACACCACCCTGGACATAACTGTCACTAGAGAATCATTGTTGGTCCCCCAAGTGAACCATAGGCCTGACTCAATACTCAGCGGAACTCTTAATTGACAACATATGAACTCAAAAGTAAAGATTTACTCATTTGTCTTACAAATAAATAAACTCATAAATGTATGGAAACATTCAACTAGTCAAAGAAGGCAATTTAAGTCTTAAACATTAACAATGGAAACGGAAAAACTCCTCAAAACACTACTATCTAAAAAGCCGCTAAATACTATGATAGACTTTGGGAGAAGACCGACGACATCTTAACAAGACTGAAAGATAAATGGGGAATCCTCCGGAAGCAAGGAGGCTCACCAAAAAAGATCTAGAACTACAAGTGGTATCACGGAGCACCTGTTGATTACCCTAAATACATGTATCTGCATCATGAATGATGTAGGACAAATGGCGTCAATACGAGCATGTAATGGGTACTATAAATCATAGACATAAGCTTGAATTGATAAAAAGGAAGAACATACTCACCTCATCTCAACTCAACTCAACTCAAGAATACTCAACTCAACTCAAGGATACTCAACTCAATTTAGTATAAAAGAAAATATAAAGATGTAGTATAATGAAAGCTTTTAAAATAGTGATAATAATTAAATGTATATAAAAATACAATTATAAACTCTTTACTCTTATTTGGGAGATTCTCTAACAGACAACCATTACTAAAAGCTATGTGATGATACAACGTCTCGCCACGCTGCCAGAACTGTCCTATACCTTGTTGGAATAAAGGACATCCTTAACTAAGTGGATCCACTAAGGTATAATTAAAAGCAATACAGAATCATCTAAAAAGTATGTTCCTTTACCCATTTGGCATGCATGGTTTATGAAGATTTTTAGTTGGCTGAACTCATCCTCATATCGGTGCTCAATACTACTGCCAATAATATATAACTCATGCTCATATGTTTTAAGAAAACATAACTCCTTCTCAATTTGAGATAATTATCCAAAATTTCTCTTAAAAGAGATAATGCTAAAAAACCTCCTCATTGACTCATTTAGAAATCAAGGTTTCTTCTCATTTTAAATGTAAAAGTGTTACATACTTGGGAATACTTAGTCCCCTCATACTCATTTTGAAAAATGAACTGAACTCGCCTCATCCTCATACTCACTTACCCACGTCTTAAAACAAGTTAAAAATAATTGTAGAAGACGTTCCAAAATGACTCGAAAGTCTTTCTCAAACTTTACTCTTAATCTTTACTTTGATTTGAAATGAAGATTTCAGAGCTATGATTAGAATGTATGATCTCTGAATGATTTAGGAAGGTTTAGATAGTTGATAATGAGAAACGAACCAAGAAAGATATTGGAGAATACTGGCGCAACACGGAGGATGAATTAAATTTTGGGTCGCGAAATAATTTTAGAGACAGAGGATTCGGTATCCTCTCCGTGATGCGGAGAGGGGGTGACTATCTGAAAGCTGAAATTTCTAACGTATCCGCGACGCAGACCTGAGCGCTTATTTTTACTCGATCATTTTTTACTCTCCCAAACTCGATTCAACTCATACCCAATTCAATTCCACAGTCCAATTTCACTAAATTTCACAAACCCAAAACATTTTCAATGAAACCTGATGAGTCTTAGATTTTGACTTATTTAGGGCTTTGGTTTCATAGTTTAAGTATCCTCAAATGCCTAATGTATGCTCTAAACTGATGTTTAAGTTTTGATTTGCAGCAATGAAGGCAAGGCAATCCTAGGGATCGCCAAGACCACTTGGCAAACCACTGAGTTTCTCTTTAGCTCGCCTAAAGTTCCAGCATGCCAGCCATAGGAAGATCCTACTTGGCAATAGAGTGGACAATCAGCGGACCACCAAACGACTCGACGACATCAACCTCGATCACCAAAAATCATAGAATCCTGAGGACCAAAAGTCAAGGCAAACTAGCGATATATTGGAGCGAAGGGCTCATCGCCAAACTAGTTGTCGATGCACAACTTACCTCGCCTTATGGTCCTACATGCCTGGATTTGGGGAACTATAAATTAAATTTCAAAAAGATCTTTAATAACTTTTGCACTGTTGAAAAGAATATTGAGGAGTTCATATTGTTCCTAAGTATTTTTCTCCATTGTAGAACCTTTCTAAAGGAGTTGTTCAAGTAGATTGCAATTAAGTTTTTGATTTAACTCGATTGGGAACATTGTAGAGACTTGAGAATCATTACCCAGCTTATGGCTAATATAGTTGGTAATTGTTTCTTCCTTTTTATGATCCATAGCTAAAACCCCAATTATTGGGGTATGATCATGTGATTATTGGCTTAATTAGCTTATGGGTATTGTTGTTTACTGATTTTAATGCTTAATTTAAGTGGGTTTAATCGATAGCTTTATATTAATCTATGAATTGTAGTTGCAAATGCAATTCTAGCTTAGTGTTCTAGGCTTGCTTGAGAAAGAGGTTTTAGAACCAAGGTTTCCAAATTATGATTGTAGTTGTTGGGTTGATGTGGGTTCAGCTCGAGAGAAAGAATCCTCAACTCGATTCTACCTATCTAGCTCAAGAGAGTAGATAAATTAAGGTTTTGGGCTTTTTACATTGTGAAGGTTGTTGAGGTTCGAGAGAATTTGCTTGAATCGTAATAGTTGTTCGAGAGAAGCTATTTCATCTATAGTCTAGCATATCTACCGAGATTTAGTAATTGTTAGTAAATTCCAAATACCCATATAGAGAAATTAGCATAAAATCGATCACACCCGAGAGAATTCCTCTCTACTTGTTCATTCCCCTGTTTTGGTACTTGTTTTAGTTGCTAATTGATAACCCAATTCCCCCATCTGACATTTGTTGTCAACCCATTTGATTTATTTAAATGTTCTCAATCATTTCTATTCCTATAACCAATTAGATCACATTTGTAACTTTGTAACTGAATTCAAACGTGTACTGCTCCTTATGGGTTCGACCTCAACTCTTTGTTGGGGTTTAAATTATGATCGGCTACACCTAATATTGGATGAGATGTAGTTGATCGTTTATCAAAAATGGCACTGTTGCCGGGGGGTGGTGTTGTTTAGAATTCTCTTATTGAAGTTTGAATTGTGATCTTTTTGTGTTGTAGTTGAATTGACTTACTTTGTTTTGTGTTTGTGTTGGTTGTGTTTTCATTTGAACAGAGGACGAGATGAGTGTCAACGGAAGTAATGGTAGCCAACTAGGCCAGCACGATGATATAGGAAATTTGAATGATGTTAATGATCTGATTCAATTAGGTGGTGTTAGTGCAATACGTCTACCTCCTGTTGAGGGGAATGTTGTCTTCCATGTCACGAGCACAATGCTACAACTCTTGCAAATGAAAGGTTTATATGGAGGGTTAGCTCATGAGGATCCCCATGAGCATATTAGGAATTTTATAGATATATGTGGTCCATTCTCATTCAAGAACATCTCTCAAGAATTAGCTCGTCTCCGGTTGTTCCCATTTTCTTTGATGGAGGAAGCTACCAAGTTGTTAGTAGATTTCCCGAGGAACTCCATCACTACTTGGGATGAACTTACCATGGCTTTCTTTGTATGATTCTTTCCTCCGTGAAGGATGATGACATTAAGAGATAGTATTCAAGGCTTCAAACGCTTGGAAGGTGAACCAATCCACGAGACATGGATGAGATTTCAGAAGTTGGTACTTCCATGTTCGACTCACGGACTTTCAAACAACGTGTTGTTACAACACTTCTTTGGAGTCTTGACTCAGTGAAAAAAGGTGTTGTTGATCAACTTGTTCCAGGGGGTATAATGCAATAACCTTAAGAGATTCATCTAATCTCCTCAATGGCATGACCAAGATTAACAGAGCTTGGTACACTTGAGAGGACCAAGTGTCTCATTTTACCTTTACAATGACAAAAGAGCAGATCAAAAAGGACCAAGAGAGAGACCAAAACATGGCCAAAATGATGACCCAACTGGATATGTTGTCTAAAAATGTGATGGGTAGTGGGTTGAAGAGTGTAAATGTTGTTGGTATTGGTAGAGTAAACCCCGAGGAAGCATACTTTGAGGCTCTACATAATGAGGAAGTAAATTTTCTTGCGAATCAAGGAGGAGGTTTCTGTCCGAGCTATCCAAGGTCGGGCGGGAATCAATGTTAAAATAGAGAAAGGGATGATGCATGGAGAGACCGTTACTGAGAATGGCGTGACCGTGGGGCTAATTCGATGGAAAGGGATGCAGACAAGGAAAGATACATTCCACCCCATGAACATCGAAAGCCTAAAGAGCAAAGGGCTGACCCAGAAAACTTTTGTACGGAAGATATGCTTGCACGCATTCTCAATAAGGTAGAAGGGTCGAACAAAGTCTTGAATGAAATGAAAGAGGATGTCTCCACACTCAATCAGATACTATCCTCTCACTCAGTGTCCATCAAACAATTGGAAACACCAATGGGTCAAATTTCACCTCATTTGAACCCAAGGCAAAAGGGGGGTCTACCAAGTGATACCTTGGCTAACCTAGAAAATTAACCTTGAGAAGCGTATCGACTTCGTGCCACGATGTTAAACAAGACGCTTCTTGGGAGGCAACCCAAATTTTAATGCTTTTATTACTATTTGTTTAATAATGGGTGTTGAATGTGCATAGTGTGAACTTGAAATTTTGGGAAAAGGGCAATTTGGCAAGCCAAAGATCCAGTCGGCGAATTGCCGAACAGGTTGGCAATCCCGACTTGGATCGCCGTTGGTACTACCTTGCCTGCTAGAGCTTCTGTAAAATTCGGCGGTCTAAAGTAACACTCGGCGTATCGCCGAGTGGGTCGGCGACCACGACTTACTTCACCGACTGGCGCGCGAACTAAACAGTTTAAAAGGATAAACTGTTTTAAATTCAAAAATCCTTTCATTTCTTACTTTTCAACTTCCGCATTCTCACAACCGCTATATATTTTTGTTACCATATTTTTGTTCTTACTTTTTCATGGGATTTTTTGCTTAGGGTGGTCGTTTGGATTACATTGCTTCCTAGCTTTTCAAATTTGCAGCTTCTAAGGTAGGTTTTCAAAACCCCATTCTATAATTGGTTGAAATCGAATGAAAATTATTGTTTTGTGGTGGTTATCTGTGTTTATTGTTGTTGTGTTTGTCGTGTGTTAGTTTGGTTGCCCGTTTATAATTGAAATCTCAATTATTTGGCTTTAAATGGTATTTTCCCATGTTGTTGATTGCTAAATAGTTTGGGCTGCGTTGATACTATTGTGGGTCTAGAAGGGTGAAGTTTGAGTAACCCCGAATTGTGCTAATTATCAAATTTTTTCCTTGATAGAGCGGATGATGTCATTCTTAAGGGCAAAAAATGTCTATTGGACAATTTTGGCCAAACCGGGGGAAGTCTAAGTACCCCGAGGGCATGGGTCTTATAGGATGAGGTGTAGTTGAGCGTTTATCAAAACCCACCCAAAACTCTATCAAGAGGCTCAACTCATTTGCAAAAACCCTCATCTAAAGGACTCAGTGACCTCCATTATCAATAAAAACTCAAGAACTTATCAAGGGTGAAAATTTTACATGATTGGCATGAGGGAGAACAAACCCAACAGTATGAAAGTTTACATACCTTGTAGAAACTATGTTTTAGGTGAAATTCCTTAAAGCTTGCAAGAATCTATTTTGGAATGACTAAAACTGATTCCAATCAGTTTAGACCCCTAAAAGGGTGAAAAAAATGTGCAGGCCTAGTGGGGTAAGGAAAAGACCAAAATATCCCTTCTTAGAATGGATAATTTTTCCTTCACTGGACAAGCTGTACTAAAACGGGCATATCTCCCTCACTCAAACTTGAAATTTAGCAAACTTGGCGGCATTGGAAAGAGAAGTCAACAACCTTCGATTTGATATCTCATGGGCCACCTAAATCAACTTGTTCTGAAAGTTATGGTCATTTGAATTTGACCCAAAACTCACAATTTAAGAGTAACTTGAACAAATCTCAATTTACCTCTTTCCAATTTAGTTCTTTCTTAGATTAAGCTCTTTCTAAGACCGAGGTGTTACAGACATGATCATAAAAACTACAAATTAAAATAAGTTGTATACAAAGTCACAACCATAAGACTAAGTGTCAAAGAGTGGAACTTCATTAGCAATCAAGAATGCACAAGAAAGTACAACAAAAAATTAGGCTTAAATAGCAAGTATCACACAACTCAAAAGGGTGTTTTATTTTCCTTCCAATAAAAATAAATACAAAATTAGCATTTACTTTCTATAAAATAAAAGATACTCGGTTCAAAGGGACTATTCTCGGGGAAAGAACCAAAAACAAAAGTCAAGAAACCCATCCTATAAAAAATAGACACAATAAAACAATATAAATTAGGAATTATTTCCTCCACCCACACTTAAAAAGATGCTATGTCCCCAAAGAATTAATTAAAATTCAAAACAAGGGTTAGGAAAACTCTTTGAGGACTCGCTAGTAGCATGTATTGTCAATTTTCATCAAGGGTCATATGCACCCCACTCTTAAGCTCAAACGTGCTCATTTGCTTCAAATTTTTGGGTTCTCAAACTTCCCCTAATATGTAAAAGCAAAAAAAAAATGACACTAAAAATAGTGGGAAAAAAAAAGAAGCTACACTATAAATTGGGTTACCTCCCAATAAGCACCTAATTTAACGTCACGACACGACATAAGAAAGTTCACCACTTTTCTTTCCACTTTGAACTTATGAATTTCACCCCTAACTTTGCATCAATTTTTCTGCTCCTCTTTAGGGGAGGTGGTATAAAGATAAGGGAACCAAGTAATATATGTTGCATCTTACACTTCTTGTCCCTTATGTGAGGAATGTCATTTTGTCTACGTGGACCAGGAAACTTTAGAATGTATGGGCCTTGTTCTTCATCTAGACATTCATCCATTAGTTCAAATGATTCAAATTTTATGTCATCATCCAAGCATAATGTTGAAAAATATTTAGAATGAGGTCCAATATGCCCAACTCCAAAGAAGCATTATTTACAACATTCTAACTTTTGTACTCCTTCTCAATATCGACTCTAATGTAGAATTGAATGGTTGAAATTCCTCTTTCTGCTTGTTGATCATCATCGACGACAATTGGTGATTGGGCATCAAAAACTTCAATCTTTTTGTTCAAGTGAGCCTCAAAGTCATGAATATCAGAGCCAACTTGTTCTATTTCTTGTGTGAGCTCCACTCTTCCTTCTATCAGTTGGGTTGTCATGCATGTCAGACAATCACTGATAGACTCTTGAAACTTTAGAAGTTGAGTATGTTCTTATAGCAAAGATTGGCTCACTATCTCTGCTTCTTCATAACTTTTTCCTTGATGGATTCAATCTCTTCATATAATTGAGTATTAGCTAGGCATGTCACTTGCTAATCATCAACATCAACCTTAGCTTGCAGTTCCATCATTATTGCCTGTATTTCCATGTTTTTTGTTTATTGTTCCATCATTATTGATTCCAGTTCTATGATTTTTAAATTTTTTGTCCATCATCCATATAAATTGCTCTAAAAATATATTTCGCGGCTCTTATTTAGTATTCTTCACTTCATCACCCTTGCCAACATCACAAATAACAGAAGAATCCTAATAGCTCTTCGGGGGAGGGAAATAAGAGTTAGGAAACTATTTCAATGTACATATTTACCACCAGTTATTGACATATAGGATACTTGATATTCAATTGGTGTCCATTATAAGAATACTCCTCAACCAACCATAATTTATTTCAATCATCTATATCAATAAGAGTTCCAAATTCTTCAAGGAAATGAGCATTTGTAAAATAATAAAATAATGATAAAAACTTAAATAAATAAATAAAAAAGTATAACTTAGAAGAACAATTAATATTTAAGTCTCCAGCAGTGGCGCCAAAAACTTGTTGCTCCCAATTGCACACGCAAGTGTACGCGGTCACTCAAGTAATATAATGGCTCTGAAAGAGCCGGATTATCAAACCCAAAGGACTTGTCAATAAACTATTTTACTAAATTATACTAGTCTAATAATTTATTTAAGAGTGATAAAACTTTTTTATTTATATTTAAATACTAAGAATGCAATAAAATTACTTATAATGGTTTAAAAATTCCACGGGTGCAACGTGCTTAAGCTTTCATGTATCACATCTCATGTAATGAATTCACTACGGTTATCAAATTACTGATTTACATGGCAAGCATTTATATTTCATCATGTTTAGTAACCAAGCTCGGTGTTCATCCGGGTGTCAATACTGAACTCGAATCTGAACAAGTGATATGCAACAGAGATCAAGCTCTTTATATTCCTTGGTCTATCTACCTCTTCGTCTCCTGGTCCAAGAATAGACAATATATTTATCTCTATGGTGATTGTTGCTCCCCAATATACACGCAAGTGTACGTGGTCGAGCAAGTAATATTGATTCTTAAAGAAACGAGTTATTGTTCCCAAAGGACTTATGATCAACTTATATTAACTTAATTCTACAACTAGAAGTAGAAAGTAACCTTTTCAAGAGTTGATGATTTATTGTTTATCTACTAATAATTATGCACTAATTAAACGTAACTAATTGTGAACAACTT
Organism: Solanum stenotomum; assembly: GCF_019186545.1. Taxonomy (NCBI): domain Eukaryota; kingdom Viridiplantae; phylum Streptophyta; class Magnoliopsida; order Solanales; family Solanaceae; genus Solanum; species Solanum stenotomum. The sequence continues at coordinate 14,937,646 of NC_064291.1, read as the reverse complement.
TGATATAATGTTTCAAACAAGTTAAAAGCAATTCCAGGGCTGCAGCATATACTAAATATCATATATCACATTATTGGCTTAAAATTAATTTCAGTTGTCAAGTTACTGGTTTATAGGGTTGATAGTATGATCCGGGATATACACCTCTTGTCGCCTACCCCAGTTAGCTATCTAACTACATCGTTGAGTGGGGATAAATAGACTAACTGGCGAGCATTAAGATTTCATCCTATTGCATAACCAAGCAAGTTGTTCGTCTAGATGTCACTCCTGAACACTAATCACCTCAATCTAATGGGTGGACCGAGCTCTTTATATTCTCTAGCCTATCTGATCTCTCCTCTCTCAATTTTAAGATTAGACACTAAATTTATCTTATGGCATGCAAGCATAAAATACTAAAACAAGAATATAGAAGTAACTTGTAATGACAATAGAAAATTAATTCAACAACCTTAAATAGTCAACAATCAATTCATAGCTACAGCTCCAGAACTAGGGCATTTAGATACTCATGCTAATAGAAAATAAGAAATTACAATAGTTCATGCAAATTCCAGAAAAAAGAAGAGTTGAAGGATTAAAACCTATTATACACTTGAATTCTTGCTCTTGCACGCTAAATCAAAAGTTGAACCCTCATTATGGATCCCTAAGGATCTATTTATAATAGTAGGAAAAGTTGGGAACAAATCCTACTCAAATTAGGAATCTTATTTAATGTTTAAAACTTGGCAAAGTCGGCAAAAGATGGACATGTCGCGCCTCTCAGCGCACCTCTCACTTGACTCTGACGTCCCCTCCTTGGCTTGTCATGCCTCTCAGGGCACCTGAGGAGACTCTGAAGTACCACCAGTGGCGCGTCGCGCCAACTAGTGCGCCAACCACTGGTGGTTTTTGCCTTGGCCATTTTCTTGCACATCTTTGATCCTTCTTTCTTCATTCCAACTCCAATTCCTTCGAGTGCTCCTGAAACAACTAATCATGTGTGTTAGTGCACAATTATCACAAGTTATACCAAAAATCATGTTAACAACTAAAGATCATTCCTCAATCAAATCAATTCATGGGTCAATATAGACAACTTTGGCATATAAATGCCTAAGATCAGTGATCAAGCATGAAATACTAAAATAAGAATACAAAAATAATTTAAGAGATAACCAACATTAATTCAAAACAATCTATGTTCACCAATTACCTGTAGCCACAGCCTAGAACAAGGGTCTTTAGCTAATTATGTCTAAGAAAAGAAAAAGAATAAAAGAACCCTAAAAAGTATTGACTTTGCTCTACAATATTTTTTAACAAAGTATCTCTCCTAATAATTATTCTCATGGGCTATTTATAGATGTAGAAAACCCTAATAACTGAGTCCAAATCAAACTGGAAAATAAAACCAAAGGAATTGGTTTCTGCGTGGAATGTGTTACCGAACTGCCTCACAATACAATGCTCTTGTTTTCTTCACCATTGCCACGTCGCATCAAGGAAACCAATTTGAATTAATTCTACCAACCATTTGAATAAATATATTTATTAATATAATATTCAACTTAAGCCATTAATTTTTCTGCTTGATTTGCTTCTATAATATTTCATCTTTCAATCATTTTAGCTCCAAACTTCTTCATCTTTACACAAATTTACTCCTACAAATAAAATATGCTATTTAGCACAATCCATAAAATACATGCTAAAAAGGACAAATAAAAATAATAAATGTGAAGCAACTAATTATTATAATACATATTTTTGGCCTCACATCAATGAGTTCAGACAACTCAAAATCCTCATAAATCATGTCTAGCTAACATGAGTACATGATCATACTTTTTAGATGAAATTGTTTTTCTTGGTGGATCAACTTAGTTGAGAGGTTCTATACCCCAGCAAGGTATAGGACGGTTCTAGCAACGTGGGTAAGATGTTGTATCATCACATACATCATTGGGATAATTGTCGGTTAGAGAATCTCCCAATAGAGTTAAGGTGTATTTTAATATATCACTTATTATGTTGAGTTTAGAGATGAGTAAGTGTTTTATAAAGTTTTAAATGATTTCACTCCTTTATTTATTTACATTTAGTTTGCGTATATTTTATTTATTGTAGTCCTCTAAGTTCTGTTATTGTTTCACTCAGCCATATTACAATAGTCATAGATTCAATGACTGGTGTCATTCGACCTGCATCTTTCTATGGTGCAGATACAATTGTTCCTGATCATCAATAAGCGCTTCATTGATATCAATCTACAGTTCATCTAGATTTTGGTTAGCATCCTTGAATTCTAGAGGACTGCACATTTACTTTCTAGTTTGGAATTTTGAGATGATGTGGGTCTTGTCCCGAAGTTCATCTTTAATAGTAGAGGCTTCATAGATAGACAAAGTTGAGGTGTCTCACAGTATTCACTTTCTTATAAGTTGTTTTACAAACTATAAATATTTCTATTGAGTATTTTAGGTTAACGAATTTAATTCTGTTTTTAGCCTCTCATTGCTTGAGTAAGTATACATCTAAGTATTCAGCTAGGCCAAGGGTTTTCTTGGGGGCTAGCAATGGTTCTTGAGGACCGGCCACATCCACGGTGTAAGTTCGTGGCATGACACAACTTTTGAAATATAAGATTTAAAGATAAAAACACACACCTAAAATATCATTTTCTTGTGATTTTTATACCTGAGCCATCATGTGTTCATATTTCCTACCTAAACTATCATCGACTGTTTATCACAATACCAGAACTATCATAATGAATTGGTGTCTAGTGCTAAAGGAAAACCATTTCTTTTAATATTTTATTGTATTCAGAATACAACAAGTACAAGGCTAAAATCATATATTATCAATAAAACATTATGTTTCAATCTATTTGTGCACTGCTTGTGATGATTTAGTTTGTTGCTATAATTTTATCCATAATGCTAGTTGATGGATCCCAACAGTACACACAGGTGTAAGAAGTCATAGAAGTAATAAAGTGATTGCAAGTAATAAGATATCAAATATACAGAGACTTATGATTAACTATTTACTACATTAAACATGATTTAATCATTTATTTGAGCTTTCAAATATTAAGATTCAGATGGTTGATGATTATACTAAAACAAGAAAGTAATACAAAAAAATATGTAGAGGTTGTTCTCCGAGAAAATAAAACCTAGGACTATGGCTTTGAAAGACATTACAAGCTAAAAAAAAAAAAGAAAAAAAAAGAGATTTCAAGCTTATAACTTTGTTTTGCAATCATGTAAAGTATTCAATTTCATCGACTTTGTTCATTTATTTAGAAATATGTGTATACCCAATCAACTAGAAACTTACTCATAATAGTATCACCCTAGTAATTTAGTGGCATATATTAAAGTCTGACTCATAATGGCATAGTTCTAGGAAAGTATTACTGGAAATTGAAAGTGGAAGTCCATTCTTTCAAGTTAAAAAAATCTGACTCATAATGGATTGATTTTGAGTGTGTACGTACCCCCAGGAAAGGGAAATATAGTTGGTTATATATTCAAAACTAGATTTTTACCCAATAAAGAAAGGACCACAACATTTTCCCAATGATAATGATAGTAGGGGCACATTACAATTCAATGATTTATCATTTACCATGCTTGTTCTTATGGCTTAAAAATTAAAAATCAAAGTTCCATCCGTGACTAATATTTTTGTTGTAGTTGTCCGCAGTAGCATAGAAAAATGGCAATATGTAAAACCTTAACTAGATAGATTGTGATGACCTAGAAGATTATTGTTGGAATTTTATATAAAATTATTGTTATATACCTCTTGATAGTTACCCTGAGTCATAATGTTGGACCAAATATATGAGACTAGTTTTATAACGGGATTGAAAAGTTGTGATTTAACAAGTTTTAGAGTTTTGGAGACTCTTAAATTGATATAAGTGACTTTAGGCAACTCCGCAACTACAAGTCTTAAGATGGTATTATGTTTGTTCCATCATATCTGGAATGCAAAATTTGGTCTAGGAGTGTTGTCGTTTACTCTTTCAAAGTAGTTATGTATATTTAAGTTCTTGACTTGGAAGTTTAAGTGATTACAACAAATAGATGACTTCACTCAATGTTTGGAGTTCAGGCGCTCACATTATATTTCCAACAATTCAGTTAGATTCAGAAGGTAATTTTAGGCCTAGGTAAGGTTTGGACATTCATCTTCTAGAGGTTTATGAGGGAATTTGGTCTTTTAGTGTAAGTTAGTTTATGCATAGGAACATGCCTATTTCAATTGGGTTTGAGGCACTATTGTGATGGTACTTTGCGAAACTGATGAAAAAGAGAAACAAAGAGGATATACCATTTTTTAGGGATGTGCCACGCGTTGTAGTTGTTACTATTTTTGAGGGATGTGTCACACGTTGTGGCTGACAAACTAATATCTATGGTCCCGTGATCTAGACAGTGGTTGAGTATCAACAGGACATAGATGCATCTCTCTATATGATATTTACATTGCACCTCATTATCATTCCTTGACATTTATGAGTAGGTTGTTATGTTCATGGTTATTTGAATATGAAAGGTTGTTATTATGCTATGTAGACCCTGATGTGTGAGAAATGGTTTATTACTTGAATAGTGTTACTCCACTACTTGTAAAACTATAAGGATGAGATGGTCTGATTTTTATGCAGGTTCTAGTAAATGGAGGTTTGGATGGTATGTCATGGTTCTTGTGTTCGGTATTACTTTACCTAGATTCAATTAGGGATATTTAATGAGTATCGTTGTTGTTTGGTACTCAATCCCTTTCTTTCTACACTTGTGTAGCTTACGATCCTGGATCATCTTGATCATCTCTTATGCATCTTCATCTAAGGCCCACCTTTTGTAATGACCCAGTCGGTCATTTTTTGAAAGTTTTGTGAATTTAATATTTTCCCCCTCCCGATATCGACCCTGAGTCTCTTATAATTGAGTTTGAAAAATTAGTTTTGATCTTGGAGCTAAAAGTTGAGAATTTTGTAAGTTTTGAGTTTGAAAGGCTAATATTGTTAAGAATGTGTTTTTTGGAGTCTCTTGGAGTTTCGAGTGTTGGAATAGAATTTCGTTTATTCCATCAGTTTCAGAATGTGGAATCTAAGCAGTGAGAGTTGTACAGATTGACTCATCAAAGTGTGACTTTCAAGTGGTCTGATGAGTGTGAGGAGAGCTTCACTATTAAGTGAGATGCTTCTAGAGTCGAATTATTAGGTGGTCTAATGTAGAAGGGTAAGGTGATCGCCTATGCCTCTAGGCAGTTGAAGACACATGAGAAAAACTACCCTACCCATAACATAGAGATGGAAGCCATAGTGTTTGTGCTTAAGCTATGGTGACATTATATGAGGTCTTCAAAGATCATCAATTTCTTCATTACATTTTAAGTAATAGAGATCTAAATTTGAGGCAGCACAGGTGGCTGGAACTACGGAAGGAATATCATATCACCATCTTGTATCATCAAGGGAAGGCCAATGTGGTGGTTGATTCTTTGATTGGGAAAGTTGTAACTTGGGAAGTCTTACCGCAATTAGTGTGGAAGACATATTATTGGCTAGAGATGTTCAGAGGTTAGCCAATAATCTCGCCTGGTTATAAATTTTTGAGGAGACTGGTATTTTGATTGCTATTATTGAGGCTCGTTCTTCCTTTGTTGAGAAGATTCGTGAGCGCTAGTTTGATGACGAGAAACTATGTATCATTCGAGATAAAGTGATGAGAGTGGAAGCGAAGGAGGCCGTCCTTGGTTTTGATGGTGTCTTGCAGATTTGAGGGAAGATTTGTGTGCCCAAGGTGAGTGAGTTGATTAGAGTAATTCTTGAGGAGGCCTATTGTTCCCGATAATCCATCCACCCGAGTGATTTCACGTATCAGGACACTTCATCCAATACTAAGTGCCAACAATCGTGAGTAGTAATATAACCCAACTAAGTGAGTTGGGGTCAAATCCGAAGGGAGTGGTTCGTAATTGAGAATCAATAGGCAAGTAAGTATATGTTCAAGTCAATCATAGCTAAAAACATTTACGAATAAAAGCATAGTTTAAGTTTGGGGTGACACAAGTGTCAAATATCAAGGGGGTTTTGTTTGTATTATCAACTAAAACAATAAATAATACGAAAATACGAATATGGAGACGGGATTCGTGGGATGTGATTGGTTATGGGCTAAGGTAAACAATCGGGTAATTGCAATTAATAGTAAACAACTGCAAATCGGTGAATAAGCTAGACTTTAGTGGGGGTAAACTTTCTCTCCAAAAATGTACCCCGATTCAAATTGGTTTCTCTCGAACACCACTAAGCAGCAATGAAGCACAACCTTTGCTTTAGTCCGTTCACTCTCTCGAGCTGAATGTATGGAAAAGGGTTTAGGGTTCACTCTCTCTAGCTGAACCCATGACAACCCAATACCCACAAACCATCGATTTACTAATTTTGGTTTTAAAACCTCTCTCTCGAGCAAGCCAAAAACACGAAGTTAAGATTGTATTTGCAACTACAACTCATTAAATTCAACCATATTTACTGAACGAAATCACTTTTAAATAGCGAATAAACTATATATTAACAATACCGAGCAGTTAAATAAACCCATAATCACATCATCATACCCCAAGAATTGGGGTTTTAGCTAGACATAGTAAAAAGGTAAAAATTGTATTGTCTTTACAAAGGTCTAAGATGAAGAATCTTTACAACTAGGTACGATTAATATTGTCTTTACAAAGGTCTAAGATGAAGAATCTTCAACACCCACTTCGAATTTCTTAGAAATGAAAATCTTCAAATCCTCAAAGCTAAGGAAATATTGTCTCTAAACTCAGTTCTAAGTTCTCAAACTTCAAAAATTGGAAAATAATATTTTTCAACACTCAAAATCCCTCTCACCAAATCCAGGTCTAAGCTAAAAATTTAAACAAGTATTTATAATTGTCAAAAAGTGTGTTGTGGAAGTTCAGTCGGTGCAGTTAGTTGGGATCGCTGACCTAATCGGCGATCCGCCCTTTGGTCATTTTCATCGCCATTTTGCTTTTGGCTTCAGCATCTTCAGGTTCTGTAACTTTGGGCGATATCGCACTGCATCGCGGAATCATTCGGCGACTTGCCGACTGCTCCTTTCTCTCGCCGACTATCTTTTCTCCTTTAGGGCTTCGCATTCTGGAACATTAGGTGAGACCCTGGCCGTTCAGCAACTCACCTAATAGGTTAGGTGATCCTCAGGCCTTCTTTCCTTCATTCTTTGAGCTGCCTTATTCCTTTTTGCTCAATAATGTTCATGCCTTGTTTCTCAATCCAAATACCTAAAATTCAAGGATTTACATCAGTTATTGGCACAATTATGTATTTGAGGACAGAAAATCTATTAAAATAAAGCCCTAAATGAGTCCAAATCATGGACTCATCAACACCCCCAACTTAAACTTTTGTTTGTCCTCAAGTAAAACTCAAGTTCAGCAGTTCAAAAAGGATGTCTCAAACAGTGCTACACAAGATTCAATAATGAATTCACACAAAACGACTCAACTTCCTCATGCACAAATCAATTGTGCACTCAAAGAGTCAAGTTGTGACTCACCAATATCAAAGAATCTCAAGTTCACAATACTTGGTTCAAATGCAAGTTCAAGCTCAAGCTCAACAAAGGTACTCAAATGCCCTCACACAAAGAATGATTCCATATTCACACACAATGGTCCAACAATTTAAGGTTCTGGAATCAAATGCAACGGTCACACTAACAAAGATGAACACATGTAGATTTCACCCATAGATTTGCCCGTATTTTCCAACCAACATTTGTTTCAGCTCACTCAAGATCAAAAAGGTCTTTTGAAGGCTTGTAACGGGGCTGAGTGCAAAGGTATGGTCATTTAGGTTCAATGGCTATAGTCCTCATGAAATGTGGTGTGAACAACATTTCTTTTCCTTTTGTTCATCATTTTTCATTAGTGCTTACAATTCATCCCATTATTCACTTTCCATGGACTGTTGGAAACCCCATTTCTTTTGGCATTTTTACAACTTTATTCCACAACTTTTTTTTTTCATTCTTTTCTTCTTTTTAATTATTTTTTGTATGGAGGGGTTCCATTTTTCTCAAAACATGGGTAAAAGGGGACTTTCTTGCACTCCTTGATTTACCTTCTCTTTTCACCACACCCCCAACTTAGACTTTTAGCCTAAGTTGGCTATTCAAACAAATCACAAATCATGAGGATTATGGGTATTGGATCAAGAAAGGTTATGTTTTCATCAAGTTTCTTCTAAGAAAAAGGTTAAGGCTCAAAGGGTGCTCAAAAAGAGTTCACACACTCACAAGGTAGACCACAAAAAGAGGTATAATGTCAAATTGGTTCACACTCTTTAAAGTTGCCTAAAATCATCTCAAGAGTTCACATCACTTAGTCAACCAGTCCAACGGGGTAAATTCTAGGTGTCATTACACACAGTTCACGGTAAGCTCATCACATAAGGCATTGATACCAAAGTCAAACAAGATTCCACACTTTCGCTAGTGTTCAATGTTCATCACAAGAGACTCAATTTGATACTTGGCTAGTCACAAAGAGATGCAAAGAGTTCACATATTAACTATGCAACTTCATTTGGCCTCATCGTACCTGCACATTCATTTTTGTTCGATTATGAGCACTATTCAAGTCATCAGTATTGATCAAAACTGATACTCAGATTTGCAAAAGAACATCCACATTCAACACAAACAAGAGGTGGCAAAAAAATTTCGAAAGGGTCAAAAATCATTTACATTTAAAATGAAGATCCACAAGTTCAACCATCCACAAAAATAGTGTAAAAACATAATTATGGCTCAGAACCCAATATATAAACAAAACCAGAGAGTCACAAAGTCACAAAAGGTGGGCCTCACACTACCACAAAAAAACATTTGTCCTCAAATGCAAGAAAATACCCAAAAGTTAAATAAAACAAGACAGAGAGGGATGTAAAAGGGGGTCCAGTCTACACAGTCGCTCCATCTGTCTGGGCATCAGTGCCCGGTGTATCACTCTGGTTTTGGGCATCAGTGCCCGGAGTCACATCAACAGAAGTAGTATGTCCACTAGGGGCTGCTAAAGGTGTGTCCGCCAAAAAGGTCTGCACAGCTGCATAGAATCCCCGGGCCCATGAAGGAATAGAGGGGCCTCGGGGAGCAGTCTCCCTGTCAGAAATGGGCCTCTTGCCCTTGCTCTGACCTCCAGTTGGAGGCTCTTGCCTTTCTCTTTTTCGAGGATTTGATCCCCGTTCGTCGATAGTGATACCCCGTACTCTTTTTCGGGGTGACATGTCTATATTTGTCTTTACCATATCTGCAAAACATCAGGAAAAAGTTAGAAAGCCTTCAAACAAAAGCACAAAAAAATAGTTGCAGACAGACTCGCCGATCCAGTCGGGGAGTCGTCGAATCTCTTTGGCGAGATAGGTCGGGCTCACCGAAAGGATTAGCTTTAAAATTTTGACAAGTCGACGATGGAAAGGTCTATTGGAAAATTTCTGATAGCTTTCGGCGAGCAAGGGTTAGCCCACCGAAAGGTACAGTGCAAAAAGTATCAGGAGTGCAGACAAAAGGTGATCAAGAAGTCTTTCAGCGAGTCGCCAAGTCCCTTCGGCTACCTCAGGCTTCTCTTCGACAGTTACTAAGCCTAACAACTCATTAAGCATGAAATTAAAGGCGAGATGGGGACCTTCGGCGGACCGCCGAGTGGTTCGGCGAGCTCAACCCAGCTCGCCAAATGACCCAAAGTGCCTACTTTCCACCCAACTTCTCGAATTCAACCCTACAACCCCCGAAAACAAAATAAAAGCATGCACTAGTTAAATTAAAGAAAAACCCATAACACCCATCAACACGAGATACTCAGACTTCTCCCGATTTTGATAAATTTGGCCAATTGACAACTTTTGCCCTTAAGAAGGACGTCACCCACTTTATCACTGGGCAAATTACATCGTTTGGCATAGATACGGGCTACTCAGAATTCACCCAACCAAACTAAACAACATGCAAGCACAACCCCACAAAATTTGAATCATTTTAAAGCACATGAATAGGGGATTTCAACAATCAAAACAATACAGGCAAGATTATCAAATTAAAATAGGCATTCAAACATTCTAATCCTATCAGAGAGGCTCCAGTACACGTCAATACGATAAGATAATTTATATAAGAGTACAATTTCGATAAAAGTAAACTCGGGGTTTGGAAAACCAACATTTTAGGATGATTAAGATAAGATTGAATTGCTAGGTGACAATGCAATCCAAATTCGAGCACAAATCAATGACTAAAATACTCTAAAAGTGCAAAAATATATAAACTAGAGTGCAGGTGTGAGTTTGGGAAGATAAAAAGTGAGGGAAAGTGAAAGAGTTGGATGTTTCAACCATTGGCCTTTTAAAAACCGTCCAGTTCTCACCCACTCAGCTACATAAGTTTTGCTCGTCAACCCACTCGACGACACACCGAGTGGGATCTTACCTCGCTGAGTTTTATAGGACCTCCAGTTAATGTGGGGATCCAAACGGCGGACTAGATCGCGATCGCCGACCTGGTTGGCGACTCTCCAATAATTTCCTGGGCTCGCTGAGTTTTACAGACTCCAATGTAAAATTTTCTTGAGTTCAATAGCGGTCTGGGTCGGGGTCATCGACATCTTCGGCGATGCGCCGACTAGACCTTTAGCTCGCTTATTTGCAATTTTCACTCACTTTCCACACTTTGTCCTACACATTCAACAAACCATTATTGCAAACTTAAAAATAAAGAAAATAAAACTTGGGTTGCCTCCCAAGCAGCCCTTACTTAACGTCATGGCACGACACAAGTCCACCTTCAAACCTCATTCTTGGGGTTGACCATAGTGTCACTAGGAAACCCCCTTGCTGTCTCGGGTTTTGATGAGATGAGATATGACCCATTTGGGTCTCCAACTGCTTGATCGAAACTGAATGGGAGGTGACGGTCTGGCTAAAGGTCAACACGTCTTCTTTCATCTCTTTCAAGATCTTGTCCAACCCCTCAACTTTGTTGAGGATCCGAGAAAGCATATCCTCAGACCGACCACCTTTCGAATCCTTTGGCTTTTGGCACTCGTGGGGAGGCACATACCTATCCTTCTACCCATCCTTCCAATTTGGATTATGGTCCCTCCATTCACGATCTCAATCTTTCCAACCTACATCCCTATTCCAACCTTGGTTACCACTCTGCCTCGGGTAGTTTGAATGATAACCACCGCATTGGTTGGCTAGAAAATTCACCACTTCATTATACAAGGCCTCATACTTAGACTCATCCGGATTAGCACACCCGACACCCACGACATTGACACTTCGAGCACAAGTTCCCATGGCATTTTTAGATAAAATGTCAAGTTGTGTCATGATCTTGCCTATGTTCTAGTCCCTCTCTTGGTCTTTCTCCATCTGCTCTTTGGTTAATTTAAACGTGAGGGGAGACCTGGTCTTCACGGGTATACCACCCCCTGTTTATGGTAGTCATGCCATCCAAGAGCTAAGTAGCTATCACATAAGGTTGCTGCATCCAACCTCCCAGAGAAAGTTGATCAGCAACACCCTTATTTACCGAGTCAAGACTCCAGTATAAATAATGCAGCAACATGTTATCAGACAAGCCATGGGTTGGGCATTGAAGCACCAACTTTTTGAATCGTAGCCAAGTTTCATGAATTGGCTTGCCTTCTAGACGCTTGAAGCTCTGAATGTTGTCCCGAAGAGTCATCATCTTCGAGGGAGGGAAAAATCGCACTTGAAATGCAGTAACCAACTCCATGCACGAAGTGATTGATTCACGTGGAAATTTAGCCAGCCACTTGGACGTTTCTGCCATCAAACAAAACGAGAACAACCTCAACCAAACCGATTCTTGAGAGATAATCTTGAAGTTTTTAATGCGCTCATGGGAATCCTCATGAGTAAAACCACTTAAAAGCCCTTTTAGTTGCAAGAGTTGCAACATAGTACTCGTGATGTGGAACACCGCATTCCTTTCGGCTGGAGGCAAGTGAATGGCACCAATACCGCCCATGAGATGGGGGTCATTAGCATGAGGCTCGTTGACATCGTTGAGGTTTCCGATATCATTTTGATAGCCTACTTGGCTGCCATTGTTGCCGTTCACACTCATACTTCCTGATTTAACACACAAACAAGAAAAACAAAACTCAAAATTAAGGAAGTATCACTATAACTAACACGAACAGAATTAAACTTAACTAAAAAATTTCAAGTAACACCACTCCCCGGCAGCGGTGCCATTTTTTATTTCACGTATCAGGACACTTCATCCAATACTAAGTGCCAACGATCATGAGTAGTAATATAACGCAGCTAAGTGAGTTGGGGTCTAGTCCCAACGGAGTTGTTCATAATTGAGAATCAATAGGCAAGTAAAAATATGTTCAAGTCAATCTTAGCTAAAAACATTTACGAATAAAAGCATAGTTCAAGTTTGGGGTGACACAAGTGTCAAATATCAAGGGGGTTTTGTTGTATTATCAGCTAAAATAATAAATAATACGAAATATGAATTTGGAGACGAGATTCTTGGGGAGTGATTGGATTATGAGCTAAGGTAAATAACCGGGTAATTGCAACTAATAGTAAACGACTACAAATCGATGAAAAAGCTAGACTTTAGTGGGGGTAAACTTTCTCTCGAACAATTTACCCCGAATGAAACTAGTTTCTCTAGAACACCAATAAGCAGCAATGAAGCACAACCTTCTTTTTAGTCCATTCACTCTCTCGAGCTGAATGTGTGGAAAAGGGTTTAGGGTTCACTCTCTCGAGCTAAACCTATGACAACCCAATACTAATAGACCATCGATTCACTAATTTTGGTTTTAAAACCTCTATCTCAAGCAAGCCAAAAACGCGAAGTTAAGATTGTATTTGCAACTAGAACCCATTAAATTCAATCACAATTACTGAACAAAATGACTTTTAAACAATGAATAAACTATCAATTAACAATACCCAGCAGTTAAATCAACCCATAATCACACCCCAAGAATTGGGGTTTTAGCTAGACATAGTAAAAAGGTAAAAATTGTTATCAAGTTGTGTTTCCATCAACTGGGTACGATTGATATTGTCTTTACAAAGGTCAAAGATGAAGAATATTCAGCACCCACTTCAAATTTCTTAGAAATGGAAATCTTTAAATCTTCAAAGCTAAGGAAATATTGTCTCTAAACTCAGGTCTAAGCTCTCAAACTTCAAAAACTGAAAAATAATTTGTTTTAACACTCAAAATCGCTCTCACCAAATCCACGTCTAAGCTAAAAATTTAAACAAGTATTTATAGTTGTCAAAAAGCATGTTGTGGAGGTTAAGTCGACATAGTTATTCAGGATTGCTGACCCAATCGGCGATCTGCCCTTTGGTCATTTTCATCGCCGTTTCACTTTTGCGCTCAACATCTTCAGGTTCTATAACTTTGGATGATATGGCACTGCATCGCGGAACCGTTCGGTGACTCGCCGACTAGATTTTCTCCTTCAAGGCTTGGCACTCTGGAACATTAGGCGATACCCTGGCCGATCGGCAACTCACCTAATGGGTTAGGCGATACTCAAGCCTTCTTTCTTATGTTATTTCAGTTCCCTTGTTCCTTTTTGCTCAATAGTGTCCACGCCTTGTTCCTTAATCCAAATACCTAAAATTCAAGGATTTACATCTGTTATTGGCTTAAATTAGGCATTTGAGGACACTAAATCTATTAAAATAAAGCCCTAAATGAGTCCAAATCGTGGACTCATCACCGGGTGCGACAAAGATGTATCATGATATGAGAAAACACTATTGGTGGTCTTATATGAAAAGGGATATTGCAGATTTTGTTCGAGGTGTCTGACTTGCCAAAGGGTCAAGTGTGAACACCAATGGCTTGAAGGTATGTCTCAATGGATGCCTATTCCTAATTGAAAGTGGGAGCATATCACAATGGACTTTGTTGTGGGACTACCTACCACCTTGAGTGGTTATGACTCAATTTGGGTTGTTGTTGATAGGTTGACCAAGTTTACCCATTTCATTCCGGTTCAAGTGAAGTATACGGTGGAAAAGTTAGTCCAGCTTTATATCACTTAGATTGAGTGACTTCATGGAGTCCCAGTTTCTATACTCTCTAATCGAGGCTACTTGTTCATTTCTCATTTCTATAAGGCATTGAAACTTGGGGTGGGTACTCGGTTGGATATGAGTACAACTTTTCATCCTTAGACAGATGGTAAGTCCAAGTGGATGATTCAGGTGTTGAAGGACATGCTTCGAGCTTATGTGATTGATTTTGGTGCTAGATGGGATCGAGATTTTCCCTTATCAGAGTTTGCCTATAATAAAAGTTATCATTCTAGTATTCAAATTGCCCTTTTCTAGGCTAATATATGGCAGATAGTGTTGATTTCTGATCGGATGGTTGAATTCTCCTGAGATGGATTCATTAGATACAAACTTTCTTAAAGATTTTATAGAGCAAGTTTGTATGATCCAGGGTAGACTGTTGACTACCTAGAGTTATGCGGATCAGAGAGTTCGAGCTCTAGTGTTCATGTTAGATGATCATGTTTGGCTTTGGGTGTCACCCATGAATGGTGTGATGAGGTTTGGATAGAAGGTTAAGCTTAACCCTAGATTCATTGGACCCCTTGAAGTTTTGAATCATGTGGGAGAGGTGGGTTATAAATTGGCCTTGCAACCTAGCTTGTCAACTATGCATCCAGTATTTCATGTGTCCATGCTTCGAAAATATATGGCAGATGAGTCCCATGTACTTTATCTTGATTTAGTTGAGTGAGGTCTTAACTTATCTTTTGAGGAGGAGACTGTAGCCAATTTGGATAAGACGGTCCAAGAGCTTGAGACCAAAGATAATGCTTCAGTGATGATGCAGTGGAAGCATCGTTCAATCAATTAGGCGACTTGGGAGATAGAGTTAGAATGCATGCCAAAAATCCTCAGCTCTAGGTACTTTCTTTTGCTTTAAGTTTGAGGACGAACAAGGTTTTTAGTGGTGGATAATGTAATGACTTAGTCGTTCATTTTTTGAAAGTTTCATGAATTCACTATTTTTCCCCTCCCGATATCGACCCTGAGTCTTTTATGATTGATTTTGAAAAGTTGGTTTTGATCTTGAAGCTAACAAATGAAATTTTTGCAAGTTTTTAGTTTGTAAGGCAAATATTGTGAAGATAGTTGTTTTTGGTGTCTCTTAGAGTTTCGAGTGTCAAGATGGAATTTTATTGATTCCATCTGTCTCGGAATGTGGAATCCAAGTTGTGAGAGTTGTCAGTTCAAACCCTGAGTTTTTTTTAGGATTTGTGATCCTAAGTTATGAAATGGTGGAAATTTAGCCTTTGGAGTGACTTTGGTCAACATTCAGAGTTTGGTTGCTCGGATCAGAATTCTAAGAGTTTAATTGGATTCAGGGTATGATTTTAGGGTTAGGTGAAGTCTTGGTTAATTTTTTAGAGGTCTCGAGCTTGTTTTAGCCTTTTAGGCGTGAGTTAGTTTCTTGTAATTTTCACGGATGTTTAGTCTAGGAAACTTCAGATTTGTTTTTCAACAGTTCCATTGAGTTCGGAAAGTCAAGTATCATTGATTTGTATATGTGGTTTGTGTACACAGGGTTTCGATCGAATCATGAGGGTCCTTTTGATGTTTTTGTTTTGGCTGATGGTTCAAATGTTGTAGTCTTCACTTAAGCAAAACCTGGGTCACTTTAGCGAAGGTCACTTAAACGAAACCGCGTTCACAAAAGTGAGACTAAACTTTTTAGCAGGGTTTACTTAAGCGATGGTCGATAAGCGGAACCTAGTTCACAAAATCCAGACCCCTAACTTTTGCAGGGTTTGCTTAAGAGGAACCTGGTTCCCTTAAGCGACACTAGAGAAGGTTTTTGCCTGCCATATTTGGGGTTTAAGCTCCATTTTCTATTTTTGATCTTGGGGAACCCCTGGAGGCAATTTTCTAACGCTTTTCTTGTGCTTAATCATTTGGTTAAGCTTTATTGATCCAAAACCATCATTTTCCTTTAGTTATTTATTAATTCTAAAATCAAAATTTGGGATTTTGATTGATAAATGCAAAGGTTTTTTAAAGAACTCAAGTTCTTAACTAAAATAGAGATTGTGAATTGATTTTAAGTCTTTTTTTGAAATGATTTTCCCCAATGAGTTCCTAATGCCTTGTGTAATATTTTCAAGTACTAAATTTTGAATTCAAACCTTATTTTCGTGATTGGGTTTGGTGTTGATTGACCCATTTTTCAAAGAATTGATGTGGGTAATGTTGTTTCCTGTAATTTATTGTCAATATTTGCTTGTATATAGATTGTGTGACTTTCGAAGTGATTTGGAAGGGGAAGACTCTACTATTGGAGTGATTAATTGTGTGATTTAACGTAAGTGATCTCCTAAACCTTGTATTTTAGTAGAATTTATGTACTTCCTTTGTTACTTATGTGTTGGGTGTAAGTAAATGATGTGAAGGATTTAATTGTCCACTTCAAACATCTAAATGACTAAAATAGGTTTGAAATGAAAAAGGTTATGTGATGAACATGATGATATAGATTGTCTTATTGTGACCCTTGTTGATTGATTGATGAAATGCATGAAAGCAACATGTGGACTTGAATTGCATGATTTGTTGTCTCTTCCATGTGGTGTGATCTTGCTTGTGTGCATTGATTGTTGATTATCATGTTGAGACTTAAGATGATTTATGATCCCGAGGTCTTTTCCGGCAAGTGCTATTATGATGAGGCTTGTGCCGGCAAATGTTGTTATGCCCAGGTGATTTCTGGCAAGTGCTTATATAGACTATGGGAAATAATTCTGGCGAGAGATTGATTATTGTGACTTTATGCATTGGATGCTTATGTGTGACCTGGTTGCTAATTGTGATTGATGTACTTGTTGCGTGTGACTGAACTACTTGACATTAAGATTAATTTGTCTGATTCATTTGATGGTTGAATTGTGACTAATGCACTATGGATATTGGGCCTTATGAGCACTGTATTGTAGAACTATTAGGTTGGGCTGATTTCTGTGCAAGTTGCAGTTTGAGGAGGTTCGATTGGAGTGTAAGGGGTGTTCGATTTATAGCTAAATGCTTTGTTTATTAGGTTGTTTGTTGGGTACCGTGTTGTTGGTACTCACTCCTTACTTCAACACTTGTATAGTTATCGAGCCGGTTTAGCGTGATTGTTCTTCTTCTCACTATGTAGGGCTCGTTGGAGGACTTCAGAGGTAGATGTTTGTCATCCCGGTGGGCCCTCTTTTCCTTTTTCCCAAAAGCTTCGTTCTATTTGAGAAACAAAGATTGAGAGTTGTATCTATTTCTTGAATTCCACACTTTATGGAATGTAGTGGCTTGTACGTGTGATAGCTAGATTTTGGGTGTTTCAATAGAAAGAATAAGTTTTTCCGCTTTATCTTATTTTTGCTTTATATTTTTGCATTTCTTTCTTTTTTGTTGGGTTGAGGCTGACTTGTCTTGGAGGGAATAGACAAGTATCACATCCATTTTTGGGTCGTGACACCTTCAGAATTCGTGAGGTGGCTTGCTAGTCATCTTGGCAGACATCGCATACTCTTGATTATGTATTTCTACTATTCTAGTATTGTAGACATTCAAACTTGTATTTCTTTTGAATCTGTTGTATTACTTAGTGGCTTGTACACGTGACACCAAATTTTTGGGGTAGTTTTCTAAGTTATGAGATCGGCATTCTTATATTATGTTTAGTTCTTTATTTATTTTACTTCCGCATTTAACCTTTTCGAAGGTTATTAGCACTTATCTATCTTAGTTGAATAAGGCAAGTGTCATCACACCCGGTGTTTTTGGTCGTGACATATCTGGATTGTAACGACCCATATGGTTATTTATCTATATTTCTAAAGTATTTATAACAATAACTTCGCAAAACTTTGTAATAAACAACAAACTTTAAAGTATATTTTCAAAATCAAAAAGTTAATACAAGTAAAGAAAATATAATTTGCAACAAAACAAAAAGAATATCAAAAAGAAGAAAATTATGTCCTCTTACTGCACAATGTGTCCTTAAAAAAAATATTCTGCTCAAGTACCTCAGGCTAATGGAATCTATCCTCCTAGGACAGAATGATCATACTTATCGATGTATTGGTACCTAAAATCATGGTGCAAACGAACAACTCAAACGAAGAAAGTAAACAAGCACCATTTGTTTGTTCAGAATAAGAAGTTCAAAAAATTTGTTGTTGAAAAATGAGAGAAAGCCCCTCTATTTATAGACAACCAAGGGTTCTGTGAACAGATGCTTACGGTGCATCAAAAAGGTCACAACCCTTTGGAAAAGATAATTTTTTGAAAAGGTCACAACCCTTCAGAAAATTCACAAATCTTAAGAAAAATCACAACTCTTCAATTTCCATTCACGCCTTTTAAAGCCCAACAATCCCCCGCATGATTATTGAATGACTTTAACAAAAAATAAATGGACAAGTATGTACTTTACAAGCAAGGATTACTTACATCTAGATAAGCAAGGTTCCCTTTTAACTTTCCGTAGTGAACATATGTCAAATATACTCCATTGATAGGTAGATTTGGTATCTTTGAATCATTGAGCTTTGGTGTATACCAAGGCAACTACATGCAACACAATTAATCCTTTACCATATATGGTTCTCACTGTTGTGTTCGTTTCAACCATGAACACTTTATCGTTACATGAGCATATAGAGAATGTGCGTTTAAAATCATCTGTTTTGAAGTGACATACACTTCACACTCACATAGGTGATTTCTAACTGCGGTATTGCGTAGATACACTTTCTGGTAAACTATGCCAAACATAGAAACCATTAAAAAACTTTAAGTTTAATCAACTCGTCAAAATGTCTTATTGTTTTATCCTTGTTCCTAAACATTGTCTTCATCAGAAGAATAGATTGAGTTTACTAACAATGTTGAACCATCAGTCACAAATTAGTGTGATCTTCTTGAACAAAGCTCTTGGGATCTATGATCTGCTACGTAGTGTTACGGTCATAATGATTTCTTTGATGATCTCTCAACTCCATCTCTAGTTAGGACTTTTGTATGTTGATCCGAAAGATTATCTTTTGACTTCACATAGTCAAATGATAAATTAGTAAAAGACTTGTTCAGAAAAACTAGAATAAATATCAATTGAATAACTTATTTTACCTTCACTTTTATCGTGTGTAATTTGGTAATTCACCAACCCTGTTTGATATGGAAATTTATTGATGTAAAGAAATCCAATTTGAATAAAAATCAATTGCATACTTAATTTAGCCTTCACTTTTATTGCGTGTATTTTGTAATTGACTTACTTGGACACTTATTAATGTAAAGAAATCTAATTTGAATAAAAATTAATATAATTGCATACCTTATTTTACCTCTACTATTATTATGAGTAATTTTGTAATTGACTTGTCTTATTTCGATATGGAAATTTGATGTAAAGTGAAATTACGTATGCAATTGATTTTTATTCAAATTGTGTTTCTTTACATCAAACTTTCATATCAAAATTAGGCAAGTCAATTACAAATTTATTTTTTTGGTAAATATATCATAACAACTTGTTATGCATCAACACATTAAAATGACAAAGCTTGCTGCTAGTAATATTGTTTAAATGGGAAGGGGGTTAATATAATATATGTTATTTCCATTTGATGATGATGATGGCCTTCTGCACCACACAAAAGAGGTTCCTTTCTTGTTTGCTTTTAAACCTGTTAATACAAACAAAGGAGGAATTGTCCAAGAAATATAGGAGTTAGTCCCCTTTAACTTAGACCCTTCTTTTGCAAAAAAATCTTCCACCTTATTCTCCTCACTGAATTTATGGTGTATTGGGGGTTCCCCAGCTTGTGTAGCAGATACCTGCAGTCAGTCAAAACATTTGAAAGAGAAGGATTATCGTTAGTAAGAAAATGTATAATACCTCTGCAATCTATATCGATTTCTAGGAGAGTAAGGTTATGATCAATGCAGTCAATAGGCCATTTTTAATGCATATAGTTCTGTCGTAATCGTGGTTTCCATGGTACATATTGCCCGTGAATCCTATTACCCAGGCTCCTATATTATTCCTAATTACCCCAACTATTCATATTCACCCATTTTCTCAAAGGTTGAGTCGTTTGTTATTGGGGTTTCCAACTAACATACTCAATACTAGGTTGTTCATGGCATGTCTTGGGTTTTGTTAGGGATATGTATTCCATGGTGTGAGATTATGGAATTTTAGGATTAATTGTTGTCATGATAGTTCTTGTTTCTTTTAAGCCAAATGCTCTATAGATATAAGGGAAAAACATCCACCCAGGGGATGGTTTCCTAGCCCTTTGTACTTTTTTTATAAAAGAGAGGCCTGGGTGGAGTTGGGTCTATTAAAATCTCACCAAGCTAGTTTAAAATTCTTTTGGATTTGGTCAATTTTTTTGGTGATTCTGATTAGGAATTTTATGTAATGCATAATATGTGTTGAAATGGTATTGAGACTAGCTTTGCTAGAGTTATTCTTTCGGCGGTTAGGTTTAGAAATTTAGTCTTCAATCCAGCTAGCTTTTGTTGGAGATTATCTATTATAAATTGGAAGTCGTTAATGCTTGGGGCCTTTATGAATATGGGGAAGCCTAAGTATTTCCTGAAGTTCTATTGATGCTTATCGTGACCAACGACACTATCCTACGGTATGAGTGTCTACGCTCGTCGATAATATAGTAACCCAACCAAGGGTTGGGGTCGTGTCCCAAGGGAGTGGTAGTGAAAATAGTAGTTAGGCTGGAATTTCATTCTAGTTAGCTATAGTTTGAGAAATTATCGAATAAAAACAAAGTAAATTCAAGTGGGTGACACCACAGTGTCAAATATCAATGGGGATTTGTCACAAGTTTAGCTAAAACAACAAAAATAAACAGAAAATTCAAGTATGGGGAGAAGTTCTTGGGGTTTGACCGTAATATATATCGATATAAATCGTTGGGTACATGTTTTTGATAGGAAATTTGCAGATAATAGTGACTAGACTAAGCTTTAGATGGAAATAAGTTCCCTTTCGGACAACTTACCCCATTTCAAATCGGTTCCTCTCGGACATCCATTTGCCACATGAAGGGTAGCCTACACCTTACCCCACTCACTCTCTCGAGCTGAGTGTTAGGATATGGGACTAGGGCTCACCCTCTCGGGCTGAACCTCATGTCAACCCACTCCTTAGGCCATCAGTCTAGCGGTCTTGGTTTCGCGACCTCTCTCATGCAAGCCGAAAACACATGGGTGGTTTTGTATTTGCAATTATAAACCCATTAAATTAGACCACAACCACTTGGTGAAATAACCATTAAAATGCATCTAACCTATCAGCAAAGAAAACCCAACAATAATATCAACACATATTTGCTAAATCACACCCCAAGAATGGGGGGTGTTCGCAACATATAAACAAATAAGAAATTATACCTAAAATGATAGAGAAATCAAATGGGTATAAGAAATTAAACTTGATTTAAACAAAGGAAGAAGAATAGAGAAGACTCAGTTCCAATTTGGGGAAGATGAACTCCTTTCTTCTAGTCTCCCACAAAACCTTCTCCAAACATGAGAGAAAACATGAAAGCTAAAGTGAAAAATTACAATAATGTTCAGATATACATTAAAACTAATAGAGAGCTAGTATTTATAGTTTCAGAAAATAGTGTTGCGGTGGATCATTCGGCGAGGTAAGTGGGAATCGCCGATCAACTCGGCTATTCGCCCATCATCTGGTTCATCGCCTTCTGTGCTTGCCTACAACATCTCTGCATCCTGTACCATTGGGCGATATTCTACTGCTATGCGGAACTGTTGGGCGACGCGTCGACTGCTCCTTTTTACCACTGATTTGATCCTCTTCTTTCAGGGCTCCGCGTACTGGAACAAAGGGTGAAGTACGTCCCTTCAGCGATTCACCAAGTGTGCTTGGCGATGCTCAGGCTTCTGTTTCTTCATTCTTTTTAGCCTTTCTGTTCGTTTTTGCGCCTAAGTGTCCATGCTTCCACTCAAACTTCAAATACCTGGAACTTAAGAGTTTTTATCAGATATTGGGATAAAAGAAGCATTTGAGGACACTAATTCTATTAAAATATGTCCCTAAATGAGTCAAATTTGTGTACTCATCAACACCCCAATTTAAACTTTTGCTTGTCCTCAAGTAAAACTCAAGTTCAGCAGTTCAAATAGGATGTCTCCAATAGTGCTACACAAGACTAAATCATGAATATACATAACAAGACTCAAACTACTCATGAAAAGATCAATTGTATACTCAAAGATTCAAGTTGTGACACACCATTACCAAAGATTCCCATGCTCACAATACTTGCTACTAATGCAAGTTCAAGCTCAACCACAGTATCAGAATGCCCTCACACAATGAATGATTCCATATTCACACACAAAAGTTAATCAATTTAAGATCAGGAATCAGATGCAACGCTCACACTCAGAAAGAGGAACACAATTCATATTTTTACCTATAGGTTTGCCCTTATTTTCCAATTGATCTTTGATTCGGCTTACTCAAGATCAAAAAGGTCTTTCCAAGGCTTGTAATGGGGTTGAGTGCTAAGGTATGGTCATTTTAGGCTCAATGACTAAAGATCTTCGTGAATTGTGGAGCTTTCAACACTTCCTTTTCTTCACCTTCTTCTATCAATTTTTCTTCTAGTGCTTCTAAGTCATACTATTATTCACTCCATGGATTGCTGGAAACTCCATTTCTTTTAGACTTTTATTCCACAGTCTTCTTTTTCATTCTTTTCTTTTCTTTTTTCTTTTTCTCTTATTCTCTCTTTTTTTTCTTTTTTTATATATATGGAGGGCTTCCATTTTTCCGCAACACCATGAGTTAGAAGAGATTTTTCTTGCACTTCTTGACTTCTCCTTTTCCTTTTCACCACACCCCAACTTAAGCTTTTTGGCTTAAGTTGGCTATTCACTACATCATAAGTCATGAGGATTACAGGTGGTGGTTGAATAGAGGTCTAGGTTTTATCAAGTTTTCTTTCAAAGAAGGGTAAGGCTCAAGGGGTGTTCAAAAGAGTTTCACACGCTCACGGGTGGGTCACAAAAGGGGTATATGTCAGATTGACTAAGACTCTTTAAAGTATCTTAAGATCATTTCAAGAGCACACCTTACTAAATCAATCAGACTAACAGGGAAAATTCTAGGTTTATTCATGCATGGTTCAAATTAAGCTCATCACACAAAGCATTGATACTAAAGCCAAAGACTACACACTTTCGCTAGTGTGCAAAGATCATCAGAAGAGAAATCAATTTGATACATGGCTAATCACAACGAAATGCAAAGAGTTCACATATTGCCTATGTAACTTCATTTGGTCTCACTGTAGCCGCACATTCATGTTTGTTTGATTGAGAGCACTATTTAGGTCATAAGTATTGATCGAAACCGAGATTTAAATTTGTACGAGAACATCCACTATCAACACAAGCGGTGGTGAAAATATTTGAAAAACAAAAATTTATCAGAAGGGTCAAAATTATTTTCCAATTAAACCAAAACAAAGCCATAAGCTCAAACAATCGCAAAGCAGATTTTAAGAACACAATTAAAAACAGACAACCCAAATGTACACCAAAACACAAGTATCCGAAACAAGTAAAACAAGGTGGACCTCACCCTACAACAAATAAAAACATTTGTCCTCAAATGCAAATAACAAAAAAAAATCATTCTGAATGAGTACAAAATTGCTAAAACTAAATTTGGGGTTCAGAAAACCAACCTTAGATGCCGATTAGAATACTTTTAAAATGCTAGGCGGCAATGTAATCCACTCCAAGCACTAATTATCGACTACAATACTAAAGGCAAGCAATAATCTACAAAATATTACCTTGATGTGAACTTGAGAAGTTTAAAAGGAGGGAGAGTGGGAAAATTTAAACATTCTGAGATTTTTGGCACTTTATAACCATTCAGTTCTTGCCCATTCGGCGATGTTAGTCAACTCTCCGACCCACTCAGCGGTCCGCCGAGTGGTCATTTATCTCACCCTTTCTTCAAAATCTTCAATATTTTGGGGGTGAGATTGGCGGTCTACATCGAGATCGCCAAGCAGGTTGGTGATGCACCGAGCAGCTTTACGAGTTCGTCGAGTTTTATAGGCTCTGTACAACTCTTGTATTAAGCATAACGGCGGATCCAGTCGGGTTCGCCGACCTGTTGAGTGACTCGCGGAATGGAATTTCTGCTCGCCAACCTGAGATTTTCCACACTTTCCTAGGTTTATCTGCAACATCAACACACCATTATTTATAAAAGTAAAATCCTAAATTTACGACCTTGGGTTGCCTCCCAAGAAGTGCCTTATTTAACGTCGTGGCACAACGCAACTCCTTACTCAAGTTCTGTTAGTGAGGTTTGCCTCATTTTCATGAGGCCATCCCTCTTTTGGCTCTAGGTAGAGGATTAGTAAACAATAAACAAAGATCAAAAAGCTCTAGTTAACTGCATTTTCACGTGACAACACTCACCGGCAGCGGCGTCATTTTGATGCTTATCATGACCAACGACACTATCCTACAGTATGAGTGTCTACGATCGTCTATAATATAGTAACCCAACCAAAGGTTGGGGTCGTGTCCCAAGGGAGTGGTAGTGAAAATAGTAGTTAGGCTAGAATTTCTTTCTAGTTAGCTGTAGTTTGAGAAATTATCGAATAAAAACAAAGTAAATTCAAGTGGGTGACACCAAAGTGTCAAATATCAATGAGGGTTTGTCACAAGTATAGCTAAAACAACAAAATAAATAGAAAATTCAAGTATGGGGAGGATTTCTTGGGGTGTGACCGCAATATATAGTGATATAAATTGTTAGGTACATGCTTTCGATAGGAAATTTGCAAGATAATAGTGACTAGGCTAAGCTTTAGATGGAAATAAGTTCCCTCTCAGGTAACTTACCCCGTTTCAAATGGGTTCCTCTTGGACACTCATTTCCCGCATAAAGGCCAGTTTATGCCTTACTCACTCACTCTCTCGAGCTGAGTGATAGGATATGGGACTAGGGCTCATCCTCTCGGGCTGAACCTCATGTCGACCCACTCCATAGGCCATCAGTTTAGCAATCTTGGTTTCGCGACCTCTCTCTCGAGCAAGCCGAAAACACATGGGTGGTTTTGTATTTGCAATTACAAACCCATTAAATTAGACCACAACCACTAGGTGAAATCACCATTAAAATGCATCTAACCTATCAGCAAGCAAGACCCAATAATAATATCAACACATATTTGTTAAATTACACCCCAAGAATGGGGTATTTAGCCACACATCAAGAAATAAGAAATTATACCTAAAATGATAAAGAAATTGAATGTGTATAAGAAATTAAACCTTGATTTAAACAAAGGAAGAAGAATAGAGAAGACCACTTCCAATTTGGGGAAGATGAACTCCTTTCTTCAAGTCTCCCACAAAACCCTCTCCAAACTTGAGAGAAAATATGAAATCTAAAGTGAAAAATTACAATAATTTTCAGATCTGGTTTAAAACTAATAGAGAGCTAGTATTTATAGTTTCAGAAAATAGTGATGCGGCAGATCGTTGGTCGACGAGGTTTGCGGGATCGCCGATCGACTCGGCTATTCACCCATCATCTGGTTCATCGCCTTTTGCTCTTGCCTTATAGCATCTCTGAATCCTGGACCATTTGGCGATATTGTACTGCTTCGCGGAACTGTTCGTCAACGTGCTGACTGCTCCTTTTTACCACCGATTTGATCCTCTTCCTTCAGGGCTCCGCGTACTGGAAGAAAGGGTGAAGTACGTCTCTTCGGCAATTCGCAAAGTGTGCTTGGCGATTCTCAGGCTTCTATTTCTTCATTCTTTTCAGCCTTTTTGTTCCTTTTTGCGCCTAAGTGTCCATGCTTCCACTCAAACTTCAAATACCTGAAACTTAAGAGTTTTTATCTTGGGATAAAAGAAGCATTTGAGGACACTAATTCTATTAAAATATCGCCCTAAATGAGTCCAATTTGTTGACTCATCATATATCTAATATCTAGTTCTTGGGAGATAGCCTTTTCATTCGTGATTATTATATTGGATTTTAATTTCTTATTTGAGTAAGCATGGATGTTACCATGTTATGAACAACTCTCACCTTTTCTTTATATATGGTTGATCAATGATGATATTGAGTGCATATGTTTTTCGTATTCATATACATCAAAAGTGAAGACTTTGATCATACTTGTGACAATATTAGGTGAATTTTCTTGTTCTTGGCGTCTGGTGATAGCATGCAAATGATTTGTTCCTCCGTTTGTCCCTGATGTAGCTCCTGTAGGTGCAGCTCTGTCTGGCAGAGCCACTGAAGAAGATTGGGCTCTATTACCCCCATTACCATTTCCCTGCTTAGTCTTAAGGCACTCTCTCATGAAGTGACCTGTCTGACCACATTTGAAGCAACCACTGGAGCCATCATGACATGCTCCTGGGTGGTTCCTACCACACTTAGCACATGCAGGAGTTAGTTGGCCCCTTGTGCCACACTACCTTGAGACTAAGTGTCACGACCAAGGGGTACACCCTAGATATAACTTGGGGTACAAGACCCCAGAGGCCTCAAACAAGTCACTTTGCATATCATAACATAAAGTAAGTAGAAATGATACGAAAATTTAAAACATTTTCCAATACAATCGAAGTCTTTATAAAAACGAGCGGAAGTCTATAACACTTGTCTCAAACCATCTAAAACATGAAAATCCTTGGGACACAGCCCATACAAAAGTTTTAACATAAAATGAAAGAAAATAAAGGAAAGGTGATCAAATCCTCGATGCTATGAGGACTCACCAAATCTTCAACTCCTTGCACTACTAGGAACCTAGCCACCGGGATGAAACTAAATATCGCCGGACCCTACATTTGATAAGAATGTAGGCAAAAGTATGCATTAGTACAATTAAGAACTAAATATGATAGCTAGCATAATCATCAACAAGAACATAATATAAGCATTTGTCAACATAAGAAATACATCATGTTCATAAGCATAGTAAATCCTTAGATCTTCATGACATAGGAGAGCTACTTCTTAAGTAACCTCAAAGCAAACTTGTGCAATGCATGGATAAGACCCCATAATCTCACCTATACTAAGTACCACTTTTAGGCCATCATAATCATACTTACCATCTTTAGATCTGATCCTTAGCTTAATTCTCATAGACAAGGGAACCTTCACCTTTAGTCAAACATATCAAGGAAGGCAACTATAGAAACAATCCAAGCTAAGCATACAACATATAAGGGTAACACTTCATAAGTAGATTCAAGTCATACTTGTGCAATGCATGGATAAGACCCCATAATCTCACCCATACTAAGTACCACTTTAGGCCATCATACATAAATGATTACAATTCATAATTTCTAAGCTACCAAGGAATATCACCTTATTAGGCTTAGACCAAGCTACCATGGAAAGCATACTATCATGCACGTCCAAGCTATTCAAGGATGGGTACTATTTCCCCATCCTAGCTACCAATGAAATGGTTTGGCCTCACCAAGTCATGCTACCATGCAAGCATTCTATGATACTAGTTCAAGCTAACCTTAGGAAGGGATGATTTATAAATCCAAGGCTACCATGAGATCTCCTACTCAAGCTACCATGAAATGGTCTTGTCTTACCAAGTCAAGCTATTCATGAAGGGATCTTGTGTCACAACTTCAAGCTATTCTAGTCTAACATGCTTGATTCATTTTAGGTGACCAAACCTTTCAACCTAGAATCATTCTATGTGAGAAAACCTTTCACATCATGTTTATTATGTGTTCATGAGAGTAGCCTTACAATCAACACATCAATAATATCATATTCATTAACACTTCACTCTCAAAGTGTTCATAAATCATTTACATACATTCTATAAGGACATGCATAATCTCATATACTCATATTCCAAGTCATGTGGGTAGAGTCCTTCCACAATAATACCATATTCAAATCAATATGCATATTAGTTTTACTCTCAAAGCCTTAACATTCATAGTTCATCAAATTAGCTTCTACCCTCAAATCCCTAGAATTCAACCTTCATAACTACAAGCCTTACTCTCAAAGATTTACTTCTTACAATCATTATACACACCTAGATCACAAGACATTCTAGTCACATGCTTCAACCTTAACCAATTCTAGTCATATATCATCATAAAGGCTATGTCTCAAGCATTACTAATCATGATCCATAATATATGCTTTAATCTAATTCAATTCATGTCTATATGCTTTTACTCTCAAGAAATTACTATACATATCATAAACCCTAGAAGATTATCACTAAATTCTCAATTTCCCTTCTAAAGGCATAAACCCGCATTACTTCAATTTCATTAATTAGACTAGGGTTAGGCATCCAAACCATGTAAATTCATCATAATAACATTATTCACTACTAATTTAATCATAAACAATCAATATCCACTCAATTGGATAAACGTACATCATAACCCACAATGTTAAAGAAACCCTAACTTGAATTGGGTAATTCTTCATCAAATTGCGGGAATTCTAGGGGGCTCCATGGATGCAAGAATCCATGGATGAATAAGCTATCATACCCTGGATACAAAGCCCTCACAAATCTTGGAATATTAGAGGATTTTATCTAGTTTAACCCTTCTTCTTGTTCTTCTTCTTCACTTTCTAGAGAGAGAATATTTGAGAGGGAATTGGGTTTCTTTTTTGTGAGTTGAAATAATTACTAGGATCAATGAATTTAGGGGTATAAAGTCTTTATATAGTTGGTCAAGATGAGGTTAAAACGACACCAATTAAACCCACTTAAAACTGGAACACCCCAAAGTGCCCCTAACATAACCCTTGAATCTGTCTCCAAGTCACCACCCACATAACCACGTCTATGGGCCGTGGATGGACACACGTGGCATACTAGTGAACCATGGTTGGGGTGACTGGGGCCTGGTTTTTGAGACCTTGACCCATGACCCATCACCCACGGGGCGTGGGTCAAGCCATAGGTCCACTATTTTGGGCAGGTTTGCAAAGGTCCTCCTCAAAGGACCTTGGTTGGTCCTTGAGGGGTTCTACCTTGACATTCTAACCTGAAACCCTTCATTTTAAGTACGGGTAGTTATTCACAACTCTATCCCTCCCATCAAACTCTAGTTTAGCCTACCAGTTTCTAGGGTATTCCACTAAGCATGTCGAGTTCTGAAGTTCTGCGAATTCTGATTTCTGAACTGACCTTTGTTCTTTGGTGCAAGTTCACTAGCAGATAATAGAGCAGGTCCATTTAGATTTTGTTGAAAAGATTACCGGTTCACATTACCCTTCTGCTGCCTGGACTCATTACCTATTGTGTTTGCCTTCTTGCTACAAAACTCTTCCCTATCTCTTAACTTGTCCTCCTCAACCTAATGCACATGGATCATAAGCCTTGCTATGTCCATGTCCCCCATCAAGATAGCACCCTTAACCTCTTTTCTTGACAGACGAAACAACCCAGACATAAACAAGCTCACCCTGTTCCTCATATCAGCAATCATCTCTGGAGCATATCAGGACAGTTGAGTGAACTTGAGGTTGTACTCATGTACACTCATCGATTCCTTCTTACGAGTAAGAAATTCTCTTACTTTTGCCTCTCTAAGTTCACAAGAAAAGAAATGCCCCATGAAGGCATCTTCGAACACAGCCCAACTGCCCCTTCAACTCTACTCTTCTTCCATTGGTCGTACCAGACTCTAGCAACACCCTTGAGTTGGTATGCAACTAGTTCCACACGCTCAACATCTGCAATATGCATCACCTCAAACACTTTCTGCAACTCTTCCACAAAGTTCTTCAAATCTTCCGTGACACTTGAACTAGTGAAATCTAGAGGATTCATCCTCAAGAACTCTCGGATCCTAGATGTATCAGCCATATCCTGTCGATTTGCTCGTTGTTACCCAACTTGGTTGGTGACCACTTGACTCAACATCTGGATAGCATCCTGAAACTCAACATTAGTGACCTCTCCTTGGGATTGCACTTCTGGTGCATTGGGAACCCCTTGATCCTGGAGATCAACATTCCTCCTAGCTGGAGGACCTCGTACAACTCTTCGTGGAGGCATGATCTGAAAGATACGCGCAAGAACAAATTAGAAAGAAACTTTTATATAGTTGAACTCTATCGCACGAAAAGAGTAGGAAAGAAGTGAGATATTTCCTAAATGCCATAGCCTCATAATTATAGATGTGGTGTGCTTCACACCGATAACCAGGACTCTACATACACAGCTTCATAGATACCCTCTTGAACTTTGTGCTCTGATACCAAGTTTGTCACGGCCCAAGCATACACCCTGGACGTGGCCGGGATACGAGAACCATCACTGGTCTACAAGCGAACCCTTGTCCTAGCTCAATACTCAGCGGAAGACTTTCTAAACAATAGAAATCTCAAAACAAGCTCAACTCATAAGATATCATAAATAAAATACTTTACATAATATACTAAAATGAACATAATTGTGCAACTCACATTCTTTAAAACATCAACAAAGGAATGAGAAAAAGACTCCTCAACTACTACTTTCTATCTATGAAGCCTCTAACAGCTATGATGGAAGTCGGGACAAGACCCACGACATCCTAATAGGACTGAAAGTAAATATAGAACCCTCCAAAGCAAGAAGGCTCACCAAAGAAACTCTGGAACATTGAATGGAATTAACGGTGCGCCTGTTGATGACCCTAGTTACCTGTATCTGCCTCATGAAAGATGCAGGGCAAATGGTGTCAGTACATGAATATACGAGCATGCAAGGGGAACTCTAAAGCATAGACATAAGCTTGAATTTATAAAAAAGGAAGAACATACTCACCTCATTTCAACTCAACTCAACTCAAGGATACTCAAAGCTACTCAAAAAACCTCAAACTCAGGAATACTCAACTCATAAAATACTTAACTCAGTTCAATATAAAAGCAACAATAAATATGCATTATAAAGAAAGCTTTTAAAACACTAGATAATAACTCAATGTATTTAAAAATACAATAATAATTCTTTTACTCTTATTGGGAGATTCTCTAACT
Source organism: Solanum stenotomum (assembly GCF_019186545.1). Lineage (NCBI taxonomy): Eukaryota > Viridiplantae > Streptophyta > Magnoliopsida > Solanales > Solanaceae > Solanum > Solanum stenotomum. The sequence continues at coordinate 14,906,408 of NC_064291.1, read as the reverse complement.
AACAACCATCACTATGAGCTATGTGATGATACAACATCTCACCCACACTGCCAGAACTGTCCACTACCTTGCCATGGTATAAGACATCCTCAACTAAGTGGATCTTCTAAGTTATGATTAAAAAGCAATAAGGAATCATCTAAAGAGTATGATCCTTTTAACACATGTTAGCATACATGGTTTATGAGGACTTTGAGTTGTCCAAACTTGTCCCTACATCGGTGCTCAATACTACTCCCTATAGTATAACTCATGCTCAAATGTTTGAAAACTTTTCTTCATCCTCAAACATTGAGATTATTACTCCTCATGAACTCATTTGGAAATCAAGGTTTCCTTCTCATTTTAAATGTAAAACATTTACTCTTGGGAATACTTAGTTCCCATATATTCATTTTAAAAAATGAAATCAACTCTCCTCATCATCGTACTCAAGTATTCAAGTCTTAAAACAAGTTTTAAAATTTGTAAAATACTTCTCAAAATTAACTCGAAAGGTTCTCTCAAACTTGACTCTTAATCTTTTCTTGAATTTGAAATGTGAATTCAAGAATTATGATTTGGATATACGGATTTCTCAATGATTAGATGTAGTATAAATAGTTATAATTAGGAAGAGAGCAAGGATACATTTTAAAAGAACTTAGACGGAACGAACGATGTAAAACGGATAGGGGAAGGTGACCCTCGCACATTGAGTGGCGCGGGGCGCCAGCCCCTAAACTACCGAGCACCATTTCTGGCACACTGCTGGTGCGGTGCGCTATCCCCCTAGGAAAATTGGTGGAACGTTGCCCTATGCCTTGCTAAAAAAACCCGATGAATTCTATTCTTCAATTTTTGGTCCTAATTCACCTAGAATCGATTGATTTCTCCCAAACTCTCTTAGATTCGTATACCCAACACAAGTATATGAAAGTCTACTAAAAAAACTCTCAAATTCATAAAAATCACCTCAAGAACTAATCAAATCCCACTATTAAAGATTTAAGAAAGAAACTTTAAGAAACTCATGAAGAATCTCAATACATGGACTGTCATGGACGAAATTAACTCAAGAAACTCATGATTGGAGTGAGGGTGAATGAACCCATCACTATTAAAACTTACATACATTGTAAGGATCAAATCCTAGGCGAAATTCCGTGAAGATCGCAAGAATCTTGAATAAACGCTTGAACTTCTCCTTTTTCTCCTCTTGCATTTTTCTCTAAAGCCCTAAGCATGTTTTTGAATTGTGAAAATTGATCTCAATCAGTTTAGATCAAAATACCCCTTGTATTTGTGTAAAAAAAATGTGTGAACTTAGTGGGGTAAGGAAAATACCAAAGTACCCCTCCTTAATTCAGATGAATTTCCTTAATCGGACAGGCTAAACTCAAAAAGGCATATCTCCCTCATCCGAACTCAGAATTTAGCAATGTTGGAAAGAGGACTCGAAGATCTTTCATTTGATACCTTATGGACCACCTAACTCGTCTTATACTGAAAGTTATGATCGTTTGAAATTGACCCAAAACTCATAATTTAAGACTAACTTACAAAATTCCCGATTTAGCTCTTTCAAAATTGGTTCTTGCTAAAATTATTTCTTTCTAAGACCAAAGTGTTACAATGCCACTCCAACAATAGGATTCTCTCAAGTAATGGTACATCTTGGTGGAACTTGGATGTATCGAATATCGAGAACTACGGCATTCTTCCATGATTATTTCTAGGATTTTATCCACACATGGAACACATAACTTACCTTGATACCTAAACACACCATCTCCCCCTTGTGAAAAGACCGTCACTTTCTGCTTATGCAACATTTTCCTTCAACTCTAGTAAAATAGGATCATTGTCCTATTTCTCCTTCACTTGTGACATTAAAGAGGATTTAGCCCCATTCATCATGACTACTCCACCTTCACTGGAATCTAACAGAAAGACTCCCAGACGGGCAAGTCTATGAACTTCCTGAGCCAAATGTTTCTTACCTTCCTCGACATGAGAATTACTCCCCATGGACAACCTGCTCAAGGCATCAGTAACAACATTAGCCTTACCTGGATGGTATAGAATACCCATATCATAATCTTTGAGTAGTTCTAGCCATCTCCTTTGTTGAAGGATTAGCTCCTTCTAACTGAAAACATACTCGAGACTCTTGTGGTCGGTGAACACATCCAGGTGAATGTGCCATATCTTGATAGAAAAAACTACTACTTCCAACTTGAGATCCTAAGTCGGATAGTTCTTTTCGTGAATCTTAAGCTGTTTGGACGGATAGGTAATAACTTTACTATTCTGCATCAATACACAACCACGTCCAACTCCTGACAAATAATCGTAAATAACAAAACCCTATGTACCCTCTGTTAGGGTTAACACTGGAATAGAGGTTGTTTTAAATTCCTGAAAGCTTTTCTCATAAGATTCAAACCATTGAAACATAGATTTTTTATGAGTCAACTTAGTCAACAGGGACGAAATGGATGAAAACCCCTCAACGAACCTTCTGTAGTAACTAGCCAATCCCAAGAAACTTCTTATGTCAGTTGGAAACGTGGGTCTGGGCCAATTCTGCACTACTTCAAACTATTGAGTGTCAACTTGAATACCTTCGCCAGACAGAATGTGGCCTAAGAAAACAATAGATTCAAGCTAGAAGTCACACTTAGAAAAGTTGACATATAACTCCCGATCCTTTAGAGTTTAGAGGACTATTCTGAGATGACAAGCATAGTCCTGCTCATTCCTCGAATAAATCAATATGTCATCAAGAAATACGATAAGGAACATGTCGAGATACTGCTTAGATAATTTATCCATAAGATTCATGAATATTGTAGGAGTATGAGTCAAACCAAAGGATATAACAAGGAAGTCACAATGGCTATAACGGGTCCTGAATGTTGTCTTATAGATGTCGCTTTCTGTAAATTTCAATGGATGATTGGTACCCTAAAGTTAGTCAAAAAGCTCATCAATTCTCGGAATGGGATACTTATTCTTTATGGTGACCTTGTTCAACTGACGGTAATCAATACATATCCTAAGGGAACCATATTTATTTCTTACGAATAAGACCGGAGTGCCCCAAGGTGAGACACTTGGTCAGATGAAACCCTTATTAAGAAGATCTCTTAACTTCTCTTTTAACTATTTTAACTCAATTGGAGCCATTCTATATGGCGGAATAGAAATGGGTTGAGTATCTGGAAAAATATCTATTCCAAAAGTCTATTTCTCTCTCAGGAGGGACTCTGGGAAGACCATCTAGAAAAACAACCTCAGGAAACTCACTCACAAATAGAACTAACTGAATAGGCGATGTCTCAAAACTAGAGCCATTAACTCGGTCTAAGTGATAGATCCACCCCTTAGAAACTAACTTTCTAGCCTTATGGTATTAAATAAAATGACCTTTAGGCACCGCTGAACTACTTATCCACTCTAAAACTTGCTCATTAGGAAACTGAAACTTGGCTACTCGAGTTCTAGAATCAACTAAGGCATAACAAGCATAACACCAGTCCAGACCTAGAATAACATCAAAGTCCACTATATCTAGCCCAACTATGTCATCCATGGAGTCCTTATGATTAACAAAGATGGTACAATCATGATAGAATCTTTCTACTAGAATAGAATCACTAACATTTGTGGAAACACTAAAGGGCTCAAAAAGTTGCTTGGGGGAACAACCAAACCTCATGGTTCATAAAGAGTCCCAAAACACAAACTCGCGCCTGGATCAAGAAAGGAATAAACATCAAAAGTAAAGAAGCATACTGATGCTTATCGTGACCAACGACACTATCCTACGGTATGAGTGTCTACGATCGTCGATAATATAGTAACCCAACCAAGGGTTAGGATCGTGTTCCAAGGGAGCGGTTTTGAGAATCAGTATCCAATTAGAATTTTGTTTGAATTAGTCGTAGCTAAAAACATTTGCGATAAAATACATTGTAAATTAAAAGGGGTGACACAGAAGTGTCAAATATCAAAAGGGGTTTTGTAACAAGTGATAAAACAGCAAAATAAACAAGATAATCAAGTATGCAGAAGGTTCTTGGGATGTGACCGCAATACAAGTTGAGATAAATCGTTGGGTACATGTTTTCAATAGGAAATTTGGAAGACAATAGCAACTAGGCTAAGCTTTATATGGAAATAAGTTCCCTCTCCTGCAACTTACCCCGTTTTAAATGTGTTCCTCTCGGACACCCACTTGCCGCATGAAGACTAGCCTACGCCTTACCCCACTCACTCTCTCGAGCCGAGTGTTAGGATAAGGGACTAGGGCTCACCCTCTCGGGCTGAAGCTCATGTCAACCCACTCCTTAGGCCATCAGTCTAGTGGTTTTGGTTTCACGACCTCCCTCTCGAGCAAGCCGAAAACACATGGGTGGCTTTGTATTTGCAACTACAAACCCTTTAGATTAAACCACAACCACTAGGTGAAATCACCATTAAAATACATCTAACCTATCAGCAAGGAAGACCCAACAAGAATATCAACCCATATTTGCTAAACCACACCCCAAGAATAGGGTTTTTTTAGCCACACATCACGAAATAAGAAATAATACCTAACATGATAAAGAAATCAAATGGGTATAAGAAATTAAACCTTGAATTATGTTAAGGAAGAAGAATAAAGAAGACCCACTTCCAACTTGGGGAAGATGAACTCCTTTCTTCAAGTCTCCACAAAACCCTCTCCAAACTTGAGAGAAAAATACTATAGACTAATAATAATTTTTACTCTAAAAATGTTCCCCAAAAGACTACAACTCTAACTAGTATTTATAGTTTTCACAGATTGTGCTGCGGAGGATCGTTCGGTGACATTAGTCAAGATCACCGATGAACTCGGCGATCCGCCCTTTAATCAGCTCATCGTCTTCAGTGTCTTGCCTTCAGCATCCTCAAATTCTGGATCATAGTGCGGTACAGTACTGCTTCGCGAAACTAATCGACGACTCTCCAACTGCTCCTTTCCTTGCCTTTTGATCCACTTCCTTCAAGGATTCGCGTACTGTAACAAAGGGCAGTGCATGTCAATTAGGCGACTCGCCAAGTTGGACTCGGCGATTCACAAACTTTCATTTCTTGTTCTTTTCAGCCCTTTTTGCTCCATTTTGCGCCTAAGTGTCCATGCTTCTAGTAAAACTTCAAATACCTGAAACTTAAGCATTTTAATCAGGTATTGAGATAAAACAAGCATTCGAGGACACTATTTCTATTAAAATAAAGCCCCAAATGAGTCCAATTTGTGGACTCATCACATACCAGTGACAACGTCTAGTGAGTTATCCTGATCCTGGCGACTAGCTATAGCATACAGACGGTTCGTTCCTCTGCATGTTCCTAAAATAGCTCATCTTTGGGTATTTCTATCTGCTGGAGCTTCTTAAGAAGATTGAGCTCTATTGCCCCCATTACCCTGCCTCTTCTTAGGGAATTCTCTAATAAAATGACCCATCTAACCACACTTAAAACAACCATTGGAGCCATCACGACATTCTCGTGGATGGGTCCTACCACACTAACCACATGATGGGCTCTGAAACCTTTGTGCTACACTACCCTGAGACTGAGTACCCTGAGCTCTGAAATTCATAGAACTTTGATTCCTACGATCATTTATGTTTCTTGGTGTAGGTGCACTAGATGAAGATGGAGTAGGTCTGGATGACCTCTTCTAAAAAGATGACTGACACCTATTCCAGTTCTTTTGCTGGCCAGTTTCATTACTTGTTGTCTTGTCCTTCTTGTTGCGAAAATCCTCTCAATCCTTTAACTTATCCTCCTCAACTCGCTTCACATGTATCATGAGTCTAGCTATGTCCATGTCCTCTATCAACATAACTGCCTTACGTTCCTTGTTGGAGAGGCGGGATAGCCCGGACACAAACAAACTCATCTTGCTCCTCATATCCGCCACCATCTATGATGTATAGTGGTATAGCTGAGTAAACTATATATTGTACTCTTGCGCACTCATTGCTTCCTATTTTAGATTCAAGAACTCTTTCACTTTAAATTCCATTAGCTCTCAGGGAAAGAAGCTCCCCAAGAAAGAATCCTCAATTATAGTCATACGTAAGCACGAGTTAGAAGAAACTTTTTTAGAGTTGATCTCTATCACACGAATAAGAGTAAGAACAAAGTGAAATGTTCCTAAATGTCATAGTCTCTTAATTATAGATGTGGCACGCTTCACACTAATAAGAACGACTCTACTGACACATTTTCATAGACATTGTAAGACTCTTGAACTCTGTGCTCTGATACCAAGTTTGTAACACCCTTGGCCTACACCTTGGACGTGGATGGCACACGAGACCCATTGATGATCCCCAAGCGAACCCTTAGTTTCACTGACTACTTAGTGCAAGACTGACTCAAGCAATGATAGGCTCAAAACATACATTTATTTCAACATAAATTCAATTGGAGTGTCTTAAACTACTTTGCAAAACAGTCTTTAAAGGAAATAAAGTACGAAGTAACTCCTCAACTCTAACTATCTATGAAGCCTCTAATGCTAGGATAGATATCGGGACAATACCCGCGACAGCTCAAAAATAACAGGAATGTAAATGTGAAATCCTCCATATAGGAAGGAGGCTCACCAAAGTTGTCTGAAACACAAAGTGAACTCAAGAAAACGCATGTTGATGATCCTAAACACATGTGTTTGCATCATAAAATGATGCAGGTCAAAAGACATCAGTACATTTGAATGTACGAGTATGTAATATGTCTAAATAAAATAATGACTTAAGTGAAGGATTGAAAGCAACACAACAAAATCAATATACGCATATGAAGTGAAAACCCATTAAATCTTACAATAAGATATGCAATAAAAGCAATATGAAAATAATATACTTTACTTGTGGGGAGTTTCTCTAACTGAAAACCATTGCTATGAGCGTAGCAATGATACAACGTTTCTCCCAAGTTGCAAGGGACATCCTATACCTTTTCAGGGTATAGTATTCTACTGTAACTATGGATCCATCTAATAGGCCTTCTCAGAGGCACTGAGGAGTTGCATGAAGAATCAGTGCTATCCTATCCTACACTAGCTACATTGTTTTATGGGGCTTTTGAGTTATAATAGACTCTTACTTGATTCAGTGCTCGATACTACTCCCAAACTAATCAATATAAGTTTATGCCCAATCACCCTTTACAAATAAAGGGATTATTTCTTTACTTACTTTTAACTTTGCTCAATCACCCTTTACAAAGAAATGGACTATTGAATTACTTTACCTTTCAGTTTGCTCAATTACAAAGAAAGGGATTATTACATTACTGAAGTACTTTTCAAAATCATCAATAATACTCTTTCTTTTTCTCAGCTATCAAATAGTACGTATGAAAACATTTGATTCTCTTTTCAAGGATTCTGGTCAAAACCTACACTATTAAAATCTATATTCATGAATGTATCTTTCAAGCCCAAAATCAATGTCTGAGGAACTTTCATGCAATTCTCTTTTAAAACATAACGTTACTGAATCTATATCAAAATTATAGGGTTCATGTGATACTAAGTATGAACAACATTATAAGATTCACATGTAAGATGGGAATCAAAACATCAATGGTTGAAGAACTAAATTCAAATATCAAGAACTATGAATAGATCTTTTAGATGTAACGTTACAGATTGAATTAAGATATAGGGCATGAGGATGAACTAATCAAACACTATGAATAGCCTTACATACGTGGAAGAATGAAGTTCTTTGGCGAAATCAAAGAAACTTGAAGAATGCTTGAACCCTAGCTTTTCAGATTTTAGAACCTTGCTTTAATGTCTTGAAGTGTCAAAGAAAGTAAAAGAATTGATTAACACTTTCTAAGATCTTAATTGTGTAAAACGACATAGTTTAGGCTTAGAATAAGGGTTAAAACGACATAGTTTAAGTATCAAACACCTAGTGAAAGACCAAAACGACCCCAACTTTTAAAAATGAAAAGATGCCTAAAACGGGCAGTTTCACCAGTTGTTTAATGCTTCACAGCCCATCTTGTGGATCGTCAAGTTACACCTGCCCGACAGGTCTTCACTAAAGCGGGCATAACTTTTTAATCCTAACTTGAAATAAGGCAAACTTGGTGGTCTTGGAAAGATTACTCAAAGAACTTTAATTTGATAGGTAATGGGTCACCTAATTCATTTTTTGTTAAGAGATATGATCGTTCCCAAAACTCGAAATCTGATGGGTGACTTGCAGGAACTGTAAAAGTCACCATGGGCTATTTATTGGCTCGTCAAGATGGCCTTCACCTTGGCTGCCTTGGACAGTCCTTCACGATGCCCAAAACGGGTTGTGGTCTCGTAAAGGGAACGTCTAAGGTCTGGTGAAGGGTCCATGGTCCATTTTGGGTTCGTGGACTTGCTTGTTTACCCGTTTTAGCATTTCTCAAAGTCCGAGGTGTTACAACTGGCTAACCCCATTACTGGCAGGACCCGCTAAAGCGAGTCCTTGGGTGCTTAAGTGACCACCGTTTAAGCAGTGCCAAGGTCGTTTAGGCGACTAGCATTATGCACTAGAAAATTTAGCAAAATCCCAAAAGACTCTACTCGGATGCTCAAGATTTGTTTGAAAACTCGTGCACACAAACGAACTGTCCTACCTCAGCAATATTGATATTGGACACAACAAAGATGTTGAAACTTTCAACGAATGTCGTTTTGACAAAAAGTGGGTCCCAACTCAATGCTTCATTTTTGCCAAAATCCACAAGGTTGCTCGAAAAAATGTCTGGAAGCCTTGGGGCAAAGACCAAGGGTCCAACTAGACAAAACTCAATGTTCTAGAGCTAAGGGAGCCATTAGAATAACATTATGGGCCATTTTCCTGATGTTTTGACCAAAGTCAACCGTTCAGGTTTCAAAAGCTCCAAAACATTTAAAGTCGTATAGAATCCAAATAAACAACTAGTTGACCCAACTGTCAGTTTTAGTAAGTCATAAATGACTTGAGGTGGCTATAGTAAAATGCTAAACATAAAATATCGCACAACAGAGAAATGACCTAGGGCGTCATTACAAAAAACTAATTGCTAGATGAAACTTCCCAAATGTTGAGTCTTTTACATAATAGCAGGAGGGTTGATATTGCAGGAATAATGAAGAACCATGGAGAAAATATGGTAATTCATTTTGCTATTTATGTATAATGCTCCAAAAACAATTTAGTAGAAGCATTAGCATCTCAACATGTCATTAATTGGTGTTTGACTAACGACTAATATTGATGTAGAACAGGATTGTCTCGTCATCACCAACATGATACAGGGACAAAAAATATAGAAGCATAAGCAATAGTACAATGTTGAAATGATGAACTGTTTGTGAGAGTTTGACCAAGTTGCTGATGAATTTGCCAAAATGGGTTTAAAATCGTATCAAAATTCTTATTTCAATATCAAGACCTCCCCAAAAATTTTATGAGAATACAAAACTGAAAATTGGCAACCACGAAGAATAAGAACCTGATATGATAGATCAATTTTTTTCGTAAGCTAATGTATGAGGCTATTATTTAAATAAACCATTTTTTTGTCGAGGTAAGGCCTAGTACCCCACTCATATTTTTCTCTTGAAAGATACATACAACCCAGTATAATCTGGGAATCTTATGAAAATAAATATTTGTCCATGTTAAGGTATTTAACACTTTTCTAGGGATTTTCCACCTAGTATTCAATACCCCGCATTAGGGCCTCCACAAATTTTGATTGACGTCATGTAAAACTTGTAAACAAAAAGGAGAAACACTTCTTGTCACAACTATTTCATTATTAGAGCTTGAATCTAACACATATTGCTAAGGGTGAAGAAATCCTATTCATACAAACACAATCCTTAGTGGTAGGTATTATACACTTTATGATAACCTCATAAGCACAAACAAGCAATAAAAACAATGAAAAATAAGATTCTAATGGTATCAGGGGAAAAAGAAACATGAGAGATAATTATTCTAATATAGTAATATGAGTAGTGACTCCTACACATACTACATAAGTTGAGCTTTGCCTAGTAAATGAGATAATTTATTAGCAAATTAACAAAATTGCGTGACTTTACGAGATAATTACCATTAAAAATAGGCAAAAACTAAATAATGCAAGATAATGCATAATAGCTTTTGAAACAATGACAAGTTACTGATAAAAGCTAAACATAAGCCTAAAACTCCATTACAAGTTTATAACAAAACTAAATAATGATAAGCCATTCAACAAACTAAAAAACCAGTAAATCTAAAAATTTAAGGACAATTATACGGATGAAAACATCAACTGCAAATATACACATCATCCACTTAACTTAAAGGGAAAAACTGAAAATGGCGGAGAAATGCATTGTACTTTCGAGGCTCCTGGAGAATAACTTTACTAAGAATATCCACGCCCTTTGTCTACTCCACGAGTTAACACTAGTTGTGACTCTAGAAATCTTCTTGTTCCAGCAGAATATATTACCAAAGAGTGTGCAACGACGATTTAATAGTTCCATTTTGTAATTTATAAGATGTTAAAAAGTTAGAGTTATAAGTTGAAAGAAACACCAAGACGTTAAATATGTATAGGAATATGAAAAGGAATTCTAAGGAAGTTGAAAGGCAACAAAAATCTTGACTATTGGAAAAGTTTCGGAAGATGAAAAAGTAATTCTAAACAAGGTCAACAAATTGCCTTTGCCTCCAGTTATATATAAGTAATTTTTTCAAGGAAAATAAATTAACTAAAAAGCAAAAAAATAAAATGGATAAATAAAGGTTTACCTCATCTCTCAACCTTTGATGTTTCATTTTCAAATTTTCTAAATTGTCTATCCTTTCGGAATCGCAATGTGGGCATATAATATTCAGCATTGCCTCTTTCATTGCCATATTCTCACAACGTAATCCTTCATTTTCTGTTCGAAAAGTGTTGTGATTTGATTTCTATATATATATAAGAAAATTTAATCACATAAATAAATTGATAAATAAAATCAAATATTATGAGCTAATTAAATGAAGAAAGATAATGAAATTAATAGTCTCTTGGGATAATATACATTTTTCTTCCCTAAAATATAAGTATATTTTGAGTTGGGAAAAGGGTCTGATTTACCCCTGAACTTTATGATTTGGAGCTGATATACCCTCCGTTTAAAAAGTGGCTCATATATGCCCTTCTTGTTATAGAAATGGCTCATATATGCCCTTTTACTTAACAGACCAATATTTAATAAAATTAAAAATTCATTTTTTTTGTATTTAATTTGAGAAAATGTCACGTGGCTTTTAAAATACCCATTCAAAAACTTTTACCCATTTCATTCCATTTCTTGATGAAAATCTCAAGAAGACCAAGCTTCATTGACGAGGGAAGTTTCAGTTTTTTCATCAAAATTTTATAGTGTAAGATGTTGACCTTGCTAGAGTTTTGGCAATACTTGTAGAAGGCATCATCACTGTTGGCGGTTCTAATATTCTGCAAAAGCATTTTTTATTCAATAAAATTTACTAAAGGTGAATCTATGGCACATGACACACACGAATAGGAAAGACATAGGAAGATACACGAGTTCACACACACAAAACAATGCATTTCAGTTCAATTTGAACGGTTAAAATAATTTATCGCCATTGAAGATCAGTTTTAGTAGAAGCTTGCTTGTTCACCAATTTCTCTGGGACGATTAAAAAATTTGAACAATTTATAAAAATAAAAAAAGAGGTACCGATTTCTTCAGAAAATTTAGAAAGCTAATAGATCAAAATACTATTGTAAACTTTAAATGGCTGGGGGTTTTGTTTCCAATTGGGGAGACAATGAAATGAAATGGGTTTGATTTATTTAAATGGGCGGGGGTTTTGTTTCCAATTGGGTCGGGTGGGCATGGTGAAAAGTTATTGAGTGGGGTATTTTAAAAGCCACATGGCATTTTCTCAAATTAAAGATAAAAAAATAAAATTTAAATTTATTAAATATTGGTCTGTTAAGTAAAAGGGCATATATGAGCCACTTTTTAAACGGAGGATATATCAGCTCCAAATCATAAAGTTCAGGGGTAAATCAGACCCTTTTTCCTTTTGAGTTTGATCATTGAAATATTTGACGAATTACATTTAACTTTCAATTAATCGAAACGTGTATTTCTTGTCTTTTATGTAAGATGTATATCGTATGAACTACATTCAAAATTATATTACCATCAATTATGGAGAAACATAACACACAAGTAAATAAATGATGAAGTGATTAATAATTACTACATTTGTAAATATTCACCAGAAAATGAATCAAAAGTGCACATTTCAATTAATTAAAGGTATATGTACTTAGTTAGATATTACAAGTGTTATGATTAGAATATAATAATAATTGAAGGACCAAAAGTGCTATTTAGACTTTTTATAAAATGTGTGAAAATTATTTTCTCCCTTCATCTTTGCTTAAAAGTTTAAATTCCCGCTCTAATTTTAAACAACGTACATTATCTTCCTCACATGAAATATATATTTAGAAGGATCAATTTCTACAGAGGTGATTTTTTATTTTTTAATGAAAATATAATCCATCCTACATGTCTAAATTTTGACTAAATTGGTTACACATAATTTCATGGGGGTCAATTTTTTCTCCACTCAAGGTAGCATATTTAAAAGTCGGCTGACATAGCCTAAGTATGTAGCTCAAATTGATTACTAAGAGAACTTGTTAAAATATATTTTTTTAAATTTTGAGATGTTAAAAATATATAGACATAATTTTAAAAATCACTTTGTCTGATAATTAATAAAATAACAAGAAAAAAACTAATAAAAACAAAATTCTAGTTAGCTAGAGTTGGAAATTGGGTTGTTATACCTTATTAAGCACAACGGAAGTCCAAAAAATCTAATAATCTTCTCATTCATTTATTCAAATAATTTTTACTAGGCTTAACTAGTTTAAAGTTCCATCTATGTAACAAGATTTCTTTCATTCATCAAAAGAATTCAAGAAGGAAAATCATTAGTTCTTAGTTGTAAAATCATATTTTCTTTGACTTTAAATTCTCAAAATCAAATAGATATATAAAATTTTGTCTGTTTATTAATTCCTTGATAAGCTACAAAACTTGTTAGGGATTTCATTTATTTCAAAAAAATTACATGATTCTAACTTTGGTTTTAATGAGTTGCAGCGCAGTCGAATTGGAAGCCGAATGAAAACATAATTTTAATAAAAATACTTAAACTTCTATGATAAAATTCATATATTATTGAAGAAAAGGATTTCCTTTCAAATCTATTGATCAATTCAACAACACAAAATAAATAATTGGTTTAGGAAAACCATATTTCAATTGAAAAGTGAAATCATTAATAATAGAATTGATAATAAATGGAAGGGAAAAAAAATTAAAACTACAGAAAAAGTAAATGTACTAATTAATAGTAAGGTACAATTTTTTTGTATTTAATCACACATACGAATAATTTAACCAAACTTGAATAAGAAATTTTGGGGCCTAATGTAAGAGATTCACTGGTTTTGCCATGGAGTCTACCCTACTTTTAAATACTCAATATTTTTCTAGATTCTTGCATAATTTAATGATAAAAAGACATATTAGATAGTAATTTGGTGCGTAAATAATAACAATAATAAGCCATCAATTAAGTATGATAATATTTATACAAAAAAGTACTAATTAATTAAACGTACCTTTGTTTGGGACCTTTTGTATTGAAACCAAGATTTGATCTTCTTAGGTTCTACCCCTATTTCTACACCAAGTTGGATTTGTTGGTCCTCATCTGGATGTGTACATTTCTTGAAGAACCTTCATTTCAAAAGTCACCAAAAAACCCACCATTATTGATTTTTTAAAAAAAATAAACATAAAACTAAAAAAGAACAAAAGATCTCATGTTTGCTGGAATTCGAATGAGTCGAGGCCCCAAAGAGTTGGACATCAACCATGAGAAATAGATTTTTCATTTTTTTTTGCAAAACTGAGAAACAAATTAATTTTAAAGAAACTCATCCCCTTATGCTAAAGTTATTAATGAATAATCATGAACAAACCGAATCATTTATAAAAGTTGTATATTCATGGTAGATCATTCATAACAACTTCATTTTTTTTAAAAAAATTGATTAGCAAAATAAAAAATATAGATCTTTTACAAAATACTAATGGACATATTAAATAACAAAAGAAAAAACAACACAGTAAATCAATTAAGAATTAAAAATAAATTAATTCATAAAAATAAATATAGAAAACAAATTATTATATAGTAAATGAAATGTGATTATATTATTCACGCCTCTTAGGAAAACAACATAATCTCTTTAGTTAAGCAAAATAAAAAATAAAATAAAAATTTAACGTATATGAAGGTTCAACCTTTTTCTTATATAAATAAAATTGATCTTACGTTTCAAGTTGTTGAACTTGTTCGTTAGTGTGTCTGTAGCACTGCCTTGGCTTTTTTGGTCTTTTTTTGGGAGATTGATGATTCTCCAACATGTTTATTTCCTGAATTTTTCATTTTCCCCTAATTTTATATTCAATAAAATAAACACACACAAAAAAATGTTAATATGTTAGATTTATTATTTACACAATTAATTTATATAAGAAACAACTAAAATAAATCAAACAGAAAAGAAATATAAAAGAGACATTTGTATTCACTTTTTGATTGATGAATGAGATAGAGAGAAATGTTATAAATTCAGAATAATAAATGGTCTATTTATATAGTAGAAAATAAGTTGACTGAACATGTTATAAATACATAGAATCTGAACACAATATATGAATTATGACATATTTTGTTTTCTTTCACAAAATATTTGGTTTGGAATTAGCATATATGGTTTGCTATTAATTTATTGTCTATTCAAAGTGAATCATATGTTAAATTTCATAAATCTATAAATATGATAAAGGAGAAACATAAACAAGGTGAAGTGGCACTTCCCTATGGCCTCCATTTGAATTTATCTTTTTTCATCTTTTATTAAAACAAATAAATTAATTATTGCACTGTAAAAATAAATTACTAAATTTATTACAAATAAATATTTTATTAATGGAGGAACATTTACAACAAAAACTCTCCACATCCTTTTTCTTATTTGTTTGTCTCACTTCTAATCATGTAATGATAATAATTTTTTTTATATATTTTATGTATTTTTCTCTTTATTTTTAAATTTATTCATAAGGAGTTATTACCCATGACTTACCCTTCTTTAATTTTTACTTTTAATAATATTCATAATTCTCATAATTTTTATGTCCATAGCCTCCAAACTTAAATTTGTAAGTTTATGATGTGTTATGGTATTTCTCTATTTTGCATATAAATTCATATTAGTTTCATGAAGATTCACATTCAAAATTATCCTTTCTCTTCTACATCACATTGGTTTGGTTTGTAACAAAAAAGAAGTACATAAAGGTAAGAAATATTTCATTCTAAAGTCTTTATTTTTCCATTTCCTCTATTTTGTCTATATAAATTCATATATGGTTTGTGAATGAAACTAACATTTAATAAAAAAAAAAACAAAAGTACATGAAGTTAATAAATATTTTATTCTCAAGTCCTTATTTTTTTCATTCCTCTATTTTGTCTATAAAAATTCATATTTACTTCCATGAAAATTCACAAACTCAATCATCATTTCTCTTCTTCATCATATTTGTTTGTGAATTAACTAACATGTAACAAAAAGAAGTACATGGAGGTAAGATATATTTCATTCTCAAGTCTTTCTTTTTATTTTTATGTACTTGGACATGCTTTCTTAGTATTTTATTTGTGTTTGTATTATCATTCATCAAGCAAGTATGATTAAGAAATGTCTTTGTACTTCTTAACAATGTATTGTCCGTATGCAATTGTTCTTTCTAATAGTCAGTTCTCTGAATATAATATAGTTTTATTATAATATTTATTAGATTTCAAGAAATGATTATTATTTAATATTTTTAGTACTATTGAAAAATAATATACAAATATATTACATATAGTTTAAATTTCTTTCTCTCTTTCTTTGATATAAATATTTTTAATTGGTAAATGATATTTTATTTATTTATTTTTTTATTCAGTTAGTTGCATATGATGAAGATTTTGACTTATGGAGCAAAATATGGTGGCGTATCTACTTGCAAAGGAAGATGGTTGAAAGGAAAAAAAATGAAGCATAATTAGAGATTGTTTTTGCCAGATTTTTTTTTTACTTTGACTTGTATTAGTAACTTAGTTACTTTTGCTAGAATTTTTTAAATTTTGGTTTGTATAAATAATTTAGCTAAATGTATTGTCAATGTTAATCATTTGATCCTTTACTATTCTACTTTTTCTTTGTTATGAAGCACAATTAATATAATATCTCATTTCAATAATAAAAAAATAATTATGATAATTGGGAGTTTCATTTTTATTATATTTGCAAAAAAATAATTAAAAAATAAAATATTAGTTTCATGATGCCATTTTTTTTGCGTATGTAACAATCTGTTTTCGTCACTTTTCTTTTTTGTTTGAAATGTATTTATAATTCTTATGCAGTCAATGATTATTATATTTGTTGTTCATTTTTTTGTATCTTTACCCCTTATTTTCATTTATTTATTTTAAAAATAAAAGCAATGCATAATTATTAATACATTTAGTCTAATAAAATTATACATCTGAATTATTTATAATTCATGTTTGTTCATCTTACTTGTAACTTCTAATATTAAATATTACATAACTTTTGCATTTTATATTTTTCATAATTCTTATAAATATTAAATTAATGTTTTAAAAAATATAATAAGCAAATGCAATAATAAAGATATAATAAAAAAAATCATTTTTTTTACGAAATCAGAGTTCGTATAGAAAATTAGTACTTCAACAAAAGATGGAGGAAATTAAAACATATAAAATATTTCAACATAATACAATATATTGTTATTTCAAAATATTACTTTTTATTCCATTTACTTCACAATGGCAAATATTTTGTTGTACTATATACATATTAATAGTTTGCACTTAAAAAATTCAAAAATAAAAATAAATATATATTTTATGTTAAAAAAATTTAAAAACATATGATATCACAGATGAAGAGAAATATCAATATTATCTTATATATTTAATACTAACCTAAATATAAATATTATATATTATTATCTTATAAATATTTCATATAGCCGCGTGAAGCACAAATTATTTCACAAGTGAAAAAATAACTATGACTTTTTTTCAAAGTCACATAATTATGGTCTCTAATCTTACTATGATCTCCTAAAAAGATGCCAACAACTTTATTAATTGTTCCTAGTCATTCCTTCAATTAACTTATTTCCTTAATTAGAGAGCTTATACCGTTAAAACTATGAAAAGAAGCTCCGTATCAAGTTTACTAATATGACCAATCTTTAAAGATTAAATTATTTTGATTTTTTAAAAATAAAGTATATTTTTTTAAAAAATATTTTAGGTGAGAAGTAGTTTAGATTTTACTAATAAACTTAAATTCACTTTTGAGCAACAATTAGTATTGGTCCACCTTTTCATAAGGTTTATTTGCTCATGTTTTTTTTAAAAAAAATGCTTTTAGGATAAATCTATTTTTTTAGCTTCCGAATTACAATTTCTACATGTGGGTAACTTCTTGATTGAGCTTATGATGTAAAATTCATTAGTAAATTACACATGAACAAAGGTTATCTTGAAAAGTATAAAAACATATCATATATTAGCAATTTTTTCAAAATCTAACACAAACCATACAAAATTTGACTTATTTAATTAATTTGGTTCAATTTTCAATTTGAATTGATTTTAACCAAATCATTAAGCACCCTTAAGTTGATCCTAAGTTGAGGTATCTAATATGTGTCTAAATTTGATCATTATTAGTTGTGGAGTCCATGTGAGGACTATTTTGTTATTGTTGGGTTGTCAGATGATTTGTGAAAATTGGGATAGCTTCATTTTACAAAAGAAAGGTTGGCAAAAATTTTACACTTGAGAGATAGTCAAATTTTAGGCCATGATCCATATTCCAATGACAAATGTTTCCTAGGAAAACCTAATGTTACACTATAAATTTGAGTTTGGTTTGAACCGTTAAATTTCCTATTTTTTTTATCCAAAACAAAATTAATCATGCGATGATACATCTTAAAGTTATTATTCAATCATGCACTAAGTGACCAAAATATTGAAGTTTAAAATGATTAAAAACACAAAGTTTGGGGTGCAGAACAACATATAGACCACTTTAGTGGACATAAAGTTTACGCGGTCGTAATGTTGAAGAACTGAAAGTCAACATTTTTAGAATTTTGAAAGTTAACCTGCAAAGGCCACATGCAATCATATAATTGTATATGGACATTGTTGGTCCACACATGAAAGTAGTAAAACTAGATTTTTGGGGTTCCTAGGGGTCCACATATGAAGATACATATAGACCACATGTCAGATTTACGTATGTCACGTCATATATATTTGGAGTCGGTGATTGTTGAAATTTTTACCGGTTTAGGAGCCC
Source organism: Solanum stenotomum (assembly GCF_019186545.1). NCBI lineage: Eukaryota > Viridiplantae > Streptophyta > Magnoliopsida > Solanales > Solanaceae > Solanum > Solanum stenotomum. Next base: position 14,887,820 of record NC_064291.1, on the reverse strand, counting down.
ATGCACATACAGGCCAACTTGCGGCTGCATATTTCTACATATGGATAGCATGTGGTGGCCATACGTTAAGAATTTAAAGAAAATGTAAACTGGATTTGGTTTGAGTTTTTCATTCCACTTTGTTTTTGTCCTAGTTTTGAGACACCTTAGGAATTCCTCTAATTAGTCAAGATGAGTTATTACAAAATCTCCGTACTTGCTACATCAATTTAATAAGAATTAATACACAAATCATCTTCTACGCCATCAATTGAAGTAATTTAACTTTAGCAATTGAAGGGATATTTTGAGGATTCTTCTATAGGTAAGTCTCTAGCTTATTTACAAAAAGGTGGTAAATAATTGAAATTCATGCGACTTATTGAAAGACATCATAAATATTTGATGAATGTTGTATTGAAAATATTTTTTTTTATAAACCTAGTTTTCACGAAGAATCAAAATTCATGGAAATAAACCAATGTTCTAAACATCGTTATGAAAATTCATTACAGAGTCATTGTTGAGAATTATCAAACATATTTAGAGCATTATTAGGGAGAATTGAGGCATCGAGCCTTCCGGACTTCATTCTACATGAAAATTTATGAACATGAATGTATTTTTCCTTATGAATGAGATTTGTTGAGCTAGATTTCTATTAACATTCTTCAAGGATATTGTACCTTCATGAATAAGCTATTGACTTGAAACATGATTAAATTATTTTGAACATGATTTAAAATTAGTTTTATGACCTTGGGATACCTGTATTATGGGATGATTTGAACAATAAAAAATTTCAACTATTATATCCTGTTCTTTATTGTTTGTCGCTGGACTTGCTATTCAGGTGAAAGTGTAGATATTATAGATCCTAACGAGGTTTTCCTTGTTATTTGGGAGAGAGTATTTTTATGGGTTGTTAGCCTCGAAGTGGTTCCTTCGAGATATTTAGAAACCCTAAAATTGTATTTTCCGTATGTTACTTTCGATTTGGCCTTGTTTAGGTGTGATTGGATAGTTCCTACCATGATGAAATTGGCAATTGTTTTCAAACATAATGAATTGAAGCTTAACTTTTCCATTGATGATTTCAGTGAGTTTTCGTGATTTTCTCTATTATTAAATTTGAATTGCTCTTCTTACAATGTTTTACTTATTTTGTTTATTAGTAATGTTATTATTCTATTTATACAAACTCTTGCCTCAAGATACTAATTGAGTATATAGCACTCAGAAATACCATTAATAATGGTTTTTATGGTGTGTTAGGTAAAACAAGGTAGAGAGGACATATATTGATAGCACAAATTAAGAATACTTGTCATCCATCCAGATCTTTTTTGAACCCATATTTTTGTTCATTATTATTTAGTGAATCTTTTGGTACTTTATTAGACTTTGGGTTATAACCTGAATTAGATTAATTTTTTTTATAGATTCTTCATCGATAAATATTGTGTCGTGGATACTATATAAAAGCCATTACTTGTCGTGGGAAAATTGCCATGCTTAAAAGATAGACATATTATTACGTGGTTTATATCATTCTTCTATCTCATTAATTATTGTCTTGGCCTTAATTATGCGTAACTGATTTAACTAAGAATAAAGGGGAAATATGTAAACGATTATATCTATAAGGAGTTTTTTTGTGTGGGTCATTATAATGAGCCTAAAGGTCATTTTGAATTTTTTTTTAAAAAATACCATTTTACCCCACACGGTAGTAGCCCGAATCTTGTTTTATCTGTTAGTCTGTTTTGAAAGTTAATTGAAAAATAGTGAGTTTTGGAAGTTTTCAGTTTTGGAGGCTTGGTGTTGTTAAAAGTGGTTTTTAATAACAACTAGAGTTACGAGTCTCAAAATGAAATTTCTTTAGTTCCATCATCTCCTGAATGTGAAATGTCGTGTAGGAGTGTCGTCGTTTTAAATTTTGAAATCTTTTCATGGGATTGATCCCTTGAGTTGGAAATTTCAGTGTAATTAGGCAATGAGTTAACTTTGGTAACCGTTCAGAGTTCGGACGCTCATATTGGATTTGTGACAATTCCATTGGTTTTGCAGTTTGATTTTAGTCCTACATGAGGTCTTGGTTGAATTTTCATAGGTTCAAGGGTAGTTTGGTTTTTTTCGATTAGAAGTTAGTTATTGCAAATTTCACTGGTTTTAGGTCAAGTAGACCTAGTTCTCGGAAATGGGTTTTCGGGTCAATTTAGCCCTGATTTTAAAAATCATTCATATGGGTGTTGTTATTGTACTCTTATTGTGATTCCATGTTTGCTTAGATTGCATTTATTTACAGATCCATCGGAGAGGGAAGGCTTAAGTGTTGGGTTGATTGTTTGCTTTCGTGAGGCAAGTGGACATCTTGATCCTTTGTTAAGTGTATTGAATCTTGTATGCCATTGTGTGATTAAGATTAATATGAATTGGTGAAGGGTTTCGTATATTTTGTGTATTGGTAAATAAGGAATAAGTTCTAGTATTGATGACATGGGTTAAAGGAAGAGTATGGTTGATTGGGAAAGATGATGTACCATGATGGTAGTGTTGAGTCACTATGATGATGTGCCAAAATTATTTGTGATTGGTTTTTAGTGTGTGAGTTACCATCATCTCATCAAGAATTTGTACAAATCTATTTCATTGGTTCTATAGCACTATTGAGATTGTACTGTGTAAATGATGAGAGAAAGGGGGCGGGCCACAGGCTCCGTTGCAAATGCTGTAATGTGGGATCAAGCTATACGTTCAATGGAAGATGCATGGACTAATATGTCCCACATGGGTCCTGGACTGTGATTCAACGAGTTTGTATCATTAGGACATACATGCATCACTCTATATGACATTGCACTACATTACATTGCACTTCATTTCTGTTTCTTCCTATTCAGGAGTACTGATATGTCATCGTAGTGGTCGAATTATTGAAGGTTTTGATGATATATCTCTATGTGTTAAGGTTCAAGTCGGGATTCTCTATATGTGCTCTGTAATTATTGAGTGAGAACTTTTAGGCTAGGTTGATTTATAGTGTGCAGATTGTAGTTGTGGAGATTCTGATGGTGTGTTTGAAGTGCATGTATTTTTTATTGCTTTGTTTAGGGCTGGTTAGGGTTTCTTGTTGAGTACCATTTTGTTTGATACTCTCTCCCTTGTTTTCTATAGATGTGTAGGTTATGAGCCTAGATTGTCTTGATCACGTATTATCATCTTCGTCCGGGGCTTACATTAGGAGTTTTGTGAGGTAGCTGCTTGTTATCTTAGCGGACACCCTTGCTCCCTCTTTATGTTTTTGTTAAATTCTAGACACAAAGACATTTAGACTAGTATTTATTTTGAATTAAATGCAATAATTAGAGGTTTGTACTTGTGAAACCAATCTTAGGGGTATTTTGAGTTACATTATCTTTATCTGCCATGATTTACTCTATGGTAGTCCTTTATTCTGTATTACTTCGGTATTTACTTCTTTAGTTGTGTTTTAAGCTGAACTGTCTTGGTGGATAAGTCAGGTTCCATCACACCCAGTTTTGGGTCATGAAAAAAGTATTTGAGTGTAACACACTGAAGATTCTAAGCTAAGGCCCGAACCATTTTTATTTACATGTAAAATCGTATTTGATGATTCTTCAATTACTCATATATGTAAAGGTCATTTCTTTGGTGTTCGAATGGATTTGGATATGACTTAAGGTCACAAGAATCCCCTAGCACAAAGTTGAGTTGAAAGCTTCATTTTCTATTAAGTTTTCACTTAAGATTCTACTTAGGTCATTTTCAAAAAATCATATATCCCAGGACATAATTAGGTGGACCATGACCTACAAAATTGAAGGTCTTTGAGTTCTCTTTCCAATCCCACCAAATTTTCCTTATTTTGAGTTTGGAGTAAAAAATTATGTCCATTTTACCAGAAACTTACATATTAGAGTTTTCTGAGTCTGTGAATGATGGATCAAACCTACGGGCTGTAGGTTAAATGACAACCCGTCCTGTCAAGTCATCGGTAAAGTACTAGGAGTTAAATTTTGAGACACAATTCCTATGGATTCATTCTTACGAAACTACTATGGGCCATCATTTGGACCCGTATAAGGACTTTTGAGGCTTAAAAATTAAAAATAAATCCCACGGATGTGATATACGATTCGTAGATCAAACCACGAATCTTAGATAGACCAGAAGAAGGTTTTTTCGTCAGTTTTAATGAAGGGTACCTTACTTTTCCCACCCCTTCTAAGTCTAAACCATGACTCTTTTCACCTAATTAAGTGTCTGAATAGTATTAAAATATTCTTTTACATTCTTTAAGACTTCAAAAACTTAAAGCAAGGATTTAAGAGGAGAAAAACTAGGGTTTTCTACCGTTCATTGAATGTCGTTGATTTCACCAAGAAATTTGTTCTTCCCAGATATGTAAGGCTATCATAGTGATGCACTGAGTTCGTCCTCACGTCCTACATCTACTTTCTATCAGTAATGAATAATCTAGGATTACATCCTTAATTTTGATAATTCTTGAGATGAGTTTGTTGTTGAATTCTGAGTTGTTATTCCTAAATCTTGAGTTGCTATATATTATGCATTGGCATTCTTTAGTTTATTGTTCATGTTTATTTTTTAGCATAACCCCTATTATTTGAGTATTTCTTGAGTTATTGACGAGAAATTTTTTAATGGAACAATTATCTTATATTAATTTCTGAGAAAGTAAAGGGGAGTTTTGAGGAAAGTTAAAGAGACATTTTGAGTAAAGTTTAAGGGAACTATTGATTTCTAAGTTTATCATTTTTACATTGAGAAAAGAGAAAGTTTTATTTCTAAATGAGCAATGAGTTCAAAGTTAATTAAGCGCAATTACCTCTTTTAAGAGGATTTTTTGTGCAATTACCTCAAATTGAGAAAGAGTATATTTTACACATTTGAGCATGAATATATACCTATTGGGAGTACTATTGAGCACCTATATGGTGATGAGTTCAGACAACTCACATTCCTCGTAAACAATATAGTCAACCTGGGTAAAAAATCATACTTTTTAGATGACTCCTTATTGCATTCTAGCAGAGCTTTGTGGATCCACTTAGTTGAGGTGTTTTATACCTCGACAAGGTATAGGACAGTTCTGGCAACGTTGGCGATATGCTGTATCATCACATGGCATAATGATGGTTGTTGGTTAGAGAATCTCCCAAATAAGACTAATTTATTGTATTTTTATATACATCCTTGAATTAGCATCTTTTATTTATGAAGCTTTAAATATTTTTCTCTCTTATTAATGGTTTGTATTGGGTTGAGTTGAGGTGAGTATTCTTCAAGTCTTATTAGCTTAGTTAATTATTCATTCAGTTATACTGCATACTCCTGCATTCAATGTACTAATGTTATCCGACATGCATATTTCTATGATGCAGATACAAATGTTCAGGATCATCAACATATGCTCTGTTGAGATCATTTGGCACTCCAGTTAGCTTTTGGTGAGCCTCATTGCATTCTAGAGGACTCCCCCTTTCCTTTCATTTTAGTCAGTTTAGCACTCTGTGGTCATCCACTGTGGCTGAGTGCAACACCACCAGTAGGGTGACAGGTCGTGCTCCCCTTCACACCCCGTGGAACCCTCAAGGGTTTTGCCCTTTTCCCTTGTTCAATCCTAGCTCAAATTTTTGGGGTGTTACAATGTTGATGCATAATGGTAAGGTTATATCCTATTCCTCGAAAGAACTTAAAATTCACGAGAGGAACTACCTGACTAATGATCTCGATCTGGTAGCAATGGTTTTTGCTCTCAAAATGTGGCATCATTATTTCTATAGTGTTCATGTGTATGTGTTCATAGACCACAAGAGTCTCTAGTATATTTTTAGTCAAAATGAGCTTAATTTTCTTTCTATACGCAATTCATGATTTCCTTTGTGTTCATGTTGGTGATTTTTTATGTTAATTCAACGGGTCGTCCCCCCTTCCTACGGGTTCCCCCACCAACCTAGTGACACGCCAACCATGCCCCTTATCTTTCTCCAGTCATAAAGCATCCCAAACAAAAAAGGTAGTTAGAGTTGCTCAAGGAATACGATATGATTATCCTCTATCACCCAAGTAAGGCTAATGTTGTCGCTGATGCTCTGAGAAGTTTGTCCATGGGGAGTACTGTTCATACTGAGGAAGGCAAGAAACAATTGGCAAAGAAAGTACACAGACTTGCATGTTTGGGAGTCTGTTTGTTAGATTCCAATAAAGGTGGAGTTGTTGTGATGAATGGGGATGAATCATCATTAGTGTCAGAAGTGAAAGAGAAACAAAACAAAAACCCTGTCTCACTTTAACTAAAGGCAAGTGTTCAGATGAAGAAGGTGATGGCTTTTGAAACAGTGGGAGATGGTGTGTTGAGATATCAATGTAGATTGTGTGTTCCAAAGGCGGAAAAAATCCAAGAGAGGATCATGGTGGAAGCTCAAAAATCCAGATATTCGATCCATCCTGGTTCCACAAAGATGTACCATAACTTGAGGGAAGTCTATTGGTGGAATAGTATGAAGAGGTACATTGAAGATTTTTTTACTAAGTGCTCAAATTAACAAGAAGTCAAGGTAGAAGACCAAAGGCCTTGCGGTATGGCTTAGAACATAGATCTTCAAAAATGGAAGTGGGAGATGATTAATATGGACTTCATTACTGGCTTTCTAGGATCTCTTACACAACATGATTTGATTTGGGTGATTGTATATTGGATGACTAAATCAACCCATTTCTTGTTGGTAAAGACTACAAATTCAGCATAAGATTATGTCAGATTATACGTCTGTGAGACAGTCCGACTTTATGGATTACCTTTGTCCATCATTGTAGATAGGGCTACACAATTCAATTGGAAGTCATTTCAGAGAGGTTAGGGTTTTAAGGTAAGCCTTAGTACTGCTTTTCATCCTTGGAAGAATGTCCAAGCAAGGCACGCAATTCATACCCAGAGGATATGTAGAGATCATGTGTCATGGATTTCAAATGTAATTGGGATGACCACCTGACTCTCACAGAGTTTTCTTACAATACTAGTTATACCTCCAGTATCGAGATGGCTCATTTTGAAGCTCTTTATAGGCTAAGATGTAGATATCCTATTAGTTGTTTTGAGGTTGGTGAAGCTGAGTTGATAGGGCAAGACTTGGTTGATCAAGCCATGGAGAAGGTGAAGACTATTCAGGAAAGGTTGAAAACAGGGCAAAGTCGTCAGAAATCCTATATAGATGTTAAAAGGAGATACTTGGAGTTTGAGGTTAATGATTGGGTCTATTTGAAGGTTTTGTCTATGAAGGGTGTTATAAGATTTGGTAAGAAGGGAAAGCTCAATCCCTGATACATTGGTTCTTACGGGATATCCAAGAGAGTTGGAAATGTAGCTTATGAGTTGGAGCTACTGTCAGAGTTAACAACAGTCCATTAGAAATTTCACATATCTATGCTAAACAAGTGTTATGGAGATCCTTCACTTGTTGTGCCTACATAGAATATTGGTATCAAGGACATCATATCAGATGGGGAGATTCACATTCAGATTCTTGATCATCAGGTTTGCAAGTTGAGGACCAAAGAGGTTGCATAAGTCAATGTCTTTTAGAGAAATTAGTTTGTTGAGAAGGCTTCATGGGAGGCTGAGGATGATATGAAGAAGAGATACCATCATCTTTTTTCCTCTGATTTAGTTCCTGTCCAAGGTATTAACTCTTCCTAAAGAACTCATTCAATTCAGTCCCTCTTTCACTATTTTGAGTTCATGAGATCTGTGTATGTTGAACTAAATTGGGATGTTAAAAATTTCCATACCCTCTGCATGCTCACTTCATTCATCATTCAAGGACGAATTATTCTAGGAGGGAGATATTGTAACGTATAAGGCCTGAACCATTTTTTTATTTGCATGTAAAATCACATTGGGTGATTTTTCAATTGTTCATTTATGTAAAGGTCATTTCTTTAGTGTTCGAATGGATTTGGATATCAATTAAGGTCACAAGAACCTCTTAGCACAAAGTTAAGTTGAAAGCTTCATTTTCGATTAAGTTTTGACATAAGATTCTACTTAGGTCATCTTGAAATGATAAAATATCCTAGAACATATTGAATTAGGTGGCCCATAACCTATCAATTGAAGGTCTTTGAGACCTCTTTCCAACGCCACCATGTTTTCCTTATTTAAGGTTTAGACTAAAAAGTTATGTCCATTTTACTAGAGACTTTCATATAAGAGTTCTCTCAGTGTGTGAACGACAGATCCAATCTAAGGGCCATAGGTTGAAAGTCGACTCATCTTGTCAAGTCATCGGTAAAGTACTATGAGTCAAGTTTTGAGACCCAATTCCTACCGATCCACTCTACGGGTCTTAAGAACTAATACGGGTCGTCGTTTGAACCCGTAAATGGACTTTTAAGGCTTTAAAGTTCAATATAAATTCCACTGATGGGATCTACGGTTTGTAGATCAAACAACAAACTATAGATGGACCCATAGAAGGTTTTTAAGTCAGTTTTCAGAAGGGTAGTTGATGAGCCCACGATTTGGACTCATTTAGGGCTTTATTTTATTGGATTTAGTGTCCTCAAATGAATATTTTGTCTCAATAACTGATATAAATACTTGAATTTTAGGTATTTGAACTTAGGGACAAAACATGGACACTATGGAGCAAAAAGGAACAAGGAGCCAAAAGAACGAAGAAAAGAAGGCGTGAGGATCGCCTAAACCATTGGGCAAGTCACCGAATGGACTTAGTCTCGCCCAATGTTCCAGTGTGCCAAGCCTTGAAGGACAAAATCAAATAGGCGATAGAAAGGAGCAGTCGAAGAGTCGCCGAACAGTTCTGCGAGGCAGTGTCATATCGCCCAAAGTTACAGAGCTTGAAGTTGCTGAAGGACAATGCAAAAAGGCGATGAACCAGACCAAAGGGCGGATCGCCGAGTGGATCAGCGATCCCGACTAACTGCGCCGAGTGATCCTTTGACAACTATGAATACCTGTTTGAAATTTTAGTTTAGTATCAAGTTGTAGCGGATTATTTACTAATTTCTAGAATATTTCAGTTTAAGTTCTTAGAGTTTTTGGGAGACATTGTTCTTGAGCTTTGAATGATTTCATCTCCAAGAAATTGGAAGTGGGCATCAAAGAATCTTCATCTTAGACGTGTTTAAAGACATTATTTATCGTACCCATTTGATGAAAACACTTTTAGGTATCGATTTCTATCTCTTTTTCATGTCTATCTAATACCTCAATTCTTGGGGAGTGATTATGTGAATATGGGTTAAATTTACTATTGGGTATTGCTCATTGATAGCCTATTTGTTGTTTAAATGTTATTTCGTATAGTAGTTGTGCTTGAACTTAATGGGATTGTAGTTGCAAATACGATTTCATCTTAGTGTTTTTGGCTTGCTCGAGAGAGAAGTTTTAAAACCAAAACTACTAAATCGATAGCCTGTGGTTATTGGGTCATCGTGGGTTCAGCTCGAGAGTGTGAATCCTAGACCTTCTCCCACACATTCAGCTCGAGAGAGTGAATGGGCTAAGGCGAAGGCTGTGCTTAATTTCTGCAACTCAGTGTTCGAGAGAAACCGAGTTTATTTGGGGTAAGTTGTTCGAGAGAAAATTTACCCTTACTAAAGTTTAGCTTAGTTACAAATGTTCAGCAATTTACTATCAATAACATTTACCCGGTTGTTTATTTTATCCCATATTCCTATCACATCCCAAGAATCTCGTCTCCCTATCTCACATCTTTATATTTTTGCTATTTTTGGTTTATTAGCTGAATACAAACCCCCCATTGATAATTGACATTCGTGTCACTTCTTGATTTAGTATGTTTTTACTCGTAAATATTTATAGCTATGATTGACTAGAACATAATTTTACTTTTCTACTTGATTCTCAACTACTAACTGCTCCCTTGGGACTCGACCCCAACCCATTCTTTTGGGTTATATTACTACACGCGATTGTTGACACTTGAACTGGAAGTAGTATTCTGATACTTGAAGTCAGTAGTCTAGTATTTACAACCCCTTCTAAGCCTAAAACATGACCCTTTTTCACCTAATAAGGGTCTAAACAGTGTTAAAATATTCTCTTATGTTCTTTAATACTTCAAATACTTAGAGAAAGGATTCAATAGGAGAAAAGCTAGGGTTTTCAAACGTTCTTCAAATTTTGTCGATTTCACCAAGAACTCTGTTCTTCCAAGCTATGTAGGGCTATCATAATGATGGACTGAGTTCTTCCTCACGCCCTACATCTACTTCTATCAGTAAAAAATAATCTAGGATTACATCTTTATTTTGATAATTCTTGAGATGAGTTTGTTGTTAAATTCTGAGTTGTTTTTGATGAATCTTGAGTTCCTACATATTATGCATTGAGATTCTTGAGTTGATTGTTCATGTCTATTTTTTTAGCATGAACCCTAATATTTGAGTATTCATTGAGTTGTTGATGAGAATCTTTTAAACCAAACAATTAATTTTAAATTGATTTTTGAGAAAGTAAAGAAGAGTTTTGAGGAAACTTTAAAGAGACATTTTGATTAAAGTTTAAGAAAAGTATTGATTACCAAGCTTATCATTTTCACATTGAGAAAGGAGAAACTTTGATTTCTAAATGAGCCATGAGTTCACAGTTAATTCAGAGTAGTTACCTCTTTTAAGAGGATATTTTTAGAAATTAGCCCAAATTGAGAAAGAGTATGTTTAACACTTTTGAGAATTAGTATTTATGTGTTGGGAGTGGTGAGCACCGATATGCGGATAAGTTCGGACAACTCACATTTATCATAAACCATGTAGCCAAAATGGGTAAAAGATCATACGTTTTAGATGACTCCTTATTGCTTTCAATTAGAGATCTAGTGGATCCTCTTAGTTGAGGTGTTTTATATGTCGACAAGGTATAGGATAGTTTTGGCAGCGTGGGCGAGATTTTGTATCATTACATAACTCATAGTGATGGTTGTCGGTTTGAGAGTCTCCCAAATAAGAGTAAGAGTAATTTATCATTTTTTATATACATCCTTGAGTTAGAATCTTTTATTTATAAAGTTTTAAATATTTTCCTCTCTTATTATTGCTTTGTATTGAGTTGAGTTGAGGTGAATATTCCTCTAGCCTTCTCAGTTTAGTGAATTATCCATTCGGTTTCATTACATACTCGTACATTCAATGTACTGATGTCACTCAACCTACATCTTTCTATGATGTAGATATAGGTAATAAGGATCATCAGCAGACGCTCTGTTGTGATCATTTGGCACTCCAGTTAGCTTTTAGTGAGCCTCCATATATTTCAGAGGACACTTTTTTTTTCTTTCAGTTTATTAACTTAGAGGACACTTCTTTTTCTTTTTCTTTCAGAATTTTGGTGACCTACAGATGGCCACAACTATATGACATGTTGTGTAAGGGTTTTATTTGCCTTAGTGTTTCACCTTGGGGTGCATCAGACTTATTTGTGAAATAGAAGGATGGGCTTATGAGGATGTACATCGATTATAGACAGGGACTAGAATGAACAAGTATTCTCAGGAATGGGTTTTCGGGTCTATTTGGCCCTAATTTTCATAATCATTGATATGGGTATTGTTGTGCTTGTATATATTGTGATTCCATATTTTCTTTGATTGCATTGATTTGGAGACCGATTAGAGAGTGAAAGCTCAAGTGCCGTGTAAATTTTTTGCTTTCTTGAGCTAAGTGGACCTATGGACCCTTTGTTAAGTGTATTGAACCTTATATGTCATTGTGTAATTGGGTGTAATGGGAATTGGTGAAAGATTTCATATATTTTGTGTATTGTTATATAAGGAATTAGTTCTAGTGATGATGATATGGGGTAAAAGAAGAATCTTGTTGGCATTGTGATATATGATGTACCATGAATGGTTCTTTTGACTCACTGATGAGTGTTACAGATTTACATTCATTTTAGGTCTTTTTAGTTCAATAGTTAGTGTCCTCAATACTTAATTATGTCCTATTTTTGATGAAATTTTGATGATTTGAAGCTATGAAGGTTAATGGACAAGGCAAAGATGAATACTTGAAAGAATGGCCAAAAAACATTGAAGCAAGTGTAATCTTCACACTAGCAGTCGCCTAATCAGAAGGGTAGATCACCCAAGTGGTTTAACGTCACCTAAAGTGACAATGCTTACAATTGAAGATGTTCAAAGCTAGTCAGCGAATAAATAAGTAGAAAGGCGACTCACCGAATGTGATAGGCAAACTCAATGACCCTCGCCAAAGGTGAAAGGACTTTGATAAATAATGAAAGCCTAAAAGGCAAACAAAGGCGTTTATCGATGATTCACCGAACGTGAAAGGCTGACTCAATCAAGTTTGTCAGTTGAGGTTCAAACATCTGTAGCCTGAAGCAAAAGAAAGACATCCTAAAGAGCATACGATAATCCACTGAATCATCTTGGTGAGACTAACTAATATCGTTGAATTGGTCACACTGTGAATTTTAAGAAATTATAAATAATCCAAGGGAGAGAGAAAATAGGGAGCTTATAAGAGATTTTTTAATTTTAGAATAGAAGCTCAATTCCTAACTTTGTATATGTTTTAGAACTCTTAAGAAATATTCTTAGTTTTGGGGTTTTAACTTCCACTATTGACTTTGATAAGTTGAAGTTGAAATCAAAGTGGGTGTTCATTATAATTGCTTCATTTACATCCATGGTTGCCTTCATGATAGGTATAGTTTCTTTAACCTTTGTAATGGACGACTAAAACCCCAATTGTAGGGGTAGAATTATGGTGTTGGGTGTTGATTTAATGTAGTGGGTATCGTATTTTGTTCTTTTTTATTGTTGTCCATTCATGGATTTGGACTAATTAGCATGGCGTTAATTTATGGGTTTATGTTGCAAAATGAATCCTAGTTTAGATCTTTGGTTGATGCTCAAAATAAAATGATTGGAGCGGGTAATTAGTCTGATGCATGAATTTACGTTTGATAGCTATGATTTTCTTGAAAGAGAAATTTTGGGTTGGATCTATTTTCTCAAATCTGCTCGAAAGAGAGATTTTGTAAGGTCATGGGCTGATTTGTAATTCACATAGATGAGACCGAAAATAGATTCTATGAATTAGTACTATGATATCAAAATAATATTAGTGTCATTGAAGATGACCAAGCCTATCCATGATTGTCTAGCACTATTGAGCAACAAAATTACCCCTATGTGACATCAATTCCAATCCCCGCACCCCTAGATTATTTCCTAATTGATTGAATTTCTAAAGTTCTAGTTTGATTGCAACTCTTGATATCAAAACCTTTTTTTGTAAATTTGGTGGAATCATCCATCCATTGTTCTTAACTAATACAAATGAATTGATTTACAATCTAAATTTCATGATAGAATCCCTAGCAGTATATCACTCTCTTTGGGATTTGACCTAGACTCTTAGTTGAATATTTTTATTGAAGACGACCACGTATTTTCTCTTAATGGTTTTGAGAATTGTTTGAGCTTTATCAAAAATGGTACCGCTGCAGGGAAATGATGAATAAGAATTTTATTTGATTAATTAGTTTGTAAATTTATTTAGTTGTAGTAGATTGTTACTTAGTATTGTGGTTTGTTAATTTCCACGTATAAAATATGAGTGATCATGATAGTGACAACGATAGTCACTATGGGAAGAATGAAAATGAGGGTAACTTGGATGACATGCACATGAACATCATTCAGACCACGGGAGCAATCCAGTTACCTCCAATTGAGAGAAATTTTCGGGGGTTTAGCTCATGAGGACCCTCATGAACACCTTCAAAGTTTTATGGATGTATATGGGCCGTTCGTGTTCAAGAGCATCTCACAAGAGTCCATAAGGTTGAGATTATTCCCATTCTCTTTGACGTGTGAAGCTACAAGATGGTTGGTGGAATTACCAAATGATTCCATCACTTCTTGGGAGGTTTCTCAGAGAGGTCCTTTCCTCCTTCGCAAAAGGTAAAGCTTAGGGACAACATCTAGAACCTCAAAAGAATTGGAGTTTAACCTCAACATGAGACATGGTTGAGGTTCTGGAAATTACTTCTACAAAGTCCAACACACGGTGTTTGAAACAATTTACTACTACAATACTTTTATTATAGCTTTTATTCAATTATCAAGGGTTTGGTTGATCAACTTGCCCAAGGTGTGTTAATGCGACAACCATATGAGGTAGCAACAATGTTGCTAGATGATATTACCGAAGTCAACTAAGCACGACATACTAGAGAGGATTAAGTTTCTTCCCTAAAGTTGAACACGAGCAAAGACGATATAGAGAAAGACCATGAGCGAGATAAAAGCATGTCCAAAATTATGACTTAATTCGATTTGTTGTCCAAGTATGTCTGGGAGGTGGATTGAATGCGGTTGGAATATGTAGTGAGCAATGCTTGGATGATGCCAAGTATAAGGCATTGAACAATAAGGAAGTACAATACTTGGAAAACCAAATGGAGGGGTTCTCACCGAAACTACAAAGAAGAGGTTGGAACCAAGGTTGGAACAAGGAGCGAGATAACATTTGGAAATATAAGAGAGTTAGAAATTGGTGAGAATGGAAGGCGGAAAAGGATAGGTGCATTCCTCCTCATGATCATCCCAGGCCAAAGGAACCTGCTGGACTGGAGGAAAATTGCATTGATAAAATGCTTACAAGGATGTTGAACATGGTTGAAGGGTCTGATAAGGTGTTGAAGGACTTGAAAAGTGATTTCTCTACCTTAACTCAAATTGTGCCCTCTTGTTCGGTGTCAATCAAACAACTTGAAAGACAGTTGTGTCAACTCTCCAGTCATCTCAATCCAAGGCAAAATAGAACTTTTCCTAGTGACACCATCCCAAATCCCAAAAATGATGGTTGTTGAGTAAGAGTTGTGTCGCACCATGATGTTAAATAAGGTCTTTCTTAGGAGGAAACCCAAGTTTAATCTTGTTGCTTTCAATAACGTGTGTTGTAAGTGTCAGTTGAAAAGAATAAAAATGTTCAGAAAAGTAATTTGGGTGATGCCAAGACCTAGTGAGCGATCCGCCAAAAGTGTTGTGCGGACATCTTCATGTCCGCTTTCTAGGCTGGAAAATTGAATAAAGTGTACTTTCAACTTAGGAGATCTGATCTCTAATTGTCGTTCTGCCGATGTGCACTAAGCACACTCCATCGAGTCTGCTGAATCAACCTTCAGATTTGGTATCCTCTTAGGTCTTATCGGTGAGCTTTAGCTCCTTCGACAACGTTGGTCGGAGTCCGCTGAGTGGGTCAGAGTTAAATAGTCTAAGGGTTTCTTCATGTTCTAAAATAAAACCTTTCTTGCTTTTGAGTTCTTTTTATACATAAACCTCTCCATACCATTATTTTGGTGTTTGTGTGCCTCCTTTCAGTGATTTCACTTGCCTAGAGTGTGGTGAAGTTCCTGCATATCGATCCCATACCTATTCCCCTTAATTTTGTTCTTTGCTAACATCTCTGAGTTTATTTTCCGAGTTCTATCTTGTTATTTGTTTGAGAAATTAATTTTTTGATATGGGCTTAGTGTTATTGTTTTTATATTGTTGTCTAATTTGTATGGGTAGTGCTTAATATATCATATTGAACTGTTCCCATGAGTTATATAGTTGATTTTGTGCCTGAAAATGCTAAAATTGATTGTGTTGGCTAAACCTTGAAATTGAATCCTTGTTTGTACCAAGTCTTACCTTAATTGAGTATGAATGAGGTCTAATTAACCCATCGTTGCCTCGAAATCCTTTATTTTCCTAATGATGGATAGACTGATGACTTTCTTAAGGGAAACTCGTCAATTTGGGCAGTACTTTGTAAATATTGGGGAATTTCTGAGTACCCATCGGTGGTAAAATATATGTGTAGACTGTAAGAGTCATTAAGAATTGGGTATCGTTTCATATTGTTGTTGAAATTATGAAATTAGGTATTGGGTTGAATATTACTTGTTCAGCGGGCTTGTCTTAGCTGATCAAGGTGATGAGGAGAATTGCTGAGTAAGTCCAAGATTACCTTCTATGCTTGAATATGTAACTCCAGTACTGTTCAATTCGGCAGGCTAGTCTTAGTTCTCTGAAACTATATCAACATTGCCCTTTATGCCTGTTTTTTTTAATTCTGCATTGTCACTTTTAGTGGAATTGTCTTAGTCCATGAAACCAATTCGGAACATTTCCAAGTTGGAGACGACTCCACCCTTCATGGCTGAGTTATATGAAATTGTGGTCTGTCAATCTAACACACCGGAAACTAGTAGGCTTGACTAGAGCTTGTCGTAAGTGTTAGAGTCATAAAACTTTCTTCCCGAACTTAGAATGAAGGGTTTGGGGGTTAAACGTCAAGGTACGACTTCCCAAGAACCAACCAAGGACCCTTGAGGGGGACCCTAAAGCCTAATCCCAAAGCTTCCCTAAGAAGTTAACCACGGATGGGACCTATGGGGCGTAGGTGTAACACCCCGGAATTTAGTGAGTTCAACTAGTGAGTTATAGAGCCTTTGGTAAGTGTTTTGGATTGTCGTATGAGGATTAAAATCAAAAGAAATGGTTCTCGGACATAGAATAGGGGTTAAACGTCCGGGTACGATCCCCCAAGGACCACCCAAGGGGTCCTTGTGGAGGACCCCAAAACAGTCCCCAAAACAGAATTTTGGTGACATGCGGATGGCCATCTACGGCCAGTAGATCAGTCCACGCCCCATAGGTCGTGGGCATAGGTCAAGGCCTGAGTTGCCTGCAACATTTTGACCTCAGACCCCAACCACGAGACCAAACCATGGACAGTATTCCCATCCACGGTTTGTGGATGGGTGCGCGTGAGTCATGAGCAGTTTTCAGCTTTTAGTTTTTAGTTGAGTGTTTAGGGGTTAAGTTAGTTATTAATTAGGGGTTAATGAAGGTTGGTTGATAGGTTATTTAATCACCTATATAAGCTTAAATAAACCCTAAACTAATCATTAGAACTCATTCATCTAAAGACCCCAAAACTCTCTCCAAAAATCATCTCTCTAGAATAGAAGAAGAAGAACAAGAAGAAGAAGAAGAAGAGAAGAGAAGATGGTAGAAACTTAGGGCGATTTTCCCCATTGATACAAGATTTCTTTAGGGCTTTGATTGATGGTATGTGAAGCTTAAACATCCATGGGTTCTTCCACCCATGGAGCCCCCATAGTTTCCCCACTTGTGAAATCAAACACCTAATTCTAGCTAGGGTTGTGCTTGCATTGTGGGTAGGGTTTGGATGTGATTCCAATCTAGTGGATAACATCCAATTATGATTGAATTAGATTTTTTTTAATGATAGTTTGATGATTTCATGTGATTTCTATGGTAAACCCTAATCTAAATTGATGAATGTGATAATTGTGGGATGATGCCATTAGAGGTGAAATTGAAGGTTCATGAATGATCTTCCTAAATCAATGTTGTGTGTAGTAATTGATCAAGATTAGGAATACCTAGACATGAATTGAACTAGACTCTATACAACATGATTGATCTTGACTTGTAAAGATGAAATTGAACCTTTAAGGCAAATTATGACAAGAATCACCTAGTATTAAAGAATGTGATTGAATGTCTTGTAATATAGGTTCATAATATGCTTCCATGATGTAGAGTCATTGAGAATGATGAGTCATAGTGATGAATGATGATCATTAGGGATTAAGCAAGAAGCTAATATGATCAACTTTAGATCCTAAGGCTTTGAGAGTAAAATCTACATATGAATCCAAGGCTAATGAATAGAATTATGTTGAGAGACCTTTACCTACCTAGATTACCTTATCAGTCATAGATGGTAGGAAGTGATAGAATCACTTAGGTCATGATGATATCCTTGTCTAATGAAGAATTCTAGACATGATGCTAAGTATGAATATGAACTTAACATGAAAGACTTCTCACATAGTAATGGTTTTAGGGTTGAAGGACTTCTCCTAACTAATTGAACCAAAGGCTAGCAACCTTTTATACCTAGGTCATGGATGGTAATAGCTGCTCCAACATGGTCTAAAAAGGGTATTAGAACGGATTGGTTGTCAAGAACACCTTTCCATAAACTTGAGTCAAAGTAGAGACTTAATGATTATCTTGTGGGATTTATGCCTAGCACCGAGGGGATGCTGAAATGAGATGGAGGTTCCCACCTAGTTGAGTTTGGGATTTTATGGAGGTTCCAACCTAGTTTAGTTTGGGCTTCCCATTTAGGATCTTTCACCTAGAAGAGTATTGATTTACCCAAGTGTGTCTTATGAGATGGAAGCCTCACCTAGTGGAGTTTGGGTTTCTAGTAGAAATCTCTGTATCCCATAACTACATGCCCTGTAGAAAGTTGGCTAGTTGATCCGACTAAGCTAACAAACCGGTCCTACCTTAGCAAGTGGACCAGCCCTTAATGGTATAGGTAACACCATTGGAGATTATGTGATAACTCATATATTCTCATGTCAGTTAAGGCTATATCCCATTTAAATAAGATTGTTAATGAACTAAGATTGTGCTCAATGTAGCATCTCCTAGAGTTGAAACCTCATGGGCTAAGATTATGCATAAAGTATCATCTCCTAGAGTCCAATGTAAGTAATGGTCTAAGATTATGCTTGAAGGAGCATCTCCTAGGGATCAAACTAAATGAACTAAGAGTATGCTTTAAGTAGTATCACCTAGAATTCAAATATGATGAACTAAGATATACCTAGGGTAGTTTATCCTAGGGTTCAACCTTAATGAACTAAGATGTACTTAATATAGTATATCCTAGGGTTCTAAGTAATTATTGACTAAGACAAGTTAGTGAAGGGCCTCATAATGTTCAAGAGTATAAATGGACTTAGATATGCTTGAGTAGTGCCTCCTAGAGTCCATAATAATAAGGAATCTAGACATGCTAATAGATGTATCTCATAGGGTCCAACTTTATAATGAACTAAGATTATGCTTTAAGTAGCATCTCCAAGAGTTCTAGTCTAATGAACTTAGATTATGCTTTGAGTAGCATTTCCTATAGTTCCAACATGGTGAACTAAGATGTACCTAGGATAGTATCTCTTAGGGTTCAAAACAAGAAGGAACTAAGATAGACTTAGTAAAGTGTCTCCTAGGGTCCCCATGCTTTAAAAGAGGGCTAGTCTCTAATTAAGGAACATGAGTATGATGGCCTAAAGAAGTACTTAGTATGAGTAGTATTATGGGATGCTAGTCATGCCTTGCACAAGTATGACTAAAGGTTAACTTATGAGTGTTGTCCTACATGAGTGATACTTGATGGATTGTTGCTATAAATGCCTTCGAAGATAGGGTTGCCTAGAAGTGATAATTCCTTTGTCTACATGAAGTAAGCCAATAGTGATATCAAAAGAGGGTGAATATGACTAGGATGACTTCAAGGTGATGCTTAGTATGAAGGGTAGTATGGGATGCCTTTTATGCATTGCACAAGTATGCCTTGAGGTTAATTAGGAGTATGGTACCCTTATGGTATAAATGTTTAAGACTTAACTATGCCTATATACCATGATTAGGATGACCAAAAAGAGATACTTGTCTTGGGTGGTATTATGGGATGCTAGTCTCGCTTTGCACATGTATGCTTTTGAGGTTACTTGGGAATGGTTCTATTATGGTATTTATGACCAAGAGTCAATTGTGCTTATATTATTATGAATTATCTCCTATGCTCATTAAATATGTCTTATGTTGACTTATGTTTGTATAATGCTTATATTGAAGATTTTCCTATTTAATATGATGATTATGTTATTATCTCTTATTCTTATGTCTTATGTTGACTAACCATTCGAGATGCTCTTATGATGTTGTGCTAGCTTCCATACTTGGTACATTTTATACTAACGCATATTGCCTACATTCTAATCAAATGTAGGGTTGAGGAGATTTAGTTGCTTTGAAGGCTAGGTTTCCAAGGATCTGGAAGAGTTGAAGATTTTGGTGAGTCCTCATAGCTTCGAGGACAAAACCCACCTTACCTTTATGTCTTTTATTTTCATGTTAAGACTATTGTATGGGCTGTGTCCCAAGAGTTTATTCTAAAAAGTTGTATTAGATGATTTGAGACAAAGTGTAGAAAGTCTTCCGTTTGCATTTATGAAAAATGACTTCGATTGTAAACGTTTTAAAATTTCCCGTATTTTCTATTATCTCATGTTCATGATATGCTAAGGGATTGTATATGACCCCTTCGGGGATCAACTACGCCATGTTATGTCTAGGGGGTACCCCTGGGTCGTGACAAACTTGGTATCATAGCATAAGGTTTTGGGATGGTTTTAGGATGTCTCAAACCACATCTAGTAGAGTCTTGTTCATAAATGTGAAGCGCCCCACATTTTATGAATAGGAGGCTATTGGATGCTTAAGAAATCCCACGTCTTCATTCTCTAAGTAGTGCTATAGGGTTTAGATCTAGTAGGTCTTTCTCCTAACCTTTGCCCTATGGTTTTTTAGGTTATGGCTAATAGTAAGGCTAATGTTAGGAGGGATGAGGAAGACAATGGAGAACAAAAGGTTCCTCCACAAGTTCCTAACCAAGCTCCTCCTCAAGTTCCTAATGATGAAAGGGCTATGACCAATGTTGAAATAAGGGCGGCTCTCCAAACATTGTCTCAACTCATGGCGACCCAAGCTCAAGTCATGACCACTTAAGCCCAAGCTATAACGGCAAAAGCCAACGAAGATGTTGGGGCCCGGGCAAACCCTAATCAGAGCACTATGGCTTCTAGGTTGAGAGATCTCACAAGAATGAACCCTCCTATGTTCTTTGGTTCCAAAGTGAATTAAGATCCACAAGAGTTTGCGGAAGAGATCTACAAGATAGTTGATGCAATGGGGGTGACTTCTAGTGAGAAAGCCGAACTAGCCGCCTATCAATTGAAGGAAGTGGCCCAAGTATGGTATACTCAATGGAAGGATAATAGGCATATAAGAGAGGGTCCCATAATGTTGGAAGTGTTCAAGAAAGCTTTTCTTGATAGGTTCTATCCCCGAGAGAAGGGGGAAGCCAAAGTTGAGGAGTTTATCAACCTTCATCAAGGGAGTATGAGTGCTCAAAAATATTTCCTAAAATTCATTAAGTTGTCCAAGTATGCTCCATCCTTAGTGGCAAACCCGAGAGATGAGATGAGTCGATCTGTGACCGGAGTGTCCGAATTTATTGAGGAAGAATGTCGTGCGGCAATGCTTCATGATAATATGGACATCTCACATCTAATGGTGTATGCTCAACAAGTTGAGGAGACCAAGCTTAGGAAGAAAAATAGGGAAGTTAAGAGACCTACCGGTGATGGGGATTTCTCCAATGCTAGCTCCGATGGATATGGTCAACCTATGACCCAACAAAAACTTACCAACCACGAGAGGGTGTCTAAGCCTAAGCCTGTAAGCACATATTAGTTTCTACTCCAGTATCTAGAATAGGGGTGTAATATTTGTTGTAGTAGTTTTCTACTATTATTTTTGCAAGTATATATATTTTCATATTGCTCTTTTTATTTTGACTTTCTTCTTTCTATATGTTATGGTCAATTGTGTGTTTTCTAAACTATATGGTTTCATTTCTTCTAACCATTTTATTCCTAATATTATGTTGTCTCCTTGATAAATTTTGAATTTTATTAGTATTATTATTCCTCCAATAATTATTTCTTTTTTCTGTTATTTCTTCAAAATTTAATAATTCTATTGATAATTCTGGGCACATTTGTTCTTTAGAGGTTATTTCATCTTCTGTAACTAACTCTCTTTGTATATAATTTTCTTCTTGACTAGTATTTATTATTATTATATACTTTCTTTGTTCTATTATTCCAGTTATGTAATAATGGTATGGTTCTATATCTGTTATCATTTGATAATCTATTGATTTTCTTGAGGGTTGTGGTGTTTCATTACTGTGGTTTATTCCTTTCATTCTTTTTGATGTGCTTATTCTATCACTTGCTATTTCTAGATCTTCTTCTATATCCATTTCCTGATAACTGTAGTCATTATTATCTATTATTGTAACAATTTGTTCAAAAGGATTTTCTATCTTTATTCTATTTATTTTATTTTTTGCTGTTATTTTATGTTTTGTTGTTAGTACATATAGATTTTTACATCTTGCTTCCTGGGGCTAACTCTATTCCTGACATTTTCCAATATAATACTAAGGATTTATCTATATTTCTATCGTTTATTGCTACTGAATAATTGGCGCTTATTGGTATATTAGATTTCCTTTTACTGCACTTATTATGTTCTTTTCTATAGGTTCTACTATTCTGTCATCTGCTAGGTATATTTCTATTGGTGTATATATTCCTTCTCTGAAACATGCTTTTATTAATATTTTTGTTCCTCCTAGATGTACATATTTTATTGGGTCATTAGCTTTAATTTCTTGTATTTCCTTGTTTATTATTCTTTTATTTATTATTGGTATTTTTGCTTTTCCTTTGGTGTATTTACAATCTATTATGTGTTCTTTCTGGCTTACCACGTAATATTCTTCCTTTTGCCTTTTAAATAAGTTTTTTTATTAATGGTACTTTGAATATTTTTTCTACACTTAGATCTAATTCTTTTCCTTTTATTTGTTCGAATATATTAATATCAAATATTACTTTTTGTTCCGTAGATTCATCAGTTATATGTTCTTCTTGGGTTATTATCTCTACGTCTTTTTCAATCATGTATATTATTCTATGTTATATTCTTCTTCGTCCTTTTCATTTTCGGATAATTCATATATACTATCATCACTTTCTAGTTCATAGTCTATATATTCTATTTGTGTATTTTCATCATTATCGATTATTATTTTGGATATTTATTTTTTCTTAGTATTTTTGGGTAATTTACAATATTTAGCTATATGTCGTAGTTTGCCACAATTATATTAAGTGCATTAAGTTATTTTTTTCTTTGGTCTAAACGATCTTTTTGTATTAGAATTTTTTATGTAGTATCTTCTTCGAGATCTTTTGTACTTATACTGAGATTTATATTTTTTATATTTACCTGGTTTTCTATATTTCTTTTTATAGAAATTATCATTGCATCCGAATTGGGGTGCTACTTTATCCTTGCAACATGCTAAATTTTTTATTATAGTTTTTTCCATTTTTATTTCTTCTGTATATTTTTCACATATTTCTGAATACCATTTTAGCAAGTATCTTATTCTTGCTCCTAGGGTATCTTGTAATCCTGCTTCATTCCAATCTTTTTTTATTTTTGAGCTAAAAGGTTCTGGTAATTGTGTAAAATATAACCTTCGTATTTCTTTTCCTTCGTCTATGTTATATGTTCCTTTATAGTAGTATTCTCTAAATACACATGTATATTCTTCTATATAACGCATATTACATATTGCTAATTTTAACATTAAATTTCTGTTTAGCTGTTTTTCCTTATTTTGCTCTTCCGTTTCTGTAGTTGTACTACTAAATTCATTTCTTATGGCTATTTCATATTTATTTAATATGTAAATTGGAGTTGTCGCTATTTCACCATCTATTTTTTTTATTATTTCTTAGTGTTTTTAGACTTTCTTTTGTTAAGTTTTGTAACCATAATTTTACTGTTACTATGAGCGTTCTTTCTATATATTCTGGTACTTCTGTCATTCCTATTTTATTATCAATTAATTATTTTTATATATATCCCATCCATAGTTGGATTGTTTTATTTATATCTGTTACACAGTTTAAATCTAAAAAATTATTATTTTGTGTAGTCGTTGGGGTTGGTGTCCATCTTTTATTTAATCTTTTATTCCATATACTGTCATACCTATCCGATTGTTCATAACTGACTGAATAATAATTGGGATTTAATTCTTTCGGGTTTTTAACTCCTGATGTGCTAGCTTTTGTATCTTTAATATATCCAGTATTTATTTCTGTAGATTTTATATCATCCATATTTGCTAATATTCCTATATATGTTTCGCTTATGTCTGAACCTTGTTCTAAGTGGCCTTCATTTTCTGATTCATTTATATCTTTATTTATATCGTCAATTTTTATGTCTGGTTCTTCTTTAGTTTGTAATTTTTCCCTAAATTTTTCTATTTCATTTTTCAACTTTGTTTCAAGTTCCCTTTCTTTCTGTTTAATTGCATATAGTTCTTTTAGTGTAGCTAACTCTTTTTCTAGAGCAATTATCTTATCATTTTTCATTTCTTCTATTTGTTGTATTTCTAGTTTTGTTTGTTGTCTAATAATTTCTATTTCTTTTTTCCTATCTATTACTTCATTTTCGTTAGTTAATCTTACCATGGCTGTTAAACTATCTTCTAATTTTATTGTTTCCTTTTCTATCATTAGTTATATATTTTCACCTATTTTTTTTATATCTTTTTCCTAAATTTGAAAAGATTATTTTTATCTTTAATCCGTCTGGGTTTTCATAGGGTTTTTCATCTATGGGAAATTCTTCTTTATTCATTATAGATTATGCTTTAATCTATATTCTATCTGTTGTACTTGTAGTTGTATTTCAAATATTATTTTTCTTTGTGCTAGGAGAGATTTTTGACATACTCCTGCGTATATATTATATTTAAGTCGTTCTTGTCTATATATTAACTCTTGCCGTTTTTCTATAATTGTTCTAATTAATTCATATTTGTGTTGTTCCTTGCCTTCTATGCTTTCCATCTTGTTATATTCTATTATTTATATCCATAGCTCTGATACAAATTTTGGGGGGAGGGGGGGGTGCTCTTATATTTTTAGGCATTAAATGCTTTATCATAATATTCTTTTCTTAAGGGTATTAGTCTAATTATTTCTCTTATATTTTTTAGTATGTATTCTAGGTATTGTATATCTTGGGTTTGTTGATATAATCCTATATTTTCTTTTATCAGATTTCCTAACAGAGTGATATCTGCAATAGTTTCTTGCCAGTATTGAAGGTATTCATAATTTATCATTAGTCTGAGTATTCTAATTCTAAATCCCAAATATTGATTCGTTCTATGTCTGTTTCATTTAGTCCATCTATTTCATCTATTTCATACCATGTTTGGGTTACTAGTTCTAGTTCTTCTAAGTCAAATATTTTTTCCCATATTATTCTTCTTAATTCAATTATTTCTATATCTTTTAATATATATAAAATTAGTGTTTAATATGCTAATATCATTTCATCATGCATATAAGTAGTCATATTAATGTTCTGCTGTTTAATCAATAATTCCCTTATATCATATGCATAATAAATATTATTCATATTAGATTACTATACACTAGATTATTCTCAACCATGTTTTCCTGTCACTATTAACATCGTACTTTCAAAGGTACTCCTTCCTAACAGTGCCTCAACTCTGTTTACTCCCCTCACGGCTTCCTTCTCCTATGGTTTCAACTTTAGGATGGCATAGTTTTGAAAGTTTTTCCTTCTTTCCTCATGTTAACAAACTAGAAAACATGCTTCAAATAATTCTAGTATATAATAACTAATGTAAACTTGTTTAATCTGCTATAATATTCAGGAATCAACAAATTTAGCTATGCATAATCATAAATAGATATACCTGTGTGATATCTAAAATATTTTGATCCATAACTTAGATTAGAAACTTGATATTCTATTGAGTATTTCTGTTTACAAAGAGGCTTGCTTTCCGTTGAGAAAGTCTTGCCTTAGATGTGCCTAATGACTCTCTATTTATACAAGTAGAGATGTTACTATTTCTACTTTACATCTGTCCCTAATACTATTCATATTTGTCTTTACTAATTATTACTTTACATCCGCACACACTTTACACCTGTACTAATCTACATAAGATTCCTAATTCCACTCACTTTACAATAGTCAAATAATAAGACAAACAACTTTACTTTACATACTTTATTGATCTTTATCTCTTGCTTTTTATCTTGTTCCTTTACTCTAGCTGGAAGGCTGGAATTACATTATTCTCTCCATAGCGTTTTGAACATTGATGATCTGGATATTTGTGTTCAATAAATTTGTAATATTTTGTCATTATCTCTGGTGAAATAAAATTTCTTCGTATTGCCCTTGTACTTTGTTGTTGTTTTCGTTTTAATAAATTTAATATCCATTGCCTTAGTTCTTCCATATCTGTTTCTCTAATTTCTCTGGAATTTGAGTATATCATAGTCTGTTCTCTTGCATAATAGCTCCATACTGAATTTCCATTTATGTAATTGGTTGTCAATTCGTTCAAAATAGTAGCTATTCCAATAATTCTCTTTCTTGCATAAAATTCTGGTATTCTATTTTTTGTATCTCGTCTTGTTGTTCTATTTTCCCTGGTATTATCATTTCTCTAGTCAATCCGATTTTTATGACTTGTATGATAAGTTTAATTTCATCGTACAATATTTCTGCTGGTGCTGAGTAGAATTTTATATAAAAAAGTGTTCCTTTAGTTATCCTTTTATAATGCATAAATGCCTTGTGTAGCTCTGGTATTGTTGATATCTCATCTCCTGTTTGGGTGTATACGGTGCTTAACAATCCGTAGTTGTAGCAAGTTCCTACTAAATTTGTACTTGTTCCTGGTTGTGCAATCAGCTTGTTATATCCTTGTAGATTTTGTGTAATATAATCTTCATGGAGATTTTTTGTATTTTTGGACCTTGGATTTTTGTTTAGAAAAGTCTGTATTTTATGGATGTTTTCTATGTAAGCTCTGGTTATATGGTTATAGGTTTTTTTGTTTTGTCCTAGGTTTTCTTTATAGGTATTTAGCTGAGGTGGTATGAATAATGGATCTTTTTGGTTATTTGGCATAAATGGTTTTTCAAACATTTTATTCATAGTGGTATTAACATATCTGATTTTATTTTCTTCTTTTGCTGCAGATGTGCTCCCTATAGCTGCATGTAACAAATCATTATGGGTTTTTAGGTGTTTCCCAACATCACCTTGTAGCTCTGGAATTTTTAAGTCTTCTGATCGACTTAGCTCTGCATTTTTATAGTCACGTTGCTGACTTTTTATTTGTTGTAGCTCTTTATCAATATTTTCTACTTTTGTACAAAGTAGGTTCATAGCTTTGAGTATTTCTTCTATAGTATTTGCTTTTTCAGTCTGTGTAGCTTTGTCTTGAGATGTAATCTGCAATAACATTCTTGTTAGTACATATTATTTCTATTGTAAATGTAAAGTTTAATATATTTAGTACTAGTCTTCGTATCTCTTTGGTCGTTATTGAATCTTGTACCTGTCTTGTTATCCACTATTTTACCTGCGTATTATCTGTTCTTACAATAAATTTGTTATATACAATATATGGTTCAAAAGCTAATAAACATTTATATATTGAATATAATTCTTTTCTGTTTATTTCCCATTTTATTTCGGGGTTTGTGAATGTTCCTGAATAATACCTGCAATGATGTTCTGCCTTTTCTTTATTATATCTATATTTTAATACTCCTCCGTAGCTTATTTCACTTGCATCTGATTCTACTATATATGTAAATTCTTTATTTTCATCTGGAAAACATAATTTAGGTAGGTTTTTACATAATAATTTTATTTTTTGTATTTGTTCTTGGTCTTTTCCGTCAAAGTAATACTCTACATCTTTCTTTAATTTTTTATGTAAAGGTTTTAAGTTTTATGCCAAATTAGGTATATATTCTCTCACTTGGTTTACTAATCCAAGGAACGATTGTAATTTCTTCTTTGTATCTATTTGTTCTTCAGAATTTATTATCTTTTGTACTATGTGTATTTGCATTTTTATACCATTTTTATCTATTTGTATTCCTAGAAATTCTATTTGTGTTTTCGTTATTTCTGCCTTCTTCGTACTTAGACTTATTCCTGAGTATGTTATAATGTGTATGAATTTTTCTAGCAATTTTATATGTTCATCTTGAGTCCTTGAATATAATAATATATCATCTATGTATACTATACAATTTTCTAATTGGTTAAAATAATTATCCATGAAATGTTGGTATCTTCCTGGTGCATTTTTATATCCCAAAGGTAATACGTTCCATTCATAGAATCCTTGTGGTACTGTGAAAGCTATTAACTTTTTAGATTCTTCTTCCAATTTTAAATGGTAAAATTCTGATTTATAGTCAAACTTGCTGAAATAATTGTATCCTTGGACTTGTCTTATTTTTAATACTTTGTTTGGTATGGGGTAATTATATGTTTTTGTTTTTGCATTTAGATTTCTATAGTCAATAACCATCCGGCTTTTCCTCTTTTTTGTTCACTATGTTTATTTACTATAAATGCTGGACTTGTTTGTTTACTATTACTTTCCTGTATATAATTATTTTCTAATAACTCTTTTATATGCATTTTGAATTCTGTTAAATCATCAAAATTATATTTTAATGGCTTCTGGGTTATAATGCTATTTTCATCAATTAGTTCAATTTTTATTTTTGTCTTATGTTTTTCCCATCCTTTTAAGGGATCTTCACTATATAACGGTTCTAGCTTTTCTTGAATTATTTTTAGCTTATCTATAGAAAATACAATTAATTCGATATTATGGTTACTTTCGTTAATATTTTCTAGTTTTTGGGTAATCTTTTCACTTCCTTTAATCCATGGTGTAGTTTTTCTATTTTTGTTGTTTACTCTTTTTGCTCCCACCTTTTGTTTACATGGTGTAGTAAACCACCAGTGTGTTTTTGTTATTACATGAGGCTATAGTTTTTCTAAGAATGACATTCCTAAAAGCATATCTTTATTTATAAATTCATAACTATATATATCTTCTATAGTTAATTTTTTATCCCATATTTGTAATTTTATATTTTTTGCTTTATATGTTATTATACTACATTCATTATTAAATCATGTTACTACTATTGGTGTTTTTAGCATTTCCCATTTTTCTTTTGGTAAACAATTGTGTTTGCACATATTAGCTTCTGCTCCTGTATCTAGCATAGGGGTATAATATCTGTTGTAGTAGTTTTTTACTATTATTTTTGCAAGTATATATAATTTCATATTGCTCCTTTTATTGTGACTTTCTTATCTTTATATGTTATGGTCAATTGTGTGTTTTCTAAACTATATGGTTTCATTTCTTCTAACCATTTTATTTCAAATATTATGTTATCTCCTTGATAAATTTTGAATTTTATTAGTATTATTATTCCTCCAATAATTATTTCTTTTTCTATTATTTCTTGAAAATTTAATAATTCTTTTGGTAATTCTGGACACGTTTGTTCTTTAGAGGTTATTTCATCTTCTATAACTAACTCTCTTGGTATATAATTTTCATCTTGACTAGTATTTATTATTATTATATACTTTCTTTGTTCTATTATTCCAGTTATGTAATAATGGTATGGTTCTATATCTGTTATCATTTGATAATCTATTGATTTTCTTGAGGGTTGTGGTGTTTCATTACTGTGGTTTATTCCTTTCATTCTTTTTGATGTGCTTATTCTATCACTTGCTATTTCTAGATCTTTTTCTATATCCATTTCTTGATAATTGTAGTCATTATTATCTATTATTGTAACAATTTGTTCAAAAGGATTTTCTATCTTTATTCTATTTATTTTATTTTTTGCTGTTATTTTATGTTTTGTTGTTAGTACATATAGATTTTTACATCTTGCTTCCTGGGGTTAACTCTATTCCTGGCATTTTCCAATATAACACTAAGGATTTATCTATGTTTCTATCGTTTATTGCTACTGAATAATTGGCGCTTATTGCTATATTAGATTCCCTTTTACTGCACTTATTATGCTTTTTTCTATAGGTTCTACTATTCTGTCATCTGCTAGGTATATTTCTATTGGTGTATCTATTCCTTCTCTGAAACATGCTTTTATTAATATTTTTGTTCCTCCTAGATGTACATATTTTATTGGGTCTTTAACTTTAATTTCTTTGTTTATTATTCTTTTATTTATTATTGGTATTTTCGCTTTTCCTTTGGTGTATTTACAATCTATTATGTTTTCTTTCTGGCCTGCCACGTAATATTCTTCCTTTTGTTTTTTAAATGTTTTTTATTAATGGTACTTTGAATATTTTTTCTACACTTAGATCTAATTCTTTTCCTTTTATTTGTTCGAATATATTAATATCAAATATTACTTTTTGTTCCGTAGATTCATCAGTTATATGTTCTTCTTGGGTTATTATCTCTACGTCTTTTTCAATCATGTATATTATTCTATGTTATATTCTTCTTCGTCCTTTCCATTTTCGGATAATTCATATATACTATCATCACTTTCTAGTTCATAGTCTATATATTCTATTTGTGTATATGCATCATTATCGATTATTATTTTGGATATTTTTTTTTCTTAGGATTTTTGAGTAATTTACAATCTTTAGCTATATGTCCTAGTTTCCCACAATTATAACAAGTGCATTCAGTTATTTTTTTCTTTGGTCTAAACGATCTTTATGTATTAGAATTTTTTATGTAGTATCTTCTTCGAGGTCTTTTGTACTTATACTCAGATTTATATTTTTTATATTTACCTGGTTTTCTATATTTCTTTTTATAGAAATTATCATTGCATCCGAATTGGGGTGCTACTTTATCCTTGCAACATGCTAAATTTTTTATTATAGTTTTGTAACAACCTGTATTATGCGTATGCTGGTTCGATTCACGTGATACTTGACATAGCCTTATAGTATAGGTGAGGGACCGTGCTTCTTATATGATTAGTGTTGGTTTAAACTAGCCCGCAAGGTGAGGTAACACCTTGCACGTTTCAGCATGTGTACTGCAAGTTAGCTCCAACGGAAGTA
This sequence comes from Solanum stenotomum, assembly GCF_019186545.1. Taxonomy (NCBI): domain Eukaryota; kingdom Viridiplantae; phylum Streptophyta; class Magnoliopsida; order Solanales; family Solanaceae; genus Solanum; species Solanum stenotomum. The sequence continues at coordinate 14,857,014 of NC_064291.1, read as the reverse complement.
TTTAAACTAGAGGTAGTAAAGTGGTAATTGGGCCAAATGCACTACCACTTACTTGCATTAATTATGGCCCAAATTGACATGAATAGAGGGATAATTCGGATTAGGGCCCAACAAGTGTTGAAGTTCCCAAAAGCCCAAGTTAAAAGGCCAAGTAGGTGGGGCCAAGTAGGTGGGTCACCTACTTGACAATATATGGCCAAAATTAGTCAAGAAATTCGGCCATTACACCTCCTTTTTAAAGGGATAAAGATCAGATCTTTTACCTCATTTTTAACTTGCAAAATTTTCAGATTTCTTAAGTTTCTCTCTTGGTCTCTCTTGGCTTCAATCAGCAGCCCTAGAAAACCTTGGTTCCTTGAATATTGCCCCATTTTCAAGTAAAAGTTTGAAGGAGAGTTTCAGTTCTTGGAGTACAACTTTAGAGGATAAATTCCTAGAAACTAAGGTAAGACTACT